>NC_084504.1:13105663-13435663 GCF_024500385.1 Phyllopteryx taeniolatus | reverse complement strand
GGTGAGCGTGTGTAGTGTATGTCTGGGATGCTCCTCGCGCTTTTATCACAGCAATCCCTCTCCATTCAACAAATAATCCAATCATAGCGACACCCACGGGCTCGGCACTGTTAATCATTCAACCACGCGGTCAAAAATGTAGTAGGAAATACCACATTGTGCTGGTTGAGAGGGGCATTGGAGGGTGATGGGGGTGTGGAAGCGTTACTTCATTTTAAAGAACCAAAGTGTAGACATTAAGGGTTTATTTCCCAGTTTTACTGATGCAGTTCAAAATTAGATTACTAAATCTGCGGTTTAATTGAGGAATTGTGCAGCGTTCAATGTAAAATGTAAATTAATTGCTTTATTTCAATGCTACTTTGTTTTAATGAATGAAGTGTCAACCTTATAGTGACGCTTCAGAGTTTGAGTGACTGACAGATCTAAATCAGATGGCTAAATTCTCCTTTAAAAAATGATTTATGTTGATTTCAATGTAAACTGTACATTGTCAACAACCGTGGATAACGAACATTCTGTTTTGAGCAGATGATTGACAATGAAGGTATGATTGGCATAAACCGATTGCTTTGATGACATTGTGAGCTTTATTCTGCGGTTATTTTGTTTTAATAAACCAAAAATGGTGGATAATCAACTGAACTGTTGAACAAAATTTCCAATTAAAATGTGAATTAACCTGATTTCAATTAAAGATTCTCATTTAGCGCCACATTTTTGGTTCGCAAAAATTTGCCTTTACTTTGTTTTGATGAGGAAAATGTTGATAACCATGAACTTGTCTATTCCTACCCGTGTATCTTTATTTCATTATCAATATATCCACAGTATTTAGGAATGTTTATACCTACTCTCTATAAAAATAATATACTATACACCGTTTTCCAATTTGCAATACACTTTGTCACAATACCATACTTAAATACCAGTATGTAGTTATCCATAATACTCTATTAAATTTCCCTGTATCACTGACCTATTAATGTTATATAGTTTCTATACTAGCTTTAATAAACAACACACCTTATACCATATATTTTCCCATAACCGTGAATTGCTCTTATAGCAATTATAGTTATCAATAAAATAACATTATCTTACCCATAGCAAGAAATATTATATACATTGGATTGGACATGGTCAGCCATAAAATTCTAAATTAATGATTATTTGCTAAAAACCATGGCGTTTATCAGTTTGAACATTAAATATCTTGTCTTTGTAGTGTATTCAATTAAATATAGGTTGAAAATGATTTGCAAATCATTGTATTCTGTTTTTATTTATGTTTAACACAACGTCCCAACTTCATTGGAATTGGGGTTGTATTTATCATCTCTTATCTTATCTTACCTTGTCGACAAACGCTGACTTTGAGGACGCCAGTGCCCAGGCACTCTCCGGCGGGCACGCAGAAGCCCTCATTGGCGGGGTTGTCCACGGGGCTCATGAGCACGTCATTGGGGGGCGCAAAGCGGTACGCCTGGATGCCTTTCACCTCCACGTCCTTCACGTAGGCCAGATGGATGGACCTGCGAGAAAGAAGTATTACGCTCAATTTGTGTACCCTGTGCTCTCATCTCCAAAATAACTTCCTGTGTATCATCAAGCCTCCGGGCTTTTCCACTTTTCTGACACAAACTCCTTATTAGACCTAGAGACAGTCCTTATAAGTGATTCATGATACCATGTTTGTGTCTATTCTGGTCCCTTGATGGTAAACAAGGGCAGGAGAGGACACAAAATTGGAGCTTGCATACCTGCAGAGATCAGCGGCGAAGATGTAGAGCAGCTCGTTCCTGCTGATGAGCGGGTGAAAGACAGCGCCATCCGTGCCGTTGATCATGTTGCTCTGGTTGGACGACCAAAACGTCATCTCCCTAGTCACAAAGAGAAAACAAAAATAGCATGCTTATATTATGATTCTTGATTTTACCCTGAACATGGAAGTAATGCAGATTTCAATGTAAAATGTAAACTAAGTGCCACCGTGACTTTTATTTTAATGAATCAAGTGCAAACATAAAAGGAATATTTAAGATTTAATTCCAAGTCTGAATAATGTGTGACGACACTTTGGACAACTGGTCAGCACATCTGCCTCACAGTTCTGAGGACCTGGGTTCAAATCCGGCCTCGCCTGTGTGGAGTTTGCATGTTCTCCCCGTGCCTGCGTGGGTTTTCTCCGGGTACTGCGGTTTCCTCCCACATTACAAAAACATGCATGGTAGGTTAATTGAAGATGCTAAATTGCCCGTAAGTGTGAATGTGAGTGCAAATGGTTGTTTATGTGTGCCTTGCGATTAGCTGGCGACCAGTTCAGGGTGTACCCCGCTTCTCGCCTAGAGTCAGCGGGATAGGCACCAGCACGCCCACAACCCTAGACAATGGATAGATGATTAATGTGTGAAATTCAAAATCAGGTGGCTAAATTTGCTGTTATAAATATACTGTAACTTTGCACATTACCTTGATTTGAACATGAAATGTAAACTGATTGCTTTACCTTGAACCAAGTAACGATACTAAAGGTAAAATTCACAGTCCGATTAACAGGTACAGATCCAAATCAGGTGAATACATTTTCCTTTAAAAAATTAATTATGTTGATTTTAATCTAAAATATAAATACATTTCTTAACTTTGTTTTAATGAACTAAATGAGAGCATTAAAGATATATTTTCGAGTCAGACTGACAGGTGCAGGTAAAATCAGGTGGCTAAATTCACTGCGAATTACGCTGATTTCAATGTAAAATGCTAATTCCTTGCTTTACTATTCTATCACTTTATTTTAATGAATCAAGTGACAACATTAAAAGGTAGAATTCTGATTTACATTGACACACGCAGGTTAAAAATCGCTGTGAAAGTGCCCCAAAACCTGAGCTGTGTAGTAACACGCTACATTTACTCCGTTACTTTAATTCAAGTAACAATTTGAATAAATTGTGCTTGTCAGAGTAGTTTGAATGTATCGTACTTTTTACTTTACTTGAGTATTTATGTTAAGAAGAATCAATACTTTTACTTTGTTACAATAATCGACATACCGTTCACTACTTTTATTTATCCATTATTGCGTGCACAATCTATTTTTAGACTTCATTTTCGGCGGTAAGTTGCACATGTTTTTATTGTTGTTTTGGCAGTACATATGGCAACATTATCCCTATTTTATGGTCATAGGTCACTGTAAAACATGCTTCTTTGGGGATACATGCATGCTGTAATCTTAAATCTCTCTCTCTCTACCACACACACACACACACACACTAAAAGTCTGGTCAGCAAACAGCTTCTTCATTCGGTCATTCAAGTGAATAAAGCAAATGTTTCTGTAGGGCCTAATGCATGTGTTGTTGGTTTTTGGGCACCTAAAAATTGAAATGGTGGCAAGTGTGTGTGTGTGGACTCCCATATATTATTTTTTATTTGACATTCATGCTGTGATTTGAAAAGAATATATATCAGAAGTTACTCACCAGTTACTCTTGAGTAGTTTTTTTTCCCCCACAGAGTACTTTTTTTATATCATACTCAAGTAAATATTCGGAAGATAACATTTTACTTTTACTTACTTCACAGTCATATTATTCTAAAGTAATAGTACTCTTACTTGAGTACAATATTTGGTCACTCTACCCACCTCTGCCCAAAACGTAAATCTTTGTTTTGTTTCTGAATACATTAAATATGTTTGAAGTGCTGAAAACATGTTCAAAGACTGAGAACAATATAGTACTGAATTATTGAGATATGGCTTCAAACTCTTATTCACCATCTAAATGTTTCTGATTTTGTGGGTGGGGCTAAAAACTATCCTTGTGACGTCAAGAGGTTTGGGTGAATACCTCTCTCTCTCTCTCTCTCTCTCTCTCTCTCTCTAATCTGCCGCCATGCCACTGCCCCCTCTCCAGCGATGGCTCCTTTTTTTTGGGTGACGCTTCCATGGTAGCCGTGCCTGAGCCTCCTTTGGCGGAGAGCCCGTTTTTCTTTTAAACAAACTTTACACCGCTCTTTGTAAAGCCACAATGTGTACATGTGCAGAAGCGATGCGCAGTTGGTCAAAATGGCGGGAGAAGTAAACAGAAACATTGCAGCACTTGTCAAAATAAAAAAATAAATAAATTGACTGTTTTCATTCGAATGTGAAACTTCTGATTCGGCATTCATTTTGTTTTGTTTTTTTAACTCGACTTACGAACCACTCGTTCATAGCTCTAGTAAATTCATTGCCCTACTTCCTATTATTGAGCAGATAATGAAGTTATATGCACGAGTTCGATTGATCTATGTCAATTAATTGCTTTTTATATCCTGAGCTTTACTGTTGCTTTGTCTAATGACCAAAGTGTTTATGGGGCAAACCCTATGAGGTTAGGGTATGTTTTTAACGAACTACTTCACAATAAAACTGCTTTTATGGCTCCCAAAATGTGACACGGTGTGGGATCTATTCTATGCATAATTTATTGGTGCTTTCTCAAATCCACCGACCTGGATCCATTCAAAGTACAAAGTCACATTGGATAGCCAAACATTCATTTTGTAATCATGTTCCACTTTAAATCCAGGGAGCAAAGGCTTTCCCCCCTGGACTCTACTCAAAAGTTGTGTAATTGAACAAATACTGAGAATCACTGGGCGTAACTGTGCGAGTAAGGAGGAATATTATATATTTATAAAATTTCAAAAAACCTGATCATGAATTTTAAAAAAATAAATAAAAGGTGTTTACCTGAGTCCGTTCCACGTCTCGATTTTGCCGTAGTCCATGTAGTCCTGCTCGCCGGTGTTGAACACAAACTCGCCTTCGTGGGTTCCATTTTTCTGCCAAATGAGAGGGGAGAGAGACGGGTTGAGACACGAAGCGCATGCTGGCAAGGCACTGAATCAGAACGCGTTTGCGTCTGTGTGCTTACTGAGCGGCATAAAGAAATGCCGCTAAGTGCTTGGTTGACATGACCCCCTCGTTGGGAACAATAAACCATGAACTGAGCACTAGGAACGCTCATAATGAGACAGTGGGATGGGGTGGGGTACAGTGAATGTGGACGCTATGACAAATGGGAAAAAGTATTGGGACAAGAGATCTGTTACATGAAAGGAGGTAAAAGTACAAATAAAAAAAATAAAAAAAGAGCACTGTATTGTGGAATAAAATATATTTTTTATAAGGTATAAGTACTGTGTGTACTGTAGTATTTGTGCACTGGATATGTGCCTTTAAGGGGCGTGACCTAATGAGTGGTGTCAGGAGATGGAGTCAAGTTGGCTGCTTAGTCTGCATGTGAGCATCTTGGCGTGAGTTGTGGCCTACAGCATCCTTGAGAGTGTTCTCATTTTTTATTTGTGCGCTGCAGTGTTTTTTTCCCCCCCACTATGATGCTTCTTGCCCAAGTGCGAGGGCGTTACAGTAAAGTAATTTTTTTTTTTTACTTCGCTAGAGTGGGGTTCATAAATCAAAATTTGGCTCACAACATAAAGCTCAAAGTACTGCTGTATTTGTATACAAGCCATATATGCATAATGTCCCAATACTTTTGTCCACATAGTGTCTTTACCAGCATGGGTGTTCAATTTAATTCTGAGTCAACTCCCTGACTGAGTCATCCAGCTAAGATGTTCATATTAGCAGCTGATGGCCTCACCACAATGTTGCAGAAGTTCCCCCACACACTTAACAGGAAGTCGGTAAAGTTAAGTAACTGTGGCCACAAGTGAAACCTCTACGTTTACCTTCCACATGAGCCCGAAGTGGTCGTCCACATCCGGCTTCATGGAGTGGATCTTGGTGAGGATGGGGTCCTTGAAGCCCCACAGGTACTCGTGCACAGTGCGTGTAGTGAACAGTTCGGCGCCCAGGCTTTTGATGTATATGGAGATGAAGGTGCGCAGGATGTAGGCGTACGAGTTGAGCTCGTTCATCACCACCTGGTGAGGGGGTAAAAAGAGGGTGAGGGGGGCCACATTGATAATGTCATTTCAATCATTTGTTAATGAAACTGTCAATTGTTTCATGTAAATAAATAAAAATATTTAAACTGTGAAAAAATATTTTTCATTCCTATTCATTTACACATTTTTTATATTTTCATACATATATTTTTTACATTTTAATATTTTTTAATGAAAAATAAAATTATATTTTTACTTAGTGTATTCCTCTATTATAGATTTTTTAATAAAACCCTTTTTTTTACAAGAATGTGAAAAAAGAATTTTTTTAACATGAACATTTTCCCATACATTGAAAAAACTTTGAAAAAATAAAAAATAAATAAACTGTTATAACAGTGATTTTTTAAAATGTTTTTTTTTATTTTTTTTAAATGAAAACAGTTGTTCATTTTTACAATATTAAGAATGTGAAATAAAAGTTACCATCTACTTTTTCAAAAATGTGGAAAATATTGTATTTTCAACTTTGTATTTAATGAAAAAAAGATATAAATATATATATGAGCTATAAATTGAATATTAATTAATGAAAAAAATATATAAATATGAGCTATAAATTGATTAATTAAACTTTTACCCCACTTTTTAAAAAATGTGTTATAAAAGATTAACATTATATCTTGATTATATTTACAGTACACACACATACCTTAAAAATGTTTTTTATAGCTTTAAAAATGTGATAATCAAATCTATCTTTTGAAAATGTGATTTTCACTATGTATTATTTTATTCATATGTATGCATACATTTATACTTCTTTAATATTTGCATCATACATACTTTTGTAAAATTGTGTATTTAATGGATATGTTCTTATTCAATTAATTTTTAAAAATATTCAAAATATTTTTCCATCCTACACTTTTGATGTGCACTTAACTTTTTTCCTCAACTTAATTTTTAAATGTGGAAAAACAATTGTTCTACTCACAAACGATTACGTCCAGAATGGTGACGATATATGAACGGTCACTTACCACTAAAGGAATGTTGATGGTCCTGAGGATGTCCACTTCGGGGTCACCGACAGACTTCTCCCGCACGAACACGAAGGTTTTGGGGTTGAGGGCGTACACTTTGGTACCGTTCTCCAAGAAGGTGACGTTCTCCCTGGGCCGGTACTCCCTGGAGCAGGCAATGACAGGACCTGGGTCAGACAACATGAGGAAGAGTCGGGGGTTCCAAGGCGAGGAGGTTGGATTACCTGTAGGTGTAGGGTCCAATCTGCTGGACGGCCGCCTTGCCGCCCGCTAAGAAGACCTCTGGGTTGGTGACGTTGAAGAAGTAGTACTCCATGTAGACAGGCGGGGGAGGGTTTTTCCATGATTCAAACATTTGACTCTTCTCTGTCAAAATTATTTCCTAAACACAAAGCAACACTTAATCCAGAGCGAACTACCACCAAGGTCGAACACAATCAAAGCCCTGAATGTTCTCTGACTGGTGTGGTGTATTGACTCCATCTGTTGTAATGTTTGGCCCCGTTACTAGACTTCTTTTGTTAGATGACTACTTCGTGTTTTAATTGGCTTGATAGGACTCTCAGTGGACCCACTTTTTGTGAACAAAGGACTTTGATGTGGACATTCTCCGACTGGTGTGGTGCATTTGAGTCTTATCTGTTTCTAATGTTTGACGCTGTTACTAGTTTTTCTTGGTAGGTTTCGACTTCCTGTTTTTGTTGGTTTGATAGGACTCTCAAGCCAAACCGTTTTTGTTTTTTTTGTTTTTTTTTTGTGAACAAAGGACCTTGATTTGGATCTTGGTGAACAGTGTGGCACATTTGAGGCCAGACGTTGTAATGTTTGGTGCCAATACCGGTTTTATTTTGATAGGTTGCAACTTGCTGTTTTGGGTCCCATTCCCTTGGGCTTGACAGGGACCAACACATTGTTGCTTTCATTTGCTTTTTCTGTCCAAAACAAGGTTCAGCTTGAGGGCACGCACGTGCACATACATGCATGCACGCACACACGCAAGATGGAGGCAGTAAATGTGCACCCCAGCAAGCTCGGACAAGAACCTGCACAGGACGAGCATGCCGGTGAATGTTGGCATGGTGATGAAATTCATATGGGATTGCACTAGCAGTCAAGTCAGGCCACAAAGGCAGGATGCTATAGTTATCATTTGAAAAAGTAACAAGCCAAGAGTAGAAACTACAGATACATGTTTTCAGAAGTAGGGTTTAATGGTAAAACATCTGAAAATATATATGTAAATACAGAATAGATACCTGAAAATCTGCTTGAGTACAGTAGCAGTATGTACTTGGTTACTTGGCAACACTCTTGTAGATAGACCACAAAACAGGTTATTTTTAACCACGTGGATGTAATTGACTACACTTCCTCCTGTTTCCAGTTTTCTCGAGAACCTTTGTTCCCTGGATATTCACCATTGAGGCGGCATTGTCATATGTACATTGTCACACAAGCACTCGCGGTTGACCTTGAGTGGCGCGGCCGCTGCGTCCTGTCAAGAGACTTTCCAACAATAGCAGATGTTGATGGTCTGCATGGTTGTTTGTTGAATTGGTCGCATCCTCCGAGGCTCAAGGCAAACAAAATAATCCTGGAAGGTTTCCTGCCAAATTATACAACTTTCTTAAAAAAAAAAAAAAACTACTTTATTCTTAAAATAAGAAAACTTAAAGAACTACTTCTCAAAAGTACAACTTTTTCTTGGCTCATCAATGTTTTCGGTTTTAAACAATATAAGAGCATGACAATTGTTATCTTATTTCATTTTATGCATGCTTTTCTGTCTGTCAAAGCACTTCGGAAACACGTTTTAAAGGCACCATATAAATGAAGTTGTTATTAGATTTTTTTTTCCCCAAAGAAATGGAATTTATATTCCAGTGATGTCAAAATCTATCTAGAAATATACAATCTTATTCTTGTAAAATAGTGCTCTCTTTAAAAAAATGCAACTACTTTTCTTAAAAAAAAAAAAAAAAGTTTTTCCTTTTAAAAACAAGCTTTTTATTATCACCTGCATTAATTGTCCTTAAAAAAGAAAGATGAATCTTCACTTTTGAAAGATTAACTGTTTTTCCTGTAAAGAATAAAATTGTACTCCAATAACATCACAGCTTCTTTTCTTGTAACAGCACTTTATTCCAGTAACAATGTATTTTTATCAAGAAAAAGATACAACCTTATTCTTATGACTTTTTCGATGTAATATTACACCTGTCTTACAATACATATTTTTTTCTAAAATAACTTCTTGAAAAATGTAGCTACTTTTCTTTACAAACGTTTTTCATTTTAAAAAAACAGCTTATAAAAAAATAATTTTTGTTCTAACTGCATTAATTTTCCTTAAGAGAAAAAAGTAGCATCTTTACTTTCAAAAGATTCAGTTTTTGCTGTAAAAAAATACAACTGTATTCTCATATTACAACTTTTTTCTTATAATTTCACACATTCTTTTCCTCCCATAAAATACAAACTTTCTTTTAAAAAAAACGACTACTTAGGGCTGCACAATTAATCCAATTTGAATCTTGATCACGGTTTTGGCTGCCACAATTAAATTAGCATGATCGTCAGGGATTTTTGCATTTAGAATGCGGGCAATGCTGCATATGAAGCACTTTCTATACATCGCCAACCAACCAGCGAGGGGCGAATGCATGGTTAAGGCTTCATTAAGGTGCCTAAATAACAAGCGAGTGGCACCCAGCGCACCCTGCAGTGAGAGCCTCAGTCACTCTTCTAAGTCATGCAGAGAGAAGCAAGTACAACTAAAAATGGAGATGAGGAGCATCGTGGTGATGAGCTGGTGCCTCGAAATCGGAATGGGAACATCTGTTTAGTGGGCATGTTTTGAGTGAAGGCAAGTTAAACAAGAAGCCATATGTAAAGAGTGCAGCAGAGTTGTCTGCCCCACAAGGTAACACAATAGATGGCTGAACACATTTTTTAAAAATGGCAGAGAAACAGCAAAACATTGTAAAGCAAATATGTGATCCCCTTGTGCAATTATTTCTCCGAACTGGCATTGAATGAACAATGACTGCTGTTTAGCCAGCCGCAACGATTGTTCATATTATGGTAACAAGTCGGCAATGCGCTGCGAGGGCCAACTTCAAAATAAAAGCATCAAATGGCATTGATGTCCAATGTATTACAATGTGAGTAAGTTGGCCTTCGCAGGCATATTGCCGGCGTGTTGCCGTATGCATAGTATGAACAATTGTGGCAGCTGGCTTGACTTCCTCTTTTCAAGTGGAGGCTGTCCTGACCGCAGTGAAACACTATATAACTAAAGAGGGAAATCACAACTGTCCAGTTCTTTGCAGTTTGCGATCACGACTGACCTATGGTCAAGCAGTGCAATGGAGCCATGCGAGTCCTTGACAATTCACTATATTGACAGGGATTTTCAAATGAAAAGTGATTGCTTGCAGTCTTATGTTACTGCCTTTTATCCATAAATTGTATTTGCTTCCATTGAGTTGCATTTGGTGATTGCACTCTTAAAATTCTTGAAATTCTTGGAACGTTTTATTTTTTGTTTTTCATAATCTATCATTAATTCCCATTTTATGATTCCTTTTGTAATTAAAATGTTTAACATATTGTTTGTTGAAAGGTTTGTTGAAATACAAATGCAGACCTTTTCCCTAACATGAGGAACAATCATGATTAATAATCAATTACAATATTGATCAAAATAATCGTAATTATTACTTTGGCCATAATTGTGCAGCCCTACGACTACTTTTCTTAAAGGTCCCATATTTTGTCTCTTTAGACTTCCATAGAGTGACTCTCTAACATGGACTTTGTATAAAAGTATCAATTTCATTTAAAAAAAAAAAAAAACCTTGGTTTTGTCCTATTAGTGTCCCGAAAAAGCCCCTCTGACAGCTGCTTTTGTTTGACCCAGTTTTGTACCTGCTTTGTCCATATTTGGCTAAGACCGCCCCCTTTCCTCTGAGTGGTTGCCTCCGTTTAGAATACCCACATGTGAAAATACACGTTTGTTATGTTGACAGTGCTGGCTCGGGATCGGAGAGGTAGGCAGAGATCTTTGCTAATGACGTAGATAAGCTTGAGAAATTCAAATGACCTGATTTCAGGCCTCTTGGCAGAAAAACGTCTGCCGCTCAGGAATGCGTGGACGCATTTCACATGTTTACTGAGGCACCATAGAGGTAATATTACATCCCAAATACTAGAAAAAGTTGGTTTGGCAAAATATGTCCCCTTTAAAAAAAAAAAAAAAAAAAAAAAACTTCTCCTTTAAAAAACATTTTTCCTTTAAAAATTATGATAATTATTCCGCTCCGCTGCACTTGACTGACTGGGAGCATTTCCTGCCGACACGCTGCTTATATCGAGGAAAGGCAGACGTGACTGGGGACAGCATGCAGAGGTTAAATGGGGAAGGATGCGCATGAAAGAGGACGCGAAAGGCACGCCCCCACTAGGTATATAGTGCCGGTATGTGCAAACAACATCAGTTTGGCTAAGGACCCCCGAAAATGGCACCTACGAAGAGACACGCTTACGAAGCACAGTTTAAACTGCAAGCTATCAATTACGCGGAGCAACATCTAGGAAAAATAAATAAATTAAAAAAAATACAACTTCCTTATCTTTCTTTTACATTCTTAAAAGATTTGGCCTGTTCTTGGAGATAAGTTACCCCCCCCCCCCCATAGTTTCCCCCCCCCCCCTTTATAACCCAAACTTATTTCAACCAAATTCTCATGAGATTGCGATGTTTTCCCTCAACAAATATGTGCATTTGATGAATCAGCTGTGCGTTTATATTGTCAGCTTTTTTAAATCTGCTGCTGTAGCAAGTTTGTTCCACCGCCATAATGAGGAACTCTATATGTTTTAAAGCCTCGTGTGTCGTCGCAGTCTCCACCATTAAAATAGCTGAAGTGAAACAAAGATGATGTCACACACTTAAAAATAGGTTCTCCTTTTGTGCAAAAAAAAAAAAAAAAAAACTTATTAGAATCATCTTTATTTGCCAAGTATGTCCAAAAAACCCACAAGGAATGTGTCTCCGGTAATTGGAGCCGCTCTAGTACGACAACAGTCAGTCAATTGACAGAGAACACTTTTGAGACAAAGACATTGACCAAAAAAAAACCAAACAAACGAAAAAGAAAAAAAAAGTCACTGAGCAATAAAGGTTTGCTAGTTATCTGGTAAAACCGGTAAAAAAAAATTTTTTGGGACAATTGTGCAAAAAGATGCAGAGTCCTCTAGCACTTAGAGCAGTTTGAATGACTAATATAGCAATAGTCCGGTGCAATGACCATTGTGCAAAGGGCGCCGAGACTTCAAGCGAGTAGTACGATAATCTGGGACAATGTTGATTGTGCAAATGTTGCAGATACTCCTCAGTTAGCGTGCAAATGGACCAGATGCTACTCTGGCATGAGTGGCCAGTATTGGTCAACAACAGATATGCAAATAGTGCAGCGTGGTGAGACTACTATAGTGAGTGCACAAGTAATATATAATTGGCCCGACAGAAATGTGACAACAAACTCAAGACAAAAAATTGCCAGCATGTTGCAATGGAATTGTAGGTTAGCTGTTTAAGAAGTTGATTGCAAGAGGGAAGAAGCTGTTGGAATGTCTCCTAGTTCTAGTTTGCATTGATCGGTAGGGCCTACCTGAGGGAAGGAGCCAGAAGAGCTGGCGACCCGGATGTGGAGGGTCCGAGAGGATTTTGCACGCCCTTGTCTTAGTTCTGGCAGTGTGCAAGTCCTCAAGGGTGGCTAGGGGGGTACCGACAATCCTTTCAGCAGTTTTGATTGTCCGTTGCAGTTAGAGTTTGTCCTTTTTTGTAGCAGCACCAAACCAGACTGTGATGGAAGAACACAGGACTGAGTAAATGACTGCTGTGTAGAACTGCCTTAGCAGCTCCCATGGCAGGCCGTGCTTTCTCAGAAGCCGTAGGAAGTACATCAGCTGCTGGGCCTTTTTGAGGACGGAGTTGATGTTGATCGCCCACTTCAGGTCCTGAGTGACTGTAATTCCCAGGAACTTGAAGGTCTCGACGGTTGACACAAGGCAGCTGGACAGCGTGAGGGGCAGCTGTGGCGAAGGATGCCTCCTGAAGTCCACGATCATCTCTACAGTCTTGAGCGTGTTCAGCTCCAGGTTGTATTGGCCGCACCACAGCTCCAGCCACTCCGCTTCCTGTCGATATGCAGACTCGTCACTGTCCTTGATGATGCCGATGATAGTGGTGTCCTCTGCAAACTTCAGGAGTTTGACAGCCGGGTTCGTTGAGGTGCAGTCGTTCGTGTAGAGAGAAAAGAGCAGTGGAGAGAGGACACAACCTTGGGGCGCCCCAGTGCTGAAGCTGCGTGTGGATGAGGTGGCCTCCCCCAGCCTCACCTGCTGTGTCCTGCCTGTCAGGAAGCTGTAAATCCACTGGCAGATGGCAGGTGAGACACTGAGCTGGAGAAGCTTGGATGAAAGGAGTTCAGGGATGATGGTGTTGAACGCTTAGCTGAAGTCCACGAACAGGATCCTCATGTAGGTCCCTGCACTGTCGAGGTGTTCTAGGATGAAGTGCAGTCCCATGTTGACTGCATCATCCGCAGACCTGTTCGCTCGGTAGGCAAACTGCAGGGGGTCCAGCAGGGGACTTGTGACGCTCTTGAGGTGGTCCAGCATGAGACGTTCAAAGGACTTCATGACCACAGATGTCAAGGCAACAGGCCTGTAGTCATTTAGACCCGAGATTGTAGGTTTCTTGGGGACTGAAATAATGGTGGAGCGTTTGAAACAGGATGGTACGTCGCACAGTTCCAGAGATCTATTGAAGATCTGATTGAAGACTGGAGCGAGCTGGTCCGCACAGACGTTGAGGCAGGATGGGGACACATGGTCTGGGCCTGCCGCTTTGTTAAGCTTTTGTTGTTTGAAGATGCGTCTCACATCCTGTTTGCGGCTGGTTAACGCAGACGTCGTGGTGTGATTGTGGTCGGTGGTGCGGCTGGGTGGGTGTGGGGTGTGTTTTCAAATCTGCAGTAGAAGGTATTCAAGTCGTTGGCTAGTGTGCTATTGTTCTCAGCTTGGGGGGGGTCGTCGCTTGTAATTTGTCAGCGATTGGAATGCATGCCAGACTGATTTAGGGTCGTTAGCGCTAAACTATTTTTCCAACTTTGCTGCATAGTTCCTCTTTGCAAGCAACACGAACGCCACACTGCTAATGCTCGCTGAACAAGTCAACGAAATTGGAGAAAAAACAAAACAAAACAAAAAAAACACCCGGAATTCACTTAATACCGCCATACAGGCAGGAACTTAAATGCGCGAAGCCTACAGTGAAAACAGTGAAAAAGTGGACCAATGAAGCAAAGCAAGCTGTTTAGACTGCACAGAATGGCGTGTCTTTGAAAATTCAGCTGGCAGCCTGGATGAATATACGGACACTGTCACATCCTATATCAGTTTCTGTGAAGAGGTGCGTGTACCAACAAAGTCATTTCGCAAGCCGTGGTTCACTGCCAAACTTAAGAAACTTCGCCAAGCTAAGGAGGACGCATATCAAAGTAGGGACAGGGCCCTGTATAATCGAGCTAGGAACCAGCTGACTAAATAAATTAACTTAACTCTAATGATGTCATTGCTGGTCAAAGCATACATCCTTGAATCTTCCCAAGGATTCTTTGATGCTTTTGAACTGTTATTTGGACAGCATTTATCAGTGGGAAGGGCATCAGTAACGGCAACAGAAACACAGCCCAGGGACATTAGTGGAGGTTGAAGAGAACCGGTCCTTAACCAAACAACTTTGGAGGCGCAATGCAAGCATGACGAGATCCGATGAGAGAAAAAAGTAAAAGTAAACCAGGCCGAACCCAGCGTGACTTTCTGTTGAAACGCTTTCCAGCTCAAATTTGTCACCATTTGGACAGACAAACGTTTACCATTTCCTGGTTCAAGCGCAGCGGGACAGAGAAAAAAAAAACATAACAAAACAAAACAAAAAACATCCCCTTAGGGGTTGAAGAAGCAAATAAATGCCTCAAAAGATTTATGCTTCCATCCACGCCCTAAAGCAAGGATTGGCAAACTTCTTGGGTCCAGGGACTTCTTGCAGGGGAGAAGTCTGCTCCAAGGACCCTTTATTCTTTCTTAAATTTAACTGCAATTTTTTTAACCTTAAATTTGAAATAACAATTGAATAAGCCTAGTGCCAATTAAACATAACTATCACATGTACCGTTGAATGCCATATGATTTAAAAGTTGCTTATTTGACAACAACAAAAAAGTAAATATGAGAAAAAAAATTGTAATGTTGAGAGTAGTCCTTTTTTCAAGAAAGTTTTAATGTTTGCGACAACAAAGTTGAACAAAAAGTTCATAGTCATCAAGAATAAGATCACCGAGAAAAAGTCATAGTATATTGATATTAGAGTCAGTTTAATGAGGGAGAAAGTCGTATTTTATTTAAGGTATATTTCAAAAATACAACTTTAGTCTCATAATATTACACCTTTTATTCTGCCAAAGACAGCCTTTATTCTACCCCAAATGTGGACTGTATTCCCAGAAAAATGCCTTTTTGGGCTTGAAAAAAAAATTACTATTCCTGTAATATGTGCCTTTTGCACATAAAGACATTCATGTGGGGGTGTCATGTTAGAGCTTTTATTTGGCCCAAAGCTAAGGTAGTAAGGAGTAGTTGCTGTCTTATGTTTGTTTTATTGACATTGCTCTCTCCTTATGTAGGTATGCACTTTTCTAAATGATACAACATAATAATTTACTGAAAATTATTCCACAGACCCGCGGACCATCGTTTGAGTATGACAGCGCCCTCAGGTGCGCACCGATAACTTCTCAAAAAACATGCCATTAGGCTTTTTTTCCCACTTGAGCTACTTGAGGATTAGCCGTTCCCCCCGCTAAGCAACTTCTCGTTTGGAGATTCTCAATGGGGGAAATTAATTTACACCAAGGAGTAGAGGGAAGCTGGCTAGCTGGCTGGCTTCCTCCCTAAGTAGTCCAGATGAGTTGGCACGGAGCCCCTGAAAACGGTTGCCGCTGATTCATGGCACCAAGAGGAATGCCAACAATCCCAAAAAGGTCAAAGGCAGCGGCAGGTGTGGCGGGGTGCGAGATGTAGCGTGTCAGCTGCCGCCCCCCATTGAGTTGCTGAATCAGCACTGTACCACCTTAATTAACCCTCTGGTTATGTTGCATTTTGAAGGTTTTTAAATCTAAAATTGTTTTTAAACAGCTTTTGCGCCTTGCCTCACCTTTGTTTTTTTTCCTTCTTTTTACAATCCATATTTCTGTATTTTTGTTGGTGCACTTATATATGGCGTATACATAAGTTGTATTAAATTTGAGTCAAGAGATAGCAATAGTATTGCAGTGTGTTCAGTTTTGGTTTGTTTTTGACAAAAGTTTTCTTCTTTTTATTAGCCTCCATAAGTGGTCTCTATAATGAGTTGTACTAAATATTGATGGAATATAGACCTAGATAGCACAATAGATAATTCTTATTATTTTTTAGTTTTTAATTGATACTCATAGGTGGCGTATACAGGGGTTGTACTAAATAGTAATATTGTTGGGGCGTGTTGAATTTTTGTTTACTTTTCTGATGATTAAACAATTAGCCTCATTTTTTGTTTGGTCTTTTTTTTTATTAAACCAAATTAGGATGAACTTCCCCTGCTGGCCTTATTGGATTCTTTCTTTCTTTTGATGCTTTGCACCCATATATGGCATACAGTACACGAGTCGTACTAAAACTATTGACTGAATTGTTAGCGATAGTGTTGCTGTGAGGTCATTTTCAGTTCACCCCATGAACATTTGTGGTGTACCAAACAAACAAACAAAACCAATTGGGAACAAGCCTTGTTAGCCTCTGACGCTAACAAGCTGCTTCCAACAGTTGGGAATGACAATGTGGTCTAAAGAATGCTCTCTCGCTTCACTAAAGTCACAACACGACTGAGCGTAAACACGACCAGACAAACCCTGAAGGTAAGGAAGTCTCACCCATGAACTCCCTTCCCCCATCCCAAGACAGACCCAAACCCAACCACCCTAACACCGTCCCCCCCTGCTGCTGTCACTGCACCCGGACACATTACAACATGAATGCATTCATTCATTTTCTATTAATTATTATTATAAAGTTCCCCCGAACTTACTTAACCCTCCTGTTTTGTTCGTTTCTTCAACTCAAGTTTCACGTGCAGAAAAGTAGCAATTTTGTAGTATGTGAATATTGGGAAATAAACTGTATAAATGTAGGTTCTTTTTCATTTTTAGTCAATATATTTAATCCATCCATCCATCCATTTTCTGAGCCGCTTCTCCTCACTAGGGTCGCGGGCGTGCTGGAGCCTATCCCAGCTGTCATCGGGCAGGAGGCGGGGTACACCCTTAACTGGTTGAATATATTTAATATACAATGCAAATTAAAAAATATTTTTAATGTACAGACAAGAAAAAGACCAGAAGAAAACATTGTCCTTTTTTTGTACAATTTGAGTATGAAACTTCCATTTGACCTGCAGCAAATAAATGAATAACAAATGAATCAAAAAGGTCTCATGATCAATTGAAAAAAAAAAAAAAAAATGCGACCTACTGTGGGACCCCCTAAAATTGTAAACATCTGTATCAGGGGTACTTGGTACGTCTTTAGTAGCATACATACTTGAAACATTAACTAGTTCTATGGAGAACATTATGTTTATTCTAGCACATAAATTAATAAAATCTATATAAATATTGACATCGCTGCCATCCGCAGATCTTCAAAATTAGCACTTTTCAGGAAACCTAAAAATGGCATGTTTGCTGAGCCATTAAAATTGTATAATAAAAACTTTTAAATTGGTTAATAATTTGTAAAAGTAATGGATCCACATGGAGACTGACCAGTAGTATGTTTTGGCTTTTTTTAATATAAAATTGACCAAATTTAGACGCAGGTTTCCGCCAGACAGTGACGATATGATTAAAAAAAAGATAAGAACAAGGCCTGCAGTAGTTTTTTTAGTCTTTCTTTGGTTCCTGAATTTTAAATTAGTTAATTTAGAAGTAGACACTTTACATTAATGAATGAATGAACTGAATAAAAAAAGTGTTCTGGTCAATAAAATGACAATAGATGACTGCTCAAAAAGGGAACCACCCATCCATCCATTTTCCATACATCTTATCCTCACTAGGGTCACGGGGGTGCTGGAGCCTATCCCAGCTGACACTGGGCGAGAAGCGGGGTACACTCGGAACTGGTCGCCAGCCAATCGCAGTAAAAAGAGAACCATGAGAACATGGTAAGAGAACCCATTTCTGGGCCCACGCCCCTTAGATTGCAAATCACTGGTTTTGCGGTACTTGTCACTGGGGTTGGTACCTATTTATCTATTGATACATAACAAATTAAAAAATATTGAAATATATTAAACAAAAAGAAGAAAGGGACAAGTCTGCAGAAGTTGTATTCCAATTTTTTAAATACTTTTTCTTGCACATTTTAAACGGGTCAACTACTACTGTACATACATGAATGTCAATGTGTGTAAAAGGTTTCAAGACCTCAGCAAACAAAGCAGGAACTGCTGCTCATTTTGGGTGCCCCACCACTACTACTACTTCTTTTCCTTTCAGCTTGTCCCTTTAGGGGTCACCACAGCACGTCATGCTTTTCCATGTAAGCCTATCTCCTGCATCCTCGCCTCGAACTGCCCTCATGTCTTCGCTCACGACATCAATCAACCTTCTCTTTGGTCTCCCTCTAGCTTGCTTGGCAGCTCCATCCTCATCATCCTTCTCTGCTTTGAACTACTAACTTTACCCTCAAACTGAACTACCTGTGTCCTTTTTTTTTTTAGACAGAAAAGGTACAAGTAGTTTGTGCAGTCACCCTGGGGTACATTTTAGTAGATTTAACCCCACTCTTGGGAATAAGCGAATATTTTTAAGGGCACTAATAGTAGGGTAAATGGGAAGACCGGGTAAAATAAAAGTATGAGGGAATGTGTCAGTGGGTCATGCTGCATCAGCCGCTCTGAGCCTAAGTGCAATGCTTTTCAATGGAATTTTTTTTTAGTGGCAGTTAGTTGGACGAAAAGAAGGTCAAACCGAACTCACCTTTTTCAAGCGGTTGTGTATGGTGGTCTGGAAGACTTGAGCCACCACCAGGGCAATCCCCACAATGAGGAGGTGGGCGCATACAATGCCGATGGCATAAATGGCACACGATCTCCGGGTCATGCTGACAGAAAAAGAAAAAAAAAAGACACAAAACTGTCGAAAATGTCGCTTTTAAGCCTTTTTGGGGTGGAAAGGGTGTCCCTGAAGCGAGTAGCAAGCGTGGTGCGTTCGATTAGTCTCCGCGGGTCTACTTTTCGGAGAGGCTTCTTCCTTTCCTCTCCTGACTGTCACCGTAAGGCTCCTGAGGTAAGGTGGCGATTTTAGCAGGGTGAAGTGTCTTTTTGAAGCGGGTTGACGACGAGGAGGAGCCGCCGCTTTGCCTCCCTGCCCCTCTTGGTCCTTCTCCACTGGAATGAAGCCGGTGAGGCGGAGCGTCGCGTAGTTTAAAAAAAAAAAAAAACACACCCACTATCTACTATTTAAACGGGATGCTTACTCGTCTATGATAAACGTCTCACTACTGGCTCCACTACAACCATATGGCGCCCCCACCGCCTTTAATCCCATTAATACGACATAATAGCAAGTTTTAACAACTTCCTTTGAATTTATTTCAAGTCTTTTTTAGCACGTTAGCTTTACCATCTGTGAATTGAAGCGGCGTCGAGCCATTTACGAGCAGTGTAGTAGCGTCACGTGACTTTAACACGTTTGTGTTTTGACG
This sequence comes from Phyllopteryx taeniolatus, assembly GCF_024500385.1. Taxonomy (NCBI): domain Eukaryota; kingdom Metazoa; phylum Chordata; class Actinopteri; order Syngnathiformes; family Syngnathidae; genus Phyllopteryx; species Phyllopteryx taeniolatus. The sequence goes on along the minus strand of NC_084504.1, from coordinate 13,415,840 downwards.
TGTAACAATTTCAAACACCTTCTTTTCATCTCCACGTATGACTTGAATGGCTTCTTTTTAGCCCCTTCTTTATAAAAAAAATACCATTCAAATGGCAAACGGTCGTGACGTCACTGACCCCGTCACCCCCTGCTCCCCATTTGTCCTCCCTCGCAGGACGCATGCGTCAAACTCTGACTCTTATTGGTCAGCGTTCGCCCGGACCACCGTCTCGACACCGGCTCATCCGCGCGCTGATTGGTCAGAAGCCGGTGGGCACGATGTCGAATTTGATCGACTGATTTCGGGGCGGGGCTGGTATTTAAAGGGGGGAGCCGGCGGCGAGGAGGCCGCCTTTGAGTGAGCGAGTGGTGAGAGAGGGTGTGAGGATGCGAGGAGGCCAGCAGCGGATGTTGCTGGATGATGGAGGTGGGGAGGATGGTGGATGGCTGCAATTCGCTCAATACAGTATTGATGTACAAAACACTCATTTGTGACTACTACAATTTTTTTCAGTCAATAATGCACATTTTAGGCTGGCTTACAGCGCCCGACTCCGATGACATTATGAATTTAAATGTAATATTTTAGCTATTTGGTAGCGAGGTTGCAGGACTCCAGTAAAATTCTGAGGAAATATGAGGTATAGTAGTGCCTTGACTTCCGAGTTCAATTTGTTCCTTGACTCAGTTTGGAACTCAATTAACACAAATAAGAAATAAAATTTCCCCTTTGAAATTCCATTAATATGTTTCCAGCCCACCAAAAAACAGTTTTTGTTTTGTTTTGTGATTTTAATAAAGAAATCTACCACTTCATTGTACGAAAACAAAGAGAACGTAAAGACATTTGTTATTGTCAGTACTGAATGTACTGTAGTACAGTGGACCCCTGCTATTCGCGGGGGATTGGGCTGGACCGCGAATAGAGAAAATCCGCGGATAATTGACACCCGTTGTAATAGCATTGAAATTAAGTAATTAATTAAAACCTCCAAAATACCACCAGTAAGCCTTTTTGGGGTTGGTTCCCCCCAAAACGGAAAAAAAAAGGAACAAAACAAGCGAATCAGGGTTATGCCACAAATGGGACGAGTCTTCCGGCAAAATATTTCTGCCACCGCAAGTACTTCCGGGGCTCACAGTCGCCATGGTGTCAGAGTTAGATTTTTGTAAATACGATCTGCCAGTCAATGCTTTGGCATGCTCCAGACATACAAATTAAAATTTCAAAGATTGTGTCGTCTCTTGTCGTTGATCAAAGAATGAATGGGCTCTAGTGAGCTAAAATTAATAGCTATGCGAGCTACACATTAGACGATCGCTCCATATTGAACTCAAGTATTGACGTGGATGAATTTGCTTTAATGATACGATTCAACTCGTTTGGCAACATTTTCAGTGTGCCTTGAGTGAATTGTAAATAATCCAGTCATTTTGCATAGAGATAAACGGAGCAGAAGAGGCAGTGCGAGATCAGTCCTGAAAACCGGAAGTGCGTGGCATAATTGAATCCGTGGGTGCCGAACTGCAATTATGCGGGGTACACTGTAATCATGTGTTAGATCTGTGGCTTTAAGGGGCATGGCCTAGTGATTAAAGTCGGGAGCTGGAGTTGGAATCGCTTCTTGCGAGCGTTCTCATTTCTCTCTGTGTTTGACTATTTGTGCCGTTCAATAAATGACGGAAAGCGCATCAGCGACTGAGGCTGTTCTTGCCCATATGAGGGCAGGACACTATCTTAATTGCTTCATTTTTTTTAAAAGACACTCGAGTGGCGCTGTATCTGAAGCTCACTTGTACCTCAAATTTTGTCTCAACACAAAGCAAAGAAATCAACCAAGCGACGGCTCCTAACTTCAAAAACTCATAAGTCGGGGAACTCGTAAATCGAGGTATTAATGTATAGGCCATGGGGCAACCTGTTAAATTTTGGTGTGGATCCAGGAAATGTAATATTTGTTGACTTTATGATTTTTGTTTGTTAGGGAGTTACTAGGACCTTTCGTAAAGGGTTGAGGTGTAGGCCGAAGTACAAACCATTAAACTAACTATGGATACAGGATATTGTTTTTAATTTTTGCTGACATAATTTTTTTTTCATGTTCTCATCTTTGTTTGTTGGGTGATTTAGCAGGACCGATGACGTTTTGTGGTATTTTTTGGGGTATTACGATTTTCATTGTCATTGTGTTCTCATCGCTGTTTGTTAGTAATTTAGGAGTACTTTTGTGACGTGTTTTTGGACGGATGCGACACCGGCCAAGGTACATTCCTCTAAATATAGGTGCAGATCCATCCATCCATCCATCCATTTTCTGAGCCACTTCTCCTCACTAGGGTCGCGGGCGTGTTGGAGCCTATCCCAGCTGTCATCGGGCAGGAGGCGGGGTACACCCTGAACTGGTTGCCAGCCAATCGGAGGGCACATAGAAACAAACAACCATTCGCACTCACAGTCATGCCTACGGGCAATTTAGAGTCTCCAATTAATGCATGTTTTTGGGATGTGGGAGGAAACCGGAGTGCCCGGAGAAAACCCACGCAGGCACGGGGAGAACATGCAAACTCCACACAGGCGGGGACGGGGATTGAACCCCACACCTCAGAACTGTGAGGCTGACGGTCTAACCAGTCGGCCACCGTGCCGCCGGTGCAGATCCAGGAAATTGTTTTCCACTTTTCTTGACGTTGTTTTTGTCTGGTGCAATTATGTTCTCATTGCTATTTGTTGCTGATTTAGCAGAACTTTTGTGACATTTTGTGGAAGGATGCGACACCATTCAAAGTACAACCTTTCAACTTTAGGTGTGGATCAAGGAAACTGATTTTTTTCAGTTTGGTTGACCTTATAATTTCGTTGACATTATGTTCTCATCGCTGTTTGTTAGCAGGACTTCAATGATGTTTTGTGGATGCGCCACAGGCCAAGAAGGTACAACCTGTTAAATTTATGTGGGGATCAAGGAAATAGCTTTTCCTTTGGGTTGACAGTGTGCAATAAAAAAGAGATGCCAACCCCCCTGATTTCCTGAAAAGCCTGAAAGGTGGAAATAACACTGACTTCCGATGGACGTCTAGAAGATCCTTCATATTCCAAAGTAACAATGCACCCTCTGTGAGCGGTCTTTTTTTACTCACCACACAACAATCTATTTTACATTGCCTGTAAAAGCTAACATTTTTCGTTTTCCAATGCCGGTGCTGTTTGAACAGAAGAGCGATATGGACAAAGGTGGAAAAATGGGGGACAGAGTACCTGTTAAATTTTCCACTTTCGTAGCTGTAACACAGGAGGGCTGGAGGCTGTGTGTATGCAAATGTGTGACAGGATTATTATTTGACACTCACTTGTGTCGAAACCAATTGTCACTGTCCTACCAAATGCTGTCACTGATGCCATCTAATTAAGGGATGTTACGCAGTCGTGACAATAGTCCGCCTTTCCTGGTTACTGTGTAAAAAGCAAAGGCATATAAATGCTTGCTCTTCTGATGTTGCTACCTTGTGGAAACTGCGCGGAACATGCAAACAATTCTGCATGTCACTGTCAAAGCTCCCAGTTGCGGCAACATCACACATTTGCTGGGTTCTCTTTTAAAAGGCACAAGAGGATAAAATGTAAGAATCTGTGTGGAAAAACTCTAAAATTTGTGCATGGTGCTGTTTTAACACTGACACACTTGTAGCAAGGTCATGCCTTTACTGGGTTCTGTGTAAAAGGCCGTAGCGGACCAATAACCGCTCTTCTGCTAAGACGACTTAGCAGAAACTCTGTGAAAGATCCTAAAAATGATGCGTATCACTGTGTGAATGCTCACACAGTCGCACCAGTATGCCGCTTTTGCTGGATTTTGTGTAAAAACCAAAAGCAGATAAATGCTGGGGGGTTTGATGCGGCTATTTTGCAAAATTTCTGTGAAAAAGACTCAAAATTCTGTGTGTTGCTGCATAAAATATCTGGTTTTTGCTAGGTTCCGTGAGAGAGACACTGGCAACAAAAAGGCCAGGATATGATGATGCAGCTATTTTGTGGCATCCCTGAATGAAGATGCTGAAGGACCTGTCTAACTGGTGTAGACATCTCCGAGACAGCACCCGGGGGAGCAAAATATTGCTTGCACTCACACCCGGAAGATGTCTGAGCGACATCTTCAGAAAACGTGATAACCAATTCACCCATAAATCGCTGATATAAGCCTATATATCACTTAACAGAGGAGGGGGCTTACGACATCAACTATCTCCTACTTACAATGCCGTTCTTTCGTCCATTCCAAAGAAACTCAATAATTCTGCCTTCAACAAACAGCACGGCCTCCTTGACCATTAGGTAACTCCACAACCACTTTATAACTGAATGTAATACGAATGAGGGAGTTTCCACCCAACAACTCTGGTGGACGCACAATGGCCTCTCGACCAGGCGGCTTCTCTGCTCTCCCCCTTTTTTGCATTCCAAAGGAATGATTCCATATGTGGTGTGGGGCATGCCTCTAAGTTGGAGCATAAATAGTTGCGTTTTCCACACAAACACTGGCTAGTATGTCCTAACTAAGCCTTGTTGCATGAACTGGTGAAGCCTGCTCGGATGAGAGGCGAAACATCTAAGACAAACAGAACAGTCCAGTAGCGATCGATTCAATGCCCTGAGAGTACAAATACAGTACTTCATTACTGTACTTAAAGTACAGTTTGCAATTTAAAAATAAAACAAAAAACACTTTTTGTCATATTTTTAAAAACTGTCAGTATAAGTGGGCATAAGACTAGCAAACAGTGGAAAAGCGAAGAGACCTCAGGCACCTGTGAGGATTCAGACACGTTTCTGCTCAACAGAACATGAACAACTTTATCACCTCTTTTTGATTTTTAATTGATTGTACAGTCCAAAAAAATAAAACTTCAAACAGATAATATTTAGTGTTATAGAATAAGTCAGTATGCAAACGTAGCAGCCGTGGCTAACGTCTGCTTCTTTTCAGCGCTAAGGCTAGCCTAGTAATGCTCGCGCTGCTATTTTGTTGAAGCTGGATATGCGTTCTCTGTGGCTGTTTATCATGACTACGCACTTTCCTAATTGTGTTCCATTATGAATGGCCATGTTGAAGAATCACGCTCATGTACTTTAGAAAGGGCCGTGGCTTTGCTCAGAGACTCAAGGGGTGGGAGGCATTAGTGAAGTGAGGCTACATTCAAATCTTGCTAGCAGTTTTAATGCCGCAAACTTCCCTTTTCAGTAGCTTTTTAAGGTATCTGTACTTGAGTATTTTTTTTTGACAACTTTGTACTTTTATTTTTTACATTTTCAAACAGATATCTGTACTTTCAAGTCCTTACTTGATCAAAATAGACTCATTACTTTTTCAACTTCTGGGATGGCAACACAAGGTAAAAAATAAAAATGTAAATTAAATAGAGACGTAAGGTCATCTGCTGTTGAGATCTTAATGGATTGGGATCTTAGGGTCTTATAAGGTGGAAAAAATAGCGTACAGAATGTACAGAATGTGACTACACAGATTTCATAAAAATAGCAGTCGAAAAGATGTGTGAGACCCCCGTGTGCCACCCAGACTCCACCCACGTCACTCACGTTATGGTTTCAGTGGAACTGATGAGTTTTTAGGTCACGGGTGACATTGGCAAGATTTTACGAGACCCCTTTGCATTGTGGAACTTGGAATATCTTGTGTGCCTCTGAGAAGGAAACAGGACACTGGACACTTGTGAGAGGCCCACACAGCAAAGCTTATTTACAGACAACACCAGCTGCTCATCTCAGCTTCATTTTTAGAATGGATGGAAACCTCGCACATGAGAAGCTTCAAGCAACAGATAGCAAGTTGACTTCAAGGCAGCGTTCAGTAAAATAGCCATGTCCCAACTCAGTGGCAATTTGAAGGCTCATGACTTCGCAAAGGAACAGGAAAAGCTGTAAAATAAGGCCCATAAGGCAACTATCCTTTGAGGACTGAAGTCAAAATATTAGGCACACTCGAATTAGCAAACGAAAGCCAACACAATAATGCTTAAAATATTATTAAAAATATCTCAAATAAAAACCAAAGACAAAATTCACAAAAAACAAACATGTATTAGGGTAAATTACACAAATATTATGCAGAAAGTAGACTCATGAGAAAATACTAAAAAAAGTAACTCAAGCAAGATGGGGTTTTAAACAAAACATTCAATGAAAAATACACAAATATTAGAAAAACACACATAAATGTTCGGAGAAAAATACAAAACACAAAATGAAGAATACTTAAGTATTATAAAGAAAAAATACACAGCCCTTAGAAAAAAATATTAAAAGGACACAAATGTAAGAAAAATTCGCAAATATTTGCACACAACCATAACAAAAACAAAATGACTAGAAAAATTGAAAAATATTGGAAAAAAACTTTTTTTTTTTTTACAAAAATGCCAAGTATTTGAAAAAGATACTAGACAAAAAAAAACACAAATTACAAAAAAATACATAAATATTCATCCATCCATCCATCCATTTTCTGAGCCGCTTATCCTCACAGGGTCGTGGGAGTGCTGGAGCCTATCCTAGCTATCATCGGGCAGGAGGCGGGTTACACCCTGAACTGGTTGCCAGCCATACATAAATATTACACAGGAAATACAAAAAATATTACAAAATAAAATATTAGATAAAAATACAAAAACAAATGAAAAATACACAAATATTTGGAAGAAAATATAAATGGAAAATATTTGATTTAAAAAACTAAACATTACCAAAAATATTAGATGAAAAATACTATAATATCAGTTTTGTTTTATAATAATACATTATGTCGCCTCAAGACCGAAAGTCTGAATTATTTTTAGACTAATGAGTGAAAATAGTTACGTTAGATACATTTGAGTAATCTTGTTCTGTTAAAAATGGATCGCTGCTAATGCTTCGGTGCAGAAGGAATTGGTCAGCCACATAGGTAAGTGCATGTATATCCATCCATCCATCCATTTTCCGAACCGCTTATCTTCACTAGGGTCGCCGGCGTGCTGGAGCCTATACCAGCTATCTTTGCTACACCCTGAACTGGTCGACAGCCAATCGCAGGCCACATACAAACAAACAACCATTCACACTCACATGCACACCTACAGGGAATTTAGAGTCTTCAATTAACCTCCCATGCATGTTTTTGGGATGTAGGAGGAAACCGGAGTACCCAGAGAAAACCCACGCAGGCACAGGGGAGAAGATGCAAACTCCATACAGGGTAGGCCGGATATGAACCCGGGTCCTCAGAACTGTGAGGAAGATGTGCTAACCAATCGTCCACCGTGCTGCCGCATGTAGATCCATTTTTGCCTATTGAACTGTTTTGTCAGCTGATAGTTTTATTTATTGCATCACTCATGACCTTTGAGAGACTTTGGAAATGTGATTTAACCAGTCGTTTGCTTTTGTGAAGTATTGAAGGATTTTTGTCTGGTCGTGGGATCATTGTAAGAACAGACTTTGATGTGTCGTACCATTTAAATCAATGAAAGCGTAATAAATTAGCCATTTTTTTAGCATATTGAATTAGTGATTAGACATGATTTTGTTGTGGTGTTGTGCTGATGTTGCTGCGCAGCGCTATATGACAGCAATGTAAGATATAATACCACTTTGAACGATGCACTGTTTGATAACTCAAGCAAGATGGTCTTTTTTTTCCCCCTGAAAAGTAATGATTTTGGAGATGCAAGAATTCCGCCCGAAAGCATCTGATGTCGTCTTCTTCTTTTTTTTTTTTTTTTCAAAAGATACAAAATTATTACACCATTTCATCACTAATTTGTTTACGTTAGTGCTGCTATGATTTCTATTATGTAATATTACCCCCCCCCTTAGTTTTCCACATATGTTCGCCTTAAAAAAAGCATCCAAAGGTGAGTGCGGTCACCGCCTCTTGTATAAGGCCCATTCTTAAATTAATGTCCTCCATTTAGTTTTGGCACAGGAAGTGACACATGGGGCGGCGTTTGATGTGTCTGTCTCTTGGAAAGGAACCGACTGGACGCTGAGTGTTACGTCATTGTGCTAGGGCGGAGGATGGCGTCCGGCATCTGTTAAAACAAAAGCAATGCAGAACAGAATCATAAGCGTGGGGGGAAGGATAACAGTTGGAGTAATTTGTCTGGAAGAAAAGGGTCAAACTGTTCAAACGGTCGTTTTTTGTGTTTGCTCAGCAGAGCGACACTGACGGCTTTTCTTTTAGAAGACGATGCAGCATTTTGCATGTGAATACAGTGAACAATGTGTGTATCATTTGTTCCTTCCATTTTCAAGGGAAATAAAAAAATGGAAAAATGTGATTGATTATTTTGTTTTTTAAATTAACCCAAAGCCGAAAAAAATGCCGGATGAAAACAATTGGGTTTATATGACCTGGAACTTTGGTAACAAGAATAAGTAAAGCTACATTGCCTTAAACTGGCTGTTAAATTTTTCGGCAAATAACAAAATAGTCGGTCATGTTTTCATTTTTCTTATTTTCGATTGATGTTATTTTTCATTTTTGTTCCCATTTGACAAAAGACTTCAGATGGCTATGTTAGCTTCTGGTGCGCCCTGATAGCTACCTAGCTGCTGGCTAACTAGCTAACAACTGGTGTAATTTTCGTATTTTGGTCTCGTTTATGTTCGCATTCCCATTGGCTTAATAGGACTCTCAGCTTGAGCCGGTATTAAGCAACCTTTTGTGAAAAAAATTACTGTTGACTGCTATGTTAGCTTCTGGGGCTAGCTGCTAGCTAAATGGCCACAAGGTAGATAACTGTACACTGATTTTATTTCGGAATTTTGGTTCCCATTCCTGATGTCTTGAGAGGACTCTCAGCTGGACGGAGCCGGCATTAGGCAACTCTTTGTGAACTAGGAACTTTAGACGGCTTTGATAGCTTTTGGTGCTCACTGATAGCTACCAAGCTGCAAGCTAGATAGTGGCACAGTGATTTTATTTTGGTATTTTTGATGAAGTGCAGTGCCATGTTCACTGAGTCATCCACAGACCTGTTTACTCGGTGGACAAACTGCAGGGGGTCCTGTGACACTCTTGAGGTGGTCCAACACAATGCGTTCAAAGGATGCGTTTCATGACCACATATGTCAGGGCAACAGGCCTGTAGTCATTCTGACCCGAGATTGCAGGTTTCTTGGGGACTGGGATGATGGTGGAGCGTTTAATACAGGATGGTACTTCAAACAGTTCCAGAGATCTATTGAAGATCTGTGTGAAGACTGGAGCGAGCTGGTCCGTGCAGACTCTGAGGCAGGATGAGGACATAAGGTCTGGGGCCGCCGCTTTATTGATCTTTTGTAGTTTGAAGATACGTCTCACATCCTGTTCATGAATGGTCAATGCAGAGGTGTGATGGTGGTCAGTGGTACGGCTAGGTGGGTGTGGGGTTTGAAAGTGTCATTTTCAAATCAGCAGTAGAAGGTGTTGAAGTCATCAACTAGTCCTCTTTTGTTCTCCGCTTGGGGGGATGGTCGCTTGTAGTTGGTTAGCCATTTTAATCCTCACCAGACAGACTTAGAGTCGTTGGCAGTGAACTGTTTTTCCAGCTTTTCTGCATAATTTCTCATTGCAATGTTAACTTCTTTAGTCAGCTGATTTGTAGCGTGATTGTACAGGGCTCTTTCCCCACTTCGATAGGCGTCCTCTTTAGCCTGACAAAGGCGCTTAAGTATGGCAGTGAACCACGGCTTGTTGTTACTGAACATGAGAAATGTCTTTGTTGGTACACACACATCTTCAGAGAAACTGATATAGGATGTGACAGTGTCCGTATATTCATCCAGGCTGCCAGTTGAAGTTTCAAAAACACTCCAGTCTGTGCAGTCTAAACAGGATTGAAGTTGTGTCTTTGCTTCATTGGTCCACTTCTTCGCACATTTAAGTTTACGCCTTTATGTTGGTATTAAGACAATTAAGCAGTGATAGGACTAGCCCAGAGCTGCACGGGGGGATAGCATGGTATGCGTCATTTCGCGTCGTGTAGCAGTGTTGAAAGGGAAAACTTGGTTGTACTTTGTGTTTAAAATATATATGATGTAACAGCATTCCTGGAACCTTTTTGACACATCCCTTGGTTTGGTTTCATGGATGGATGCTAATCACTTTTCGAGGGTTAAGAATACAAAGCAGGTGCTTTGCAAACACTGAGTCAGCATGTGGACGCCTCAGCCTTCAAGTTACGATTTTGTCATATTACAAATAACACACCAAGGGTAAATAACAACTATGTTTGAATTGAGGCAAAGAAAGTTCACAAGTAGAACACAGTTTGACTATAGGGAGTGTTCCTCTATGGATATGCTTAATGAATAGTATCATCATCATATATCCATCCATCCATCCATTTTCTGTTCCGCTTTATCCCCACAAGGGTCGCGGGCGTGCTGGAGCCTATCCCAGCTATCTTCAGACGAGAGGCGTACACCCTGAACTGGTCGCCAGCCAATCGCAGGGCATCATCATATATTTATATATATTAAATATTTACAGTGGGCACGGAAAGTATTCAAACCCCCTTAAATTTTTCACTCTTTGTTATATTGCAGCCATTTGCTAAAATAATTTAAGTTATTTTTTTTCTACATTAATGTACACAAAGCACTCCATATTGACAGTAAAAAAAAAACAGAATTGTTGAAATTTTTGCAGATTTATTTCAAAAGAAAACTGAAATATCACACAGCCATAAGTATTCAGACCCTTTGCTCAGTATTTAGTAGAAGCACCCTTTTGAGTCTTTTTGGGAATGATGCAACAAGTTTTTCATGCCTGGATTTGGAGATCATCTGCCATTCCTCCTTGCAGATCCTCTCCAGTTTTGTCAGGTTGGATGGTGAACGTTGGTGGGCAGCCATTTTCAGGTCTTTCCAGAGATGCTCAATTGGGTTTAAATCAGGGCTCTGGCTGGGCCATTCAAGAACAGTCACAGAGTTGTTCTGAAGCCACTCCTTCGTTATTTTAGCTGTGTGCTTAGGGTCATTGTCTTGTTTGATATTTTCATGCTTTTTTTATATTTACTTACAATAACTTTGTACTGTACTGGGCATTTTAGGCCATGAAGAAAATCCTAGAAAATTAATAATTTTGTACTGTACAGTAATATGGGTGCATAAGGCCTCAAAAAAGTGCTTCAATGTAACGGACAATCGGCTATATCGGACGACCCTCCGGCCCCTATTAGACCATTCTATTGAGGTTCAACTGTATAAGCTTTACTACCATTCATCCTGTCTATTTGCACAGCTCCCGTCTCCTTTACAGTATCTACCATTAAATCCCACAGTGGGGCCGCACCACAGCGGAGCCTGGTACCGCACATTAAGTCATGGTGCCTTGCAAAGGCGCCCGAGACAGGCCGTGTAAGGCGAGGTGGGGTGGAGTGGGGGGGGCTGATATACAAGCCAGGTTGTCGAGCCGTGGGTGGGGGAGAGCCAGGGCCTCTTCACTGGAGGTGATAGATGCGTGCCAGGCCAGCCATTAAAGGTGCAGTACAGCTGGATTTATCTACCGGGACCAATTCCTGGTTTCCTGGGAGAGAAAGGCAGAGGAGGAAAAACTTGTGCTACCAGCGCTGCTGGAATGTAGCAATACTTCATGGAATTTAAGGATTAGTAGAATTTATTTGTGGAAAATCAAATTTAAGACTTTGTAGGAGACATACTGCATTATGCATTTTTTTTTTGTTCACAATTTCTAGTGTCTTACTAATATATATGTGGAATTCTTTTGTAAAAAAAAAATAATAATAATAAATAAATAAAAAATCAAGAATCAGTTACAGGACACGCTAAACAGACCAAGTAAAAGTACATACATTTGAGTACTCCCCACAGGGGTGTGGACAAGTCACATGACTTGGACTCGAGTCATGAATTTGATGACTTTTGGCTCAACTTGACAATATGTTAAAAGACTTGCAACTCAACTTGGACTTGAACAGCAGTGATTCATGACTTCACCTAGACTTGAACCCATTGACTTGAAAAGACTTTGAACTTTGACCAAAGCACAGAAATCCAATACTTCATAGCTTTCTCTAGCTACAGCTGTATGTGAAACCCTCTGCTTTAATATAGTAAAATATAGTTAGAGTCAACATAATGCTGAAGATCTAGAAGCAGTACTTCATCCTAATTATCTGTTAATAGTTCACACCCTGTAGAACACACTTTGGTCCAGGAATTGACCCAAAGGTCATTCTTTCACACACTACCTAAAGTGATGGTTTCATTTTTTAAAAAAAACAAAAAAAAAACAGCACAACATAAATCAGCAATAAATGTGACAGCTAAAGAAATGTACACTTTCCAAGTTGTCATCCATGCACAGGGCTGTCATGGCCCCTACTCCACCTGCCTGGAGGTTATATGTCACGCTTGTAAAGTGATATCATTGTGTTAGTATCAGAGCATTTTTCTAATTCTGTCATGAACATGGTTAGGGCGACGGCGAGGAACGCAAGGCAAGAACATGGTGGACCCAATTGCAGGGAAGCAGGGAGGCAAGGCAGGAGTGCGGGAATCTCAAAATAATAATATTTAATCACAATGATAAAACAACAGGCGACTATGACAAAAACAACAGGCGACTATGACAAAAACAACAGGCGACTATGACAAAAACAACTGGCGACTATGACATGGCAAGACATGTGACAACGACAATGAACCGACGAGAACTGAAAGAATCCAGGGAACTAAATACAAACAAATTGACGAGACAACGAGGAACACCTGGACAAGACGAGTGGCTAGAGAGAGCTGATTGGTCAACACAAAGTAGACGAGAACAGGTGGACACAACAACCTAATGAGCACACGACAAACATGGAACACAGGAAAACATGGAACAAAACTAAACAACCCAAACCAAAACACAGACCATGACAGTACCCCCCCTCTAAAGGAACGGATCCCAGACGTTCCCCAAACAACAACCAAAAAGTCACCAACCCAGGGTGGGCGGAAGGGGGCCTGGAGGAGGGTACAGAGTCCACCCCTCAGGTCAGTCTGGTGGCCATCCAGGCCACCCGAGGTGAGGTGCTTGGCTGAGCGGGTCAGGAGGTCGTCCAGGACGCCAAGCACCAGGGTCTTTACAGGGCCATTCAGGCGGACGGCCACGGTGCCGAACCCAATGGTAATGCAGGGGCCAGGCAATAGGGTTGGGTGGCGGCCGCTGGACGAGCGCCGCCGGAGCGTGGTCGGGTGGCGGCCGCTGGACGAGCGCCGCCAGAGCGTGGTCGGGTGGCGGCCGCTGGACGAGCGCCGCCGGAGCGTGGTCGGGTGGCGGCCGCTGGACGAGCGCCGCCGGAGCGAGGACGGGTGGCGGCCGCTGGACGAGCGCCGCCGGAGCAAGGACGGGTGGCGGCCGCTGGACGAGCGCCACCGGAGCAAGGACGGGTGGCGGCCGCTGGACGAGCGCCACCGGAGCAAGGATGGGTGGCGGCCGCTGGACGAGCGCCGTTGGAGCAGGGTCAGGTGGCGGCCGCTGGACGAGCGCCGCCGGAGTAGGGTCGGGTGGCGGCCGCTGGACGAGCGCCGCCGGAGCAAGGACGGGTGGCGGCCGCTGGACGAGCGCCGCCGGAGCAAGGATGGGTGGCGGCCGCTGGACGAGCGCCGTTGGAGCAGGGTCAGGTGGCGGCCGCTGGACGAGCGCCGTTGGAGCAGGGTCAGGTGGCGGCCGCTGGACGAGCGCCGTTGGAGCAGGGTCAGGTGGCGGCCGCTGGACGAGCGCCCCCGGAGTAGGGTCAGGTGGCGGCCGCTGGACGAGCGCCGCCGGAGCAAGGATGAGTGGCGGCCGCTGGACGAGCGCCGCCGGAGTAGGGTCAGGTGGCGGCCGCTGGACGAGCGCCGCCGGAGTAGGGTCAGGTGGCGGCCGCTGGACGAGCGCCGCCGGAGCAAGGACGGGTGGCGGCCGCTGGACGAGCGCCGCCGGAGCAAGGATGAGTGGCGGCCGCTGGACGAGCGCCGTTGGAGCAGGGTCAGGTGGCGGCCGCTGGACGAGCGCCGCCGGAGTAGGGTCAGGTGGCGGCCGCTGGACGAGCGCCGCCGGAGCAAGGACGGGTGGCGGCCGCTGGACGAGCGCCGCCGGAGTAGGGTCAGGTGGCGGCCGCTGGACGAGCGCCGCTGGAGCAGGGTCAGGTGGCGGCCGCTGGACGAGCGGCGCCGGAGCAAGGACGGGTGGCGGCCGCTGGACGAGCGCCGCCATAGCAGGGTCAGGTGGCGGCCGCTGGACGAGCGCCGCCGGAGCAAGGACGGGTGGCGGCCGCTGGACGAGCGCCGCCGGAGCAAGGACGGGTGGCGGCCGCTGGACGAGCGCCGCCGGAGCAAGGACGGGTGGCGGCCGCTGGACGAGCGCCGTTGGAGCAGGGTCAGGTGGCGGCCGCTGGACGAGCGCCGCCGGAGTAGGGTCAGGTGGCGGCCGCTGGACGAGCGCCGCCGGAGCAAGGACGGGTGGCGGCCGCTGGACGAGCGCCGTTGGAGCAAGGACGGGTGGCGGCCGCTGGACGAGCGCCGCCGGAGCAAGGATGGGTGGCGGCCGCTGGACGAGCGCCGCCGGTGCGGGAGCCTGGCGCAGCTGCCGAGGAGCCGGAACGGGAGCCTGGCGCAGCTGCCGATTAGCCGGAACGGGAGCTGCAGTCGCTTCCTCAGCCTGCCGCCATTGAGGTATGGGAGTAGAGGGTACGGGAGTGGAAGAGTGCACAAGGTCTCGGGAAGGTGAACTAGGAAAAATGGCTGGTACTGAACATGGCTTGGGGGCAGGTTTGACTAGACGTGACTTAATTGGAGCCGTGGAACAACGTGTGGGAACAGGTGAAAAATCAAGTGATTTGTGAACAGGGGGGAAAAAACGAGGGGGCAAAATTTGACCTTTACTTGGGCGCCTCCGTTGGCCACCACGCGGCGGTCCCGGGTAGATGGCCAAACGGGTGCCCAAGAAAAGGTCAGAGGGAAAGGATTTGGACTCACTGGGGTTGGAAACGTGGAAACGTGACAAAAACTGACGAGGACGGGATAAACTAGGGAAGGAACCAGAAAAATCTGTGTCAGAGTCAGAATCCGACAGGAGGTTAACTAAATCAGGGCCATCTTCACAATCAGAAAAATCTGAATCTAAAGAAACATGTGGATGTACAATAGTAGGGCATGGTGAATAGCTAGGACAAGTGGGGGGACCCGAGGAAAAGGACAGAAAAGACTGAATGATAGGGCTTACTGGAGGAGGGTAGGTATGGATGGCAGGCTGAGGACGGTGGGAGCCAGTTTGGTGGCGTCCAGGGTGACGCCATGTTCTTCCCGCTGGGTCCTGTTCTGGTCGGTTCATTCTGTCATGAACATGGTTAGGGCGACGGCGAGGAACGCAAGGCAAGAACATGGTGGACCCAATTGCAGGGAAGCAGGGAGGCAAGGCAGGAGTGCGGGAATCTCAAAATAATAATATTTAATCACAATGATAAAACAACAGGCGACTATGACAAAAACAACTGGCGACTATGACAAAAACAACAGGCGACTATGACAAAAACAACTGGCGACTATGACAAAAACAACTGGCGACTATGACATGGCAAGACATGTGACAACGACAATGAACCGACGAGAACTGAAAGAATCCAGGGAACTAAATACAAACAAATTGACGAGACAACGAGGAACACCTGGACAAGACGAGTGGCTAGAGAGAGCTGATTGGTCAACACAAAGTAGACGAGAACAGGTGGACACAACAACCTAATGAGCACACGACAAACATGGAACACAGGAAAACATGGAACAAAACTAAACAACCCAAACCAAAACACAGACCATGACAAATTCAAGTACGAATACAGACCAACAGTATCGGTGCATCCCTACTTTACACCACAAATGTCAAAATTGAGGCCCACTGGCATGGTGAAAATATATTGAGCTTTTCTAGATATGGAAAGGTGCAAAGAAACTATAGACAACTAAAACAGTAACAAAAGAATTCTCTTCATAATGGCCCTGTGAATAAAGATACAGTGGAACCTCGTTTTAACAGACCCTGATTTAAAGGATATCAAAAGTAATGGACTGCCAGGATAGTACATGTGTCCAAAAATAGTTTCCAGTTTTCACTTAAACCGACGCTGACAAAGTCTGTAAGTTCCAGAATTGTCCACTGTTGTTTACTGGTGCAATATAGGCAGAAACTGGGACACACGTATTTCCGGGTCACAGACATACAATATGACCACCAACAGACATGCCCGTCCGTGCCTATGTGGCAGCCATGTTAAATATGGTGACATTCCATCGGAGGAAATGTATTGAAATATGGTAGCCATGTTGAATGTGGCAACATTTCCAGGCATTGCACTGACGTGGTGGCCATGATGGCAGGAGTCCCATCTATTGTCGCATACAGGTCTGCGCAGAGAGAGCGCATATGGCAGTGGTGTCTAAGAAAAATATGACACACAAATCTCTGAAGCATGCTATTTTTGGTACAGTAAGTAAGTAGTTTTTGTCAAGACGTTCGTCGATGGCAGTGGAATTGGAAATAGGAAGCCCACTAATTCCTCCCGGCTCATGAAAGAAACCCGCCTCAACTATCCACTCGTCAACGACGAGGACACCAGTGTGGTAAGTTTAGATAAACTTTTCGAACATTTTCAAGCTTTTTTATATTTATTTACAATAACTTTGTACTGTACTGTGCCTTTTAGGCCATGAAAAAAGTACATAATAATTTTGTACTGTACAGTAATATGGGTGCCTTTGGCCACCCAAAAAAAAAAAAAAAAAAGTGCTTCAATATAACGGTCAATCACCAATAGCGAACGGGGGTTGCCATGGTTGGGTATAAAAGGAGCTTGCCTGAATTGCTCAGTCATTCACAAGCAAAGATGGGGTGAGGTTCACCTCTTTGTGAACAAGTGTGTGAGAAAATAGTCGAACAGTTTAAGGACAATGTTCCTCAACGAACAATTGCAAGGAATTTAAGGATGGCTATGTTAGCTTCTGGTGCGCCCTGATAGCTACCTAGCTGCTGGCTAGCTAGCTAACAACTGGTGTAATTTTCATATTTTGGTCTCGTTTATGTTCGCATTCCCATTGGCTTAATAGGACTCTCAGCTTGAGCCGGTATTAAGCAACCTTTTGTGAAAAAAATTACTGTTGACTGCTATGTTAGCTTCTGGGGCTAGCTGCTAGCTAAACGGCCACAAGGTAGATAACTGTAGACTGATTTTATTTTGGTTTCCATTCCTGATGTCTTGAGAGGACGCTCAGCTGGACGGAGCCGGCATTAGGCAACTCTTAGTGAACTAGTAACTTTAGACGGCTTTGTTAGCTTTTGGTGCTCACTGATAGCTACCAAGCTACAAGCTAGATAGTGGCAGAGTGATTTTATTTTGGTATTTTTGTCCTATTTTTTTATTTTAGATAGCCAATCGAAAATTGAAAGAACAACATTGAATTCAGTAAATAATTTATGTACCACTAAGGGAGCCTGAGTACCACTAGTGGTACCTGTACCACACTTTGAGAAGTGATCTAGGCAATATAAAATTTTTATTTTTAATTAAAAAAAATTTATTTTTTTTGCAGGCGGAGGATGTGATGGATGAACACAGGACTGATTCGAAGACTGCTGTGTAGAACTGCCTCAACAGCTCCTGTGGCAGCCCGTGCTTCCTCAGAAGCTGCAGGAAGTACATCCTCTTTTTGAGGATGGAATTGATGTTGGTCTCCCACTTCAGGTCTTGAGAGACTGTAATTCCCAGGAAGTTGAAGGTTTTGACGGTTGACACAGGGCAGTTGGACAGCGTGAGGGGCAGCTGTGGCGAAGGATGCTTCCTGAAGTCTCTACTGTCTTGAGAGTGTTCAGCTGCAGGTTGTGTTGGCCGCACCACAGCTCCAGCTGCTCGACTTCCTGTCGATACGCAGACTCGTCACCATCTTTGATGAGGCCGATGACTGTGGTCTCGTCTTCAGAAGTTTGACAGCCGGGTGCGTTGAGGTGCAGTTGTTCGTGTAGAGAAAGAAGAGCAGCGGAGAGAGGACACATCCTTGGGGCGCCCCGGTGCTGATGGTGCATGTGGATGAGGTGGTGTCCCCCAGCCTTACCTGCTATGTCCTGCCTGTCAGGAAGCTGTAAATCCATTGGCAGATGGCAGGCAAGACGCTCAGCTGGAGAAGCTTGGAGGAGAGGATTTCGGGGATGATGGCGTTGAACGCAGAGCTGAAGTCCACGAACGGGATCCTCGCGTAGGTCCCCGCGCCGTCGAGGTGTTCTAGGATGAGGTGCAGTGCCATGTTGACTGAGTCATCCACAGACCTGTTTAATCGGTGGACAAACTGCAGGGGGTCCTGTGACACTCTTGAGGTGGTCCAACACAATGCGTTCAAAGGATGCGTTTCATCATTCATTCACAAGCAAAGATGGGGCGAGGTTCACCTCTTTGTGAACAAGTGTGTGAGAAAATAGTCGAACAGTTTAAGGACAAGGAATTTAGGGATTCCATCATCTACGGTCCATAATATCATCAAAAGGTTCAGAGAATCTAGAGAAATCACTGCATGTAAGCGGCAAGACCGAAAACCAACATTGAATGCCCGTGACCCTCGATCCCTCAAAAACTGACATCAATTTGTAAAGGATATCACCACATGGGCTCAGGAACACTTCAGAAAACTGATGTCAGTAAATACAGTTTGGCGCAACATCCGTAAGTGCAACTTGAAACTCGCTGCCGGCTTCTCTGGGCCCGAGCTCATCTAAGATGGACTGATGCAAAGTGGAAAAGTTTTCTGTGGTCTGACGAGTCCACATTTCAAACTGTTTTTGGAAATTGTGGACGTCGTGTCCACCGGGCCAATCCGGACAGTTATGGACGCAAAGTTCAAAAGCCAGCATCTGTGATGGTATGGGGCTGTGTTAGTGCCAATGGCATGGGTAACTTACACATCTGTGAATGCACTATTAATGCTGAAAGGGACATACAGGTTTTGGAGAAACATATGCTGCCATCCAAGCAATGTCTTTTTCATGGACACCCCTGCTTATTTCAGCAAGACAATGCCAAACCACATTCTGCACGTGTTACAACAGCGTGGCTTCGTAGTAAAAGAGTGCGGGTACTAGACTTGAAAATGTGTGGTGCATTATGAAGCGTAAAATACGACAACGGAGACTCCGGACTGTTGAACAGCTGAAGCTGTTCATCAAGCAAGAATGGGAAAGAATTCCACCTACAAAGCTTCACCAATTAGTGTCCTCAGTTCCCAAACGTTTATTGAATGTTGTTAAAAGAAAAGGTCATGTAACACAGTGGTAAACATGACCCTGTCCCAGCTTTTTTGGAACATGTTGCAGCCATAAAATTCCAAGTTAATGATTATTTGCTAAAAACAATCAAGTTTATCAGTTTGAACATTAAATAGCTTGTCTTTGTAGTGTATTCAATTAAATATAGGTTGAGCATGATTTGCAAATCATTGTATTCTGTTTTTATTTATGTTTAACACAACGTCCCAACTTCATTGGAATTGGGGTTGTATGACCATCTTGTATCACATAAATGACTAAGTAAACACTGCTTTAAAGATTGTCAACTTACAACAGATCTTTCTTGTCTGGGTGGCGCTTTTCTACCTTAGGTACTCAAAGCACTTTACCACTGTTTCTTCATTCACCTACTGATGACGCAGCATCAGGAGCAACTGGGGGTTCTGTATCTTGCTTAAGGATACTTGGACATAGTCGCAGGGGCCGAGGATTGAACCCACAACCTTCAGGTTGAGCGACTACCACTCTACCACCTAAGCCATGCCGCGCCCATGCATGTTTCTCTGGCTGTAACAACTTTTTGTTTGTACAGTGGATATTAAAAGCCAAATTTGGAGGGACGTCCAGTTCTCTGGTCACTGTTGTGCCCCATTTTCTCCAGTCCATGATGAAGTGCGTCTCCTGACTAATACATTTGAACATGGCGTGTGCTGTAAAACGTGACTACAAAAATGTCAGGAAAAGCCTACAAGAACTTATTAACTTTATTTGGGGTTCATCAGAGGCACTTTAAATGGTAGCAGGTGAGTCTGAGTCCCATTTAACACTCCTGCGCTAGAAGAGGGTGTGCACACTTGTGCAGTCACATTATCTCAGTTTATTTTTACTCCCCCTCTCCATAAGATTTTTTTTTTTCAATTGAGTAATACAGGCTGAAGGTTACAATGGTGGAAAAAGTTTTGAAATTATTTATCTTGGTCACATTTTTTATAACAGAAACCTGGCCTTTGAACAGGGTTGTGTATATCCACTTTGTATATATATTTATGTATGTATACATACAGTGGCTGAAATAAGTATTTAACACGTCACCATTTTTTCTGATTAAATATATTTCCAAAGTTGATATTGACATGAAAATTTCACCAGATGTCGGGAACAACCCAAGTAATCCATACATACAAAGAAAGTAGAACAAATAAGGTCAAAAATCAAGTTGCGTGAAATAATGTGAAATGACACCGGGAAAAGGTATTGAACACGCCAACTGGTATTTATTAAATTTTTTGTACAAAAGCCTTTGTTTGCAATGACAGCTTCAAGATGCCTCCTGTATGGAGAAACTAGTCGCATACATTGCTCTGATGTGATTTTGGCCCATTCCTCCACACAAGCAGTCTTCAAAGGTTCCGTGGGCTTCTTTTATGGACCTTGAGTTTCAGTTCTTTCCATAGATTTTTGATTAGATTCAAGTCAGGTGATTGGCTGGGCCATTCTAGCAGCTTTATTTTTTTCTTTGAAACCAATATGAGAGTTTCCTTGGCAGTATGTATTGGATCTTTATCGTGAAGAAATGTCCACCCTCGTTTCATTTTCATCATGCTCGTAGATGGCAGCAGATTTTTTGTCAAGAAAGTCTTGGGACATTTGCCCATTCATCCTTCCTTCAATAATGTGAAGTTTACCAGTACCGTTTGCTGAAAAGCCGCCCCACACCATCATGTTCCCACCTCCGAACTTCACCGTTGATATGATGTTTTTAGGGTGATGCGCAGTGGCATGTCTCCTCCAAACGTAGTGTGCATTATGGCATCCAAACAGTTCCATTTTGCTCTCATCTGATCAGACTATACTCTCCCAGTATTTAACTGGCTTGTCCAAATGTTGTTCAGCAAACTTTTAACGAGCTTTGACATGCTTTTTTTCCAGCAATGGGGTCTAGCGTGGTGAGCTTGCATACAGGCCATGGCGGCGGAGTACATTACTCACTGTCTTCCTTGTGACAACAGCACCTGCTAATTCCAGGTCTTTCTGAAGCTCTCCACAGGTGGTCCTTGGCTCTTGGACAACTCTTGTGATTATTCTTTGCACTCCTCTGTCAGAAATCTTGCGAGGAGCACCTGATCGAGGCAGATTTATGGTGGTATGATTGGCTTTCCACTTACGTATTATGGCCCGAACCGTGCTCACTGGAAAATTCAGAGGCTTAGCTATGCGCCTGTAACCAATGCCATCGTTACGTTTTGCAACAATTAGTTTGTGATGGTCTTGAGACAGCGCTCTGCTTTTACCCATCATGAGATGTGTCTCGACCCACACCTTGACAATGAGACCTTCTTGTAGGCCATCAATTCGGACTGAACCAGCTGATATTCATTTGCACTGACAAGGTGCTGGATTGCTGTTTGATTATTGATAGAGTTTAGTTGTTGTCTTGGCTTTCCATGCCTTTCTGCACCACCCTTTCTTCATGTGTTCATTACTTTTTGCCTGTGTCACTTCACACAACTGAGCTTATTTGTTCTACTTTGTTTGTATTATGGATTACTGGGGTTGTTCCCAACATCTGGTGAAAATGTCAGGTTAATAGCAACTTTGGGAACTATATTTAGTGAGAAGAATTGTGACGTGTTAAATACTTATTTCACGCGCTGTGTGTGTGTGTATATATATATATATATATATATATATATATATATATATATATATAGTTTGGGTACCACTGCCCTAGAGCAAACATCTCAGGGATAAAAGGAATGTGTACGTCTGCATTTCAAGGTCAAGCCCTTGCGGTTTATTTACTCAAAGGCCGTTAAAGTGATGGGCCCACCATAGGATTGTTTTGTGCTCTGGAGGTGTGGTTCATTTCCCACTATTCAACCTCCACGACGGGTTTTGTAAGCGGACCCTGCGGCTCATTGTTTCAACGTGTTCATTTAAGATGTTAAAAAAGCGCCGCGTCACAATGGCAGAGAAAATAAAGCCCCGCGAGAACTTTGAGGTTCTTTTTTTGTATTAAAAACTGTCCGCGGTGACCTGAGCTCGACCACAGGTTTTGCATGGAGTTATACAACAGCTGAGCATTGTGTGCCATCACAAAGCCTACCACCCGCCAATTTGCTACGCTCCATTAGAGGCCCAAAAGAGGCTGTCCGTGAGCTCAGGTCAGCAGGCATCAAAGGAGAGTGTGTGCGTTTAGTTTTTTTTCTTTAGCTTTTCTTTTTGGGTGCTTCCACAAAGGGTGATGAGAACATGTGAGGAGAATATACACACGAAAAACGAATAGCCCTACCGTGTTCCCCCGCTATATGGCAGAATTTTAATACTACAGTGGTAGTAGTAGAAGTGACCTGACTTCTGAGGTTTTTAAGATACGAGCTGTCGTTCGGTCGATTTTCTGCTTTGACTTGCGAGCAAAAATTTGAGATACAATCATTTATGGTGACAGTGAACTCAACTCACTTCACAACAAGCAGCAGTTTGGCAGATAGTGAACAATTCTTCAAAAAAAGAGGCTTAAACGTGAAGAATTAAACGTGTATTTCAAATAACCACATGGCTTTGCATCAATAAAGTCCATTAAGCTTAATGCTAACAAACAATGAAAATGCCATAGACACACTAACAAATAGTATCGGTGTCACTGTGTTATAACGGATATCAGAATCAATCATCTTTATTTCCCAAGTATGTCAAAAACACACAAGGAATTCGTCTCTGGTAGTTGGAGCTGCTCTAGTACGACAACAGACAGCGACTGTGACAAAATATACTTTTAGGACATAAAACCACAAAATGGAGAGTCATTGAGCAATTAAAGGTTACCAGAAATGTGGTAATGCTGATACAATGACAATTGTGGAAATGATGCAGAGTCCTCAAGCAATTCAAAGCAGTTTGAAGTAACTAATAGAGCCATATTCTGGTGCAGTGACCATTGTGTAAATGTTTCAGAGACTTCAAAAAATGTAAGCAGTTTAAAGTGAATAGTAGTGCGATAATCTGGAACAGTGACAATTGTGCAAATGGTGCAGATACTGCAGTTCTCAAGGACAAGTGGCCATTCTAGGTTAACAATAGATATGCAGATAGTGCAGAGTGACAAGACTAATACAGTGAGTCCACGAATAATGTGGTAATGTTTCAACAGAGATGTGGGAAATTGGCAGCATATTACAATGGAATTGTAAATCATCTGTTTAAGAAGTTAATGGCAAGAGGGAAGAAGCTGTTGGAATGTCTGCTGGTTTTGGTTTGCATTGTTCGATAGCACCTACCTGAAGGAGCTGGAAGAGGTGGTGACCAGGATGTGGAGGGTCCAAGAGGATTTTGCATGATCTTCTCTTAGTTCTGGCAGCGTGCAAGTCCCCAACAGTGGGTTGGGGAGGTACCGACGATTTTTTTCGGCAGTCCTGTCTGCCCGTTGTAGTCAGAGTTTGTCCTTTTGCCGTTTGTGTAGAGAGAGAGGAGTAGCGAAGAGAGGGACGCATCCATGGGGGGCCCCGATGCTGATGGTGCGTGTGGATGCGTGTCAACACAAATGGGTCAGAAACACATTTACAAAGACAATATAACAATTCTCACATTCTTGATCTTTTCAAAGAAAAACTAACATGACTGAGAAGCTGAGACCATCTCCATGTATATCTGTATGTCTGTATTATACTGGGCGGCACGGTGGCCGACTGGTTAGAGCGTCAGCCTCACAGTTCTGAGGAGCGGGGTTCAATCCCCGGTCCCGCCTGTGTGGAGTTTGCACGTTCTCCCCGTGCCTGCGTGGGTTATTCCCGGGCACTCCGGTTTCCTCCCACATCCCAAAAACATGCATTAATTGGGGACTCTAAATTGCCCGTAGGTGTGAATGTGAGTGCGAATGTTGTTTGTTTGTATGTGCCCTGCGATTGGCTGGCAACCAGTTCATGATAGCTGGGATAGGCTCCAGCACGCCCGCGACCCTAGTGAGGAGAGGCGGCTCAGAAAATGGATGGATGGATGTATTATACTGCTCCCAGGTGGCCAAGGCGCACACACCAGAAGGAGCAGCACAATGTCCACTGAATTGAAGCAAAAAAAAAAAAAGATTAAATTTTTTAAGTGTATAAGAGGATGTCCGATATCAGTGTTTTGAGTTACAAAGGTTATAATAGAAATAATTAAACTCATATCTCAATGGAGCACTGTACTACTTGCATTCAACAAACATACTGTACCCAACGCTTCTGTGTTAATTAAAACATTTTTTTAATGAGTCACCAAGCAAGTCTGACTTCAGAGTTGTG
This sequence comes from Phyllopteryx taeniolatus, assembly GCF_024500385.1. Lineage (NCBI taxonomy): Eukaryota > Metazoa > Chordata > Actinopteri > Syngnathiformes > Syngnathidae > Phyllopteryx > Phyllopteryx taeniolatus. The sequence continues at coordinate 13,391,288 of NC_084504.1, read as the reverse complement.
CACCTTCATTGCAATATCATGTTGTGCCACAACCTAAAGGGCAGCACTGAGCTCGAATGGAAGACAGAGTCAGAGAAGAAGATTAAGAAGAGGCAGAGAAGGACCTTGACAACTGTAAGCTCCGTAATAGTCATTGTTCCCACAGAGCAGAGAGAATATATGCCTGTGAGTATTGCTGCAGTCTCTTTTTGCTTGTGGTACTGCTCTGTGTGTTGTTCAAGTAGCAGTTGTTTGAAGGTTTATAATTACTATAATATCTATGTTCCATTAAACCATATATGGCTTTTCGCATTATATGTTAGCATTACGCTAGTAGACTTTCAGTCGGCGAAATTAATGGTTTGGTTGGTTGTGTTTAAATATACAATGAATAAATTGAATGGTCTTTTGTTGGATGTGCCAGTTTTGCACTCCACTTCAACTGAGTGAAAAATGAATACGTTGAACCAAGCACGCGTCGCCTCTTATTTGATAACTAGTCGAGCGAGTCTTTTTGTCTCCTCAAAATGCTGTTATAAGGCCATCTCCCACTTTTTGACTGTGAGAAAAGTGAGAATAGGTGCTAAGGAATCCTTAAAAAAAAACAGTGTTTGAATCAGTTTAAGTGTGTTTTAATATGTTTCAAGTGTGTGGGAGAGGTTGTCTCTCAAAATGAGGAATTTTTACTGAGCAAGGGTGGGCCTGGAACGTATCCTCTGCTGTAATTGGGACTTCACAGCAATTTATTTCTTAGGGGGAAAATTGATTCCAAAAGGACTTGGCAGAAGGGATGTAAGACCTTTTTCCTATATTCCTAATACTTGACAGTATTTGTCATCAATTTGTTTAGCCATACTTATAAAATGATAAATATGCAACTATTTGGATAAACAAATTTGGCTTCCCCTCGCAGGGTGTTGCCCTCAAAAAGGGAAACGTGTCACACCTCTCCAGCACCACGGGAGCTTTTTGCACATCCTCAGCGTTGTGCATTGTTTTCTTTTCCAGTTGCCCCTCGACATCCGTAAGAGTGGCTGTTAAAAATGGCCGTCAATCTCCTTTGAGTGGAAGGCCAGCACACTGCCAAAGCCTGTGATTTTTTTTTGTATGACCATAACAAAAACATTTCCTCTGTATCGCACCAGTTTCCCCTGATTGTGCTCCTCCTGTCGATAATAAGTTGAAAGTCTCTGGAGGGAAATTAATATTCTCCTGTGGCCTTTGTCTTTTCTTCATTTGTTTTCAATGAGACTGCATGGAATAAATAAACTTTATAAGAGGAATCAGTCATCAACGTGTGCGCGGACCAGAAATTATACCCAAAACAATCAGCAATGTTAACATAGTAAACATTACTGTGAGCTAGTAGTGACCACGTCTTCACGACAGTTCTGAGGTTGTGGGCTCAAATCCAGTGTGGAGTTTGGAGATTTCTCCCAGTGGTTTGTGTGAATTTTTCTCCAGGTACTCGGGCTTGCTCTGACATTCAAAAAATATGCATGGTAGGTTCGTTGAAGACTATTCAGTGGTTCTCAAACTGGGGTCTTTTGCCTATGCTGTTTATTCTCCTCATGATGCTGGCCCCTGCTGCTAAAATCAACCCTCAGTTGAACAGATCATGCAAATCTACTCCTGGAGCGAAATTATCAACAAAAATGATATATTCAGTGTTTGATTCAATTTTTGGTGTGTTTTCTGAACAAACTGAAAAAATGGAAGGAGACTGGTGTGCCACTAAAACAAACAAACTAAATCAATTACTCCTCCCTTCCAGTTTTGTACCTGAACAAAAGTTCATTTATGCCTGATGAACGTTATTAAGAACATGCCCATTCTGGTATCTGAACGGTTTTTCAACTACAGTTCATTTTCATTCAAGAGTGCCAGGTTTTGTTCGGGACTTCCAGGCCCAAACCGGTCCGAACACACTCCAGACGAGCCTTCATATGTCGAGGGATAAACGGCATATTTATCAACGGATTCGGTGCAGCCGCTATTCATGTTTACATTAGGCAGGCACGTCGCAGCTGCGTGAGTGTGCGGGGTGCGTTTATGGAAATGGGAGTTCATGTGTTCTTTGGTTCCTTTGGAATGCAGGACATAATGGATTCCTAGGAAAATTATTATTTGTATCAGAATGCTTTAGTTTAAAACACCGTATGTTTACATTGTCATAATATGGAATTTATTTTAAGACAAAAATAAAGATAAAATATTTTGTTAATATAGTCCTCCAGAGGTGAAAAGAATGCAAAGTTGTCAATGTCCTTTCACCATCGTTCCCATCATACTGTGTTGTGTGTTTTTGTTTGCACATTAAGGACAAAAGTTATGTTTTTGTTTTAATTCCTCATTTCAAAAGACAATTAAAGCAACAAGTGTTTCCTCATGTTTTTGAGATTGTAGTGTGAAAGCTGCAACTGACTACTCCTGTGGACTGAATGGGTGGCAACATGGGGGAAATTAAATGCCAGTATTTTGAGGGCGATAGCCCGTCAGGAACATATTGAAGAAAAAAGGAAAAAAAAAAGAAATATGAACTAGTTCAATTTTTTAACGGTGAACTTCGTTCAAAATTTTGAATGAGGAACTATGAACTGAACCAGTACATTTTTGGAATGAATGAATTGAACTTTGAAGTAGTTCGCACAGAAAGTGAACTTTTCAGACGCTGCTCCATACTTCAGCTTTGGGCAAATTAAAAGCTATGATATGATTGTGATGTTATATCACATAAATCTGACATTCCTGCATAAAGCAAAGTGTGCTTATGTCAAGCTCTTTGTCACTCCAACTTGAACTTTACTGTAAAACTGACCCATAAAAACAAGAGCATCAAACATTACATTTCAAAATGTTCGACTAAATCACATAATTTCATCTCACCAAAGTCCAATAGCTTAATGCTAACATATAATGAAATGATCATAGATGTTAAGGTAATTATAAATCAAACATGTTCTACTTTAACACAAGCGTAGCACCAACATATACAAACTGAGCATACAACAATACTCAGGCATATATTCTCTCTGCTCTGTGGAAACGACGATTATTACTGGAGTTGAGTTGGGACCTTCTCTGTCTCTTCGTTTTTAATTACACTGCATCACTTTTAGTAGACTGTGGCACAACGTGGTCCTACACTATAGATCACGATTAATTTATTGTGGCGCCTTCTCCTTCTGGTGTGCCTGAGTTGCCACACCTGGGGGCAGTATAATACAGTCATGTAGACAAACGAAGAAGAGTTTCACGACTAGTGCAAGTGACACAATAAGCCACAGTAACATTACTCATTTTTGTGGGACAATAAAGTATATATATATATATATATATATATATATATATATATATAAATGTCTGCATCCATCCATCCGTTTTCTGTACCGCTTATCCACACTATGGTTTATCCCAGCTATCTTCGGGCGAGAGGCGGGGTACATCCTGAACCGGTCGCCAGCCAATTGCAGGGCACATATAAACAAACAACAATTCACAGTCACATTTTTTGGGATGTGGGAGGAAACAGGAGTACCGAGAGAAAACCCACGCAGGCAACGGGGAGAACATGCAAACTCCACACAGGCGAGGCCGGGACTTGAACCCCGGTCCTGAGAACTGTGAGGCACTGTGTGCTAACCAGTCATCCACAGTTCCACCTAATGTCTGCATCCTTACAGTAATATTGACTGGTTGCTTAAAAAAAACAAAAAAAACACAGGGCTGTGTGTGAGGGGGGGGGGGGGGGGGGGTGTCAATTCTGTTTCAATATTTATACAGAGTCCGGGACACGCGATAAGGAAATCCTCCCATAGCAGAACCAGAGCTACTGTACACCACGTTGAAAAGAAAAGCCCCTCAAGTCAACATTTCCTGGCCTTTTCCTCGCTTTGCAATCAAGTGAGAGAGAGGGAGAGGGTAAAAATAAAACTCTTATCTGACCACTCATCTTCAACAACACACCACAAGTGCTTTCATGTAAACATCAACTCCAAATATGTTACCTCCTCCAAGGAGGTTTGTTTGTCAGCGAGATCACGCCACAGTGACCTGAGCGCTTTTCCAAGAAACTCTGTCAAGGGGTGTGGCATAGGCCCATTGAAGAACACAGTCATGATCCAGGATTTGTTTTCACACTTTTGTTAACAACCTTCCTCAATTTCCCTGTACAGTTGCCACATGCGTATAATACTTCCTGCTGACTATTCATGCAGCCTTTTGTACACCTTCACACCTAAACAATGTCGTGATTATTATTCATGTACAGTTGCCATTCACATATGCATTTGTAGTATTTACTACTCATGTACAGTTACAAAATACAACCCTGCCTACTATTCCAGCTGCCTTTTGTGCAGGTTCAAATCTGCATACAGTATGTAGTCTTTATTAGTCATGTACAGTTCCCAAACACAACACATCTCCACATATACTACTCCTGGCAAGTAAGACACACATATGGAGTCCTTCTGTGTTCTTGTGACATCACGGACGCTCTAATGACCACAGAATTTCAACACGTAGTCAACAAGGGTCTGAAGGTCTGACCCCGACACTTGGCTGCCACCTTGCAGCCCGTGTGGGCGCAAGCTGGGACAACAACAGGACTGGCACATACCACGTGTAGTCCCAAATTCCTCACAATGGAGCTGTGTGGCATGCGACTTAAATGAGTAAGTGGATACATTCAAGGCGGCACGTAGTTGCTGTCGCTGCATCATGCTGTTGCTGTGCTTGTTGTTCCCTCAGAGCGGTCCTGTGACAGCACGAGGCGTCCATCTGCGAGATAATATAAACAAAGCCCTCATAGTCTTCGTGGTCAAAGTGAGTCGAAGTGCTGGCAATGAAAAGGCCACGGCTGTCCTTAACGCCATTACATTTTTTATACACAACTTGTATGCTACTTATAGTGTTCTTCATCTATATCGCGGCTCATCAATTCAAGAAACTCAGTCTCCGCTGTATTGCAGATTTTTAATCGAGCATTTTTTTTTTAGCTTTTACAGGCAACTAAAAATTTAGAGTTGCTCACCTTTAGTGTAGTACCACATTTTGCCGCAACATGTTGGTCAGCACTGAACTCTACTATGCAGATGCAATGTAATTAAGACCAAGAAGAAGAGAGGTCTCCTGCAAAATTCCAGTAATACAGTAGTCGTCGTTCCCACAGAGCGGAGAGAATATATACCTGTTTGTATAGGTTAATGCTCTGTATGTATTAAAGTAGCAGTTGTTTGAAGGTTTTTAATTACCCGAACATCTATGCTACTTTCTGTTAACCCATTTATGGCGGTTCAGATTATATGTTAGCATTAAGCAAACAGACTTGCATTTACATAAGTAAATGGTTCGGTTCAACATCTTGGGGTTTAAATATACATTTGATTCACTTCTGTTTTATGTGTCAGTTTTACATTAAACTTCAACTGGGAGTGAGAAATAAACGTCTGCCTCTGATTTGGAGATCTGTGCAAGAACGATAGTCCTCTTTTTGTTTCTTTAAAGTGTTTTTATATACAATAGTCTCCCCTTCTTGACGAGGGCATGATAAAAGGCACTAAGGAATACTTTAAAAAATCTGTTTCAATAATTTTATTTGTGCTTTAATGAGTTTAAATGCGTGTGGTTAAAGCATGTGGGAAGGGTAAAACATTTTTAAAGCGACTCTCTATATCACAGTTTTTCACCTATTACGGGTGGGTCTGGACCGTATCCGTCGCAATGAACAGGGGTTCACAGTACATAATTCACTGGCGTCGGAACGAAACCTCCAATGTCCAAATTTGGTCAATTTAATATTTTTTTCACAAATCGATTCTTGGTATATTGATTATTGGTCAGTCCCCATGTGGGTCTGTTATTTTTACAAATGATTTACCAGTAAGTGTTGAAAATGTCTTGCTTTCTTTGATGATGCAATGTTAATGGGTCAACAAACATGCCGTATTATTACACCAAGTACCTCGAAAATACTTGGCACACTAAGTACCACCACAATGACCAACATGAAAATACAGTAGCGCAGTAGGCAAGCGTTCATGAAAGAGAAGGCATAAGTTTGATTCCTAAAAAGTATATTAAACATTATAGTAAGCCACTGTAATATTATGCAGTTTAAACATTAACACTGCACTTAAATATAGAACAAAATAATAATAATTCAATGATTTCATTAAAAGGTCTTGCACATAAAAAAACAGTTTGAAAATCTATTGTACTGAAAAAAGTTAAATACAATAAACTGTATTTAACAAAGGTACTCGTAGTTATAAAAATGCACCATTACGATGACACCGATATCACTTGACGAGCTTTACATATACCTTTCTGGATGGAAGCCATGTGAATATACTTAAAGGTAAACACGGTGACAAACACGGTGTCAACACTTTTAGCTGGCTGCAACTTACACCAAGTTTCGAGCCCTGTTGCCTGCTATGCCAAGCCAGCTGCGCTAATGCCTGTCATAGTTTAATTTTATAACTTGTGGTATTCTTAAGCCTTGTATTTATTTTCACACATTTTATTTTGTACATAACACACACACCGAGCATCCAGTGTGTACTATAGAAACCATACTCTACATTCTTCTTCGTCTATTTCTTCTTTGTCTTGCCCTTCTATATAGTGCCCTCTAGTGTTCGTACTGAGACATCACATCGGACTTAACGCTGCACGCTACATTGTGGCATACAAGTGTGGCAACATTGTTAGAAAAACATGCAGTTGGATGCACATCTTCCTCACAGTTCTGAAGACCCGAATTCAAATGCGGCCTTGTTGAGTTTTTATGTTCTCCCCGTGTCTGCGTGGGTTTTCTCCGGGTACTCTGGTTTCCTCCCACATCCCACAAACATGCATGGCAGGTTAATTGAAGACCCTGCCAGTTCAGGGTGTACCCCGCCTCTCGCCCAGAGTCAGTTAGGATAAGCTCCAGCACGCCCATGACCCTAGTGAGGATAAGCAGTAGGGAAAATGGATGGATGGATGGATGGATGGACAATTGCGACACGTAATAGCATTATCAAGTATAGATACTTGGTATCGGCAGGTACTCAAATGCAAGTTGCATTTCAAGTTCGAGGTACTTTCTTGAGTCCTTCGAGTCAATTGATGATGCAAAACGCTGTACACGTTGACCCACGGAACACTGTTCACATTCATACGCATTCAGCACACTGTGTCACTGGAGCTCATTCAAAGTGAATTTGTTACTATCAAGGGGGGGTAATCAGCAGGCAAAGTGAAACCTCCGTGTCCCAGAGGTGTTTTCCCTGCTCCAGGGACCTCCCCGCCCTCCTTCTCCTTAAACTGAGGCTGTAATTAATGGTCCCCCAAAGGGACACTATGTGATCATAGAGGCTAAGCAACCACTGGTGTAGTTTTGTCAAACAAGTGTTACATAAATTCCCTGTCGACCTTTAGCCACTTCGAGAGGAAACCAGTGACAATACGTTAGTGAGTTTGGGGAATTTTAGAGCAGTAGAGCAGATTGTTTGCCAAAGGCAAATAAAATGTATTTGAGGAGGAGGCACAGCAAATAAAATTTATGTTAGGAGGAGGCAGCAAATAAAATGAGAAACAGCTTTTGTCTAAGTGTCGTAATTTATTAGTATGTATTTTCGAGTTGAATTATTTGCGTTTAATGTACAATGCAATTGTTATTTTTAATACGCGAGTGTCCTTTTTCGTCATATAGTATATATTAGTGACTCAAATAGAATTATTGCATTTATATTTATATATATATATATATATATATATATATATATATGGTTATTTTTAATTAAATTAGTCCATTAATTTTTTTTTATCAAGCATCCACAAATACAGTGGATCATGTGATTTTGTAGCCAGGGTAATATCACATGGGTTCCATTAAACATGCAGTCCATCAGTGTATGCGGGACATGCATGAGTTAGGGCAATTTTTAGCCTCTGCAGCTGTTGTGCTCTTTTCACCACCACTTATTGAGTGGATTTGCCCCCAAAGTACACACAGCAGAACATTTAATAAAGTTATTGACGTTGTAAAGAACACATAAACTTTCTCTGCATGAGGCACATTTGTTAGAGTAAAGAGGACCAGTGAGTCTCCTTGTTAGGCCAGTGTTTAAATCACATATCAGTCCTTGATTTAGTAGTAACCACTGCAACCACTACTACAACTACAGCAGTATCTTCCATCCATCCATTTTCTTTACCGCTTATCCTCACTGGGGTCGTGGGCGTGCTTGGCGCCTATCCCAGCTAACTTCGGGCGAGAGGCGGGGTACACCCTGAACTGGTCGCCAGCCAATCACATATAAACAAACAACCATTTGCAATCACATTCACACCTACTATACAAATACCAATATAGAGTCGCCAATTAACCTACAATGCATTTTTTGGGATTCAGGAAGAAACCAGAGTACCCGCAGAAAATCCACGCAGGCACGGGGAGAACATGCAAACTTCACACAGGCGAGGCCGGATTTGAACCTGTGTCCTTAGAACTGTAAGATGGATGTGCTAACCAGTCGTCCACCGTGCCGCCATTAAATTTAATCATACTGTATATCAAATTAAGTTTCCTCATTGAAATAAACAGAAATCCCAATTATGCATTCCAGGTTTTTTGTGTGTTTTATGTGTGTGCCTTAAAAGGCCGTGGTTGCGTCTGCGCGTGAGCATCTGGGCGTGAGTTGTGGCCTCCAGCTGCATTACATTACCTTAATTGTACCTTAACTTCACTCCGCATGGCGGCGTATCTGAAGACAGCTCGTAATAACAAAACTGTTTGGCTAGCAACACATAGCCAAACATTTTTTAAAATTCAACCAAGTGACGGCTTGTCATTAATAAACGTAAATTGGGGCACTCGTTAGTCAAGGTCCCACTGTACAATCATAAACAGAATTCTATATGAATACCATCCATCCATTTTCTGAGCCGCTTCTCCTCACTAGGGTCGCGGGCGTGCTGGAGCTCATCCCAGCTATCATCGGGCAGGAGGCGGGGTACACCCTGAACTGGTTGCCAGCCAATCGCTGGGCACATACAAACAAATAACCATTCACACTCACATTCACACCTATGGGCAATTTAGAGTCTTCAATGAACCTAGCATGCATGTTTTTGGGATGTGGGAGGAAACCGGAGTGCCCGGAGAAAACCCACCCAGGCACGGGAAGAACATGCAAACTCCACACAGGCGGGGCCGGGGATTGAACCCCGGTCCTCAGAATTGTGAGGCCGACGCGCTACCCATGTCGTTCACCGTGCCCCCTATATGAATACCTTACATTATTATTACATTAAATCTAATTGGATTGTGCAGGTGTACAGTATCAGAATCAGAATCATCTTTATTTGCCAAGTATGTCCAAAAAACACAAGGAATTTCTCTCCGGTAATTGGAGCCGCTCTAGTACAACAACAGACAGTCAATTGACAGAGAACACTTTTTAGACAAAGACATTGGCAAAAAACAGTCACTGAGCTTTTGTTAAATTAGCCAAGGATTTAAAATCAACTTAATTAGTAATTTAATAATAAAAATAAATAAAATATATAAATACAAATAAACTTCATAGATATGTCAATAGTATGAATTTAGCTTTTACTAAATTAGAAAACTATTTAAAAACAACTTCAAGTGTTCATATAATAATACAAATAATTAAAATGTAAAAAGACAAATAAAACGGCTGTCCGATATGCCCAATTATTTTCGTATGGGAGAGGGACTGAGCCCAACTGCAAATAGCAGTGATTACTCAAAAATTTAGAGAAATACGTGAATAGGCGGAGTTTCCCCAAAAACACAAATAAGTGGGGTTTTCTGCACAGCTAGCCCCCCCCCCCGCAATAAATCAGTGAATAGGTGACTTTGCGAATGCTGAACCGCGAATATGCAAGGTATCAATGTAAGCAAATAAAAAATGGAATTCATTCTTTTAGCTTTTTCTAAATGAGAAAATAATTTTAAAGCAACTCAATTAAATTGTAATGAAATAATAACAACACAAAGTCAGCTAGTGTACGCTCCTGCTCAACCGCAACCTTGAGGACAAGCGGTATAGAAAATAGATGAATGGAAAATAAATATATAAACACAAATAAAATAAACAAATAAAAATGTTAGAAAATATATATTTCATTAAATCAGGGCGCATTTGCATTGTTAGCACACGCACAATAAAATAATACACTTAGTTTTCTTAGGGTGTTGTTTTTTAATTTTCCAATACAAATACATGAATGTTTGTTATTATCACCGACTAATCTACAGACGTCCCAACTGGACAAACATGGAAGATAAAAGCAGCCTATAGAGTAGACAAAACAACGACATGCGGCAACCTCCTGCGCGAGGATGAAACGGCAACCCACTTCCTGTTCAGAGATGCTAAAGCCTCCCGTGACCCTTTACACCAGACATGTAAACCTCCAGGCCTGCTAATACTCCCGGATGTGATTTTTTTTTTTTTTGCGTCACACTGAGCAGCAGAGCCAACGTTAATAATGCAAGATTCAATTTTCGATCAACTTTAGGAAGTGTATCTATCGTGTATGTTGTCAATGCTGTAATAGGAAGAAGTGATGTTGTAACATTATGCTTGTAACATGTTAAAGGTGCACAGCCACAGTTTATCAACAATTGAGCAGCTAAATACCGTTAGCTATATTGCTAAGGTTAGCTACCATACTGACTCGTCCGTACTTTGCACTATATGGCCACATTTCTATATCATCTTATGATGATTACATTACTAAATAAAAATCAACACTTGATACACTTGCATTCGTAACATTGGCTCTGGTGGTCAGTGTGATGTGAAAAAAAAAAAAAAGAAATCACATCCAGGGGCGTTAGCTGTCACTCAAAATAAATTAGTCACTGATGACGCATTCCTCATAAAGCCCACCCACCCGAGAGGTTTGTGCCAAAAGTCAGCGAAAAAAACGGAAATGTAAGCGAAAAAAAAACAGAAAAGTATACGGAAAAAAAACTGAAACGTAAGCACACAAAAAAACCACAAATGCAAACGCAAAAGTCATCATTGCGAGCAAAACTTTTTTGACACATTTGCGATTTAAAAGATTTTGTGTTAATCTTTTTTTTACGTATACAATTTAAAAAGTTTTGTGTGAATGTTTTTGGCACAAATCTGATTCCATAGACCCTCTTATTTGATCGGAGGCAATGACGTCTACAGAAATACTTTTCAGATTCTTATGGGGTGAGTTTTCATTAACGTTATCTACGTTATGTTAGTGTTTATTCGAAGTTTTGACAACGATGAAAATGTTCCTCGTGGTTGTTACAGTACAAATCTGTAATCTGAAAATCACACGTTTATAGGATTCGGACACAATAGAAAACTCTATGGACGTGATTCACTATTATTATTCTTGTTTTCTGTGAAGTGTCACAAACATTTGCTCTCAGTGTGACCCGGAAAATGAGATGGCTCGACCGCACGCCGCCTATGTTTGTTGTTTAAAGGTAGCTATCTTAGCTCGGCAGCAACCATTGTAGTTACGAATCCAAACACATTGGATGATCCCAAGTTCAGCAAGTGCTGGCGATCATATGCTAAATTACTTTGGATATTGACTATTTTTGGTGTTGTAGATAAAGTATTTTGGTGAAAATATCAATAGCTGTTTCAAGCACCAGCCACTGCCGACATCCTCATTAGTTTGTGCCGTTGCAATTTGCTAATCTTCCTGGGGTCCACATATAATCAACAGTACAAAGAATAGATTAGGACAGCATATAGTACATCAATACAGTAGTTACACATGATTCATTGATACAGTAGTTACTCAAAATACATGCTACAGAATCGAACATGCAAACAACATTAACATAAAAGACACCAATTAATAATTAGATAAGACATGAAATAAAATACTGCTAAAACAATAAAATTATTTTAATCCTCAAACAACACCTCTCAGATGAAAAGAGTATCAAGTGGATCTAATAAAACCAAATAGCAGGCATTTCAAACTTGAACAATACAATTGAATTTTGATTTGGAAACTAGTTAGCCATCATTTTGTTGTGATCAAACAATGATCAGGCGATGAAACATATTGTTTCACAGTCAGAACGGACCACTGAGGGAAACCGTACCAACAATGTGCCAGGCGACAAAAATGAGTTTGAAACCCCTGCTTTACACCAATCCTGTCACGTTCATGTATTTCCCGCCAGTGTTTTTTTTTTTTAAACCGTCAGTACAGTACACACATTAACACAAACGCACATAATTACTTAAGGCGATAACGCTCTCTCACACTGTTTAAACATTTACGCTTTCCTTTTGCTTTTGTGTTTTGTCATTGGTTGTCGGCACACGATGTGCTGAATGGGAGACGGCCTTGTAAACAGTGCTGGGCCCTAAATCAACACGTTAACTGCTTGTATTTTGATAAGAAATCAATTGAATACAGCATCAGTCTTATGTACGAGGTCAGGTTTGAAGGACGAGCGACACGCGAGCCGGGGGAGCCTTGGTGATGTTGTAATGGCGTGTAATAGCGTCGTCATTTAGTGCAGTGTTGGGAAAGTTCATTCTCTACGCGAACAAGTTCATAGTTCATTTCACCGTTCCAAAAATGAACTAGTTCAGTTCATAATTCAAATTTTTGAACTAAGTTTACCATTCCAAAAATGAACTAGTTTATCGTTCTTTTTTGTTTTTTTCCTCAATATACTGCTGATGGGCTATTCCCCTTAAAATACTGGCATTTCATTTTCCCATTGTTGCCACCCATTCAGTCCACCCTAGTAGCCAGCTGTAGTTTCACACTACAATCTCAAAAACATGAGGGAAAAACATGAACTTGAATGGTCTTTTTTGAAAATGGGGAATTAAAACAAAAACAGGACTTTTGTCCTTAATGTGCAAACAAAAACACGCAACACAGTATGACAGGAACGATGGTGGAAGGACATTGATAACTTTGCATTCCTGGCAGCTTTGGCTGACTATATTAACAAAATATTTTATCTATTCTTATATTACAAAACAAAAGAAATTCCATATCATGACAGTGTGATCGTACAGATGTTTGACTAAATTCTGATACAAATAATAATTTTCCAAGTACCGTATTTTCAAGATCACAAGACGCACTTAAAAGTCTTAAGTTTTCTCCAAAATGGACGGGGCACCTTATAATGCGGCGCGCCTTATGTATGCACCGAGTTCCAAAATCTGTAAATGTTGTTGTGTGACTTTAATGAGCGCTCCGCTTGACTGACTCGGAGCATTTCCTGCCGACACGCTGCTTATATAGAGGAAGGCGGATGTGACTGAGGACATCATGCGGACGTAAAGGGGGAAGGGTGCGCGTGACAAAGGAGGCTAATGACACGCCCCCAGTAGGTATATAGTACCGGTATGTGCATCAGTTTGGCTAAGGACCCCCGAAAATGGCACCTACAAAGAGACGCTTATGAAGCACAGTTTAAACTGCAAGCTATTAGTTGCGCGGAGGAACATGGGAATTGAGCAGCCGCGAGAGAATTCAAGATCAACGAATCCATGGTTCGCAAGTGGAGGAAGCAGGAAAACGAGCTTCGCCAAGTCAAGAAGACGAAGCTGAGTTTCCGCGGGAAAAAACAAGAAAAACAAAACCCGGAAACAAGGCGAGGTGGCCCGAGTTCGGGCAACAGATTAATGAGTAAAGAACAGCCGGGAGAAGCGTCTCTACAGTCACCATTCGACTGAGTGCAATAACTCGGAGCTTGCCAAACCAGTGGACATCCGTGTAAATAGGACATTCAAAGTGAAGTTGCGAGTGGCGTGGGAGCCATGGACAGATGGCGAACACAGCTTTACTAAGACTAGGAGGCAGCGCCAGGCGAGTTACGCCACAATTTGTGAATGGATTGTGGATGCTTGGGCTAACGTGTCTGCTTGCACTGTTGTTCGAGTTTTCGTAAAAGCCGGCATCATTTCTGAGGAACCGCACGGCAACGAGACTGACTCCGACAATGACGAGAGGGAACCTGGCGTGTTTGATGGAGAACTGGCCCAGCTACTGTATGTTTCAAGCTAGCGTATGTTTTACCATGCCTTCCCCCAATAATACGGTGCGCCTTATGTGTGTGTTAAATACAGAAATAGAGCCCATAACTGAGACTGCGCCTTTTAATGTGGTGCGCCTTATGGTCGTGAAAATACGGTAATACATTTTTGCAATTATGTACTGTATTACAAAAGAACCACTGAAGAACACATTCACTCCCATCTACGCAGCGTCTCGGAACGCACCTGCCGTTATTAGGATTCCCACATAGTTTCTAGGCAGGACATTAACTGCTCCAATATTACTGGCTGCAGGAAACGCGCGGCTGCACTATGATTGGGTGTCGTATCCCAGTAGAACATGCCCTCCTGCTTCCAGACGGGAAAGAGGTGACTTCAGTGTGGCGGTGGTAATGTTTCCCACTAACCGTAACCCACCCTAATCCTAACCTTAAACCATCCTAAACCATGTTAAGAGCATACCCTAGCCCTAAACCTAACAATAACAAACTTCTTTGTTTTTATTTTGTACAAATGTGACATGTTTGGGATGGTCATCTTGTTACATTTGCGTAGCCTGTCCTTCCCGTGACGCAGGAGCCAATCATGTTGCCGTCAGGCGTGTTCTGCCTTGAAACTATATGTGGGAATCCTAATAACACAGCAGCAACGTGCCTGCCATGATCAATGGCGGTAGTGGCTTCACTGAATTGGTTGCCGAATAGAGCTTTTATGGGCCGACATATAAAGTCTCGTACAGTATATAGTGTGTTCAAACGGTTTTGTCCTAGAAGTCCCTAACAAAATCTAGCACTCTTGAATGAAAATGAACTCTCGTTCAAAAAACGTTCTTTGACACAAGCATGAGCGCGTTCTCATTTATGTTCATCAGGCAGAAATGAACTAATTCAGTTCACATTTAAACAAAATATGAACTAGTTCATGAACTTTCGTTCAGGTACAATACTGATTTAGTGAACGCCATCAAAGGAAAAAATGTGAGTGTCATGAAAGACTAGTGTACTATTACCTTTTCTCAGCCCAAACGCCCAGATTAATAAACACAGTGATGCAGAATTGGCAAATCACACATGATTTACCAATTGCACTATTTTTGGTGATTATTTCAGCATCGTAGTCCTAAATTAACCATCCATCCATTATCTACAGCGCTTATCCTCACTAGGGTCACGGGTATGCTGGAGCCTATCCCAGCTAACTGCGGGCAGGAGGCGGGGTACACCTTGAAATGGTTGCCAGCCAATATAAGCAAACAAGCAGTCACACTCACATTCATACCTATGGACAAGTTAGGGTCTTCAATTAACCTACCGTGCATGTTTTTTGGGATGTGGGAGGAAACCGGAGTACCCGGAGAAAACCTACGCAGGCACGGGGAGAACATGCAAACTCCACACAGGCAGGAGTTGAATCCCAGTCCTCAGAGCTTTTGTTTGTTTTTCTAACCCAAATTTTGGGATAATTCCAAACCGTACTATGTGTGGAGCATTCAACAAGGGTTCCAGCGTGTCCCAGGATTGCTATGATATGATGTGATTGATCCAGTTTGACCATGAAACTGATTTTTTTTTTTTTTTTTTGCATGATGGTCCTCAGTTTATTTCTGTCACTTGTGATCTCTCTCTTGAGTTGTAATGATTACAAAATGGAGGAATCCGGATTGTGATCACTGACTTAGTCAAACTAGCTTGTTTATATTCTGGAATTTGGATGCTTTTTAACATCTCTGTTTTGAGTCCACGGCTGCGTGATGAGGCGCTATCTGTCGTAAGGCCCAGACGTGCACAAACAACTGCCTCCTTCGCTGGTGGAGGAGGAGGACCACACAGGAGTCGAGGAAGGAGGATGTGGACGCGACAGAAAACAAGAAACATCTGCTCGAAGAAATCACAGCAGAGATCGCAGTATATTACAGCAATCCCTAGGTACCTGCTGGTGGCCGTGCGCAGCATGTAGGGGAGTGACCTGATTGGAGGAAGCCATGGCATGAAATCGCTGCTTTTACAGTCATAATCTTAAATTCTGATCTTATTGTTGCAGAAATAGTCCAATATTTTGAAATGATAAACTTTTTATATGTGAGGATAAGCAGTACAGAAAATGGATGGATGGATGCATCCAAACTACTCGGGAGAAGCTTCGTCATGCAACAAGACAATGACCCACACACTGCCAACACAACAAAGGACTTCATCAGGGGGGAAAAGTGAAAGGCCTTAGACTGGCCAAGTCAATTACCGGACCTTAACCCAATAGAGCATGCATTTTACCGCCTGAAGAGGAGACTGAAGGGAGAAACCCCCAGAAAAAAACAAGAACTGAACGAGGCTGCAGTAAAGGCCTGGAAAAGCATTTCAAATGAAGATTGCAACAGTCTGATGAAGTCAATGGGTCGCAGCTTGATGCAGTAAGGGTTATTGCACCAAATATTAAATGTTATTCACTTTAAGTTAGTTTAATCTCTGTTCCAATACTTTTGCTCACTTGAAAAGTGGGTGGCTTCAAACAAAAGGGTCTCTGTCTTAAGTTGTTTAACACATCTAGATGTAAATACCATGAAATGAAAGCTGAATACTGAACTTTTGTCTCATATTTGTCATGATCTGAAACCCAAATGGGCGGCACGGTGGACGACTGGTTAACAAATCCTCCTCACAGTTCTGAGGACCGGTGTTCACATCCCAGCCCCTTCTGTGTGGCGTTTGCATGTTCTCCCCGTGCCTGTTCTCCGGGCACTCCGGTTTCCTCCCACATCCCAAAAACATGCATTAATTGAACACTCTAAATTGCCTGTAGGTGTGAATGTGAATGTGACTGCGAGTGGTTGTTTATTTCTATGTGCCCTGCGATTGGCTGGCGACCAGTTCAGGGTGTACCCCACCTCTCGCCCGAAGATAGCTGGGATAGGCTCCAGGACGCCCGCGACCCTAGTGAGGAGAACCGGAATGGAAGATGAATGAATGAATGAAACCCAAATGTCTTCAGTATACAACAAATTCAAAGGAATTGACATTGTCGTTCCAATAGTTTTGGAGGGGACTGCATATTTATTTATTATATTTGTTTGTTTTTCCCAACCAGCCAAACCCTATTATTTTGGAGATTTTTTTAATATTATGCAGCGATTTAAAAAATATATACAATTTATAGAATGTATTTATTTTTAATAAATATATTTATTTTCAAATATATTTTCACAATATTTATTTCCCATTGCATTTTATGATGATAATGTCACTTGTAGTGCTTATTCAAGCATTTGCGCCACCTATTTATGGATATGAAGTACAGTGGGTACGGAAAGCATTCAGACCCTCTTATATTTTTCACTCTTTGTTATATTGCAGCCATTTTCGAAAATAATGTATTTTATTTTTTTCCCCTCAATGTACACACGGAAGACCATATTGACAGAATAAAAACTGAATTGTTGAAAGTTTTGCAAATGTATTAAAAAAGAAAAACTGAAATATCATACAGCCATAAGTATTCAGACCCTTTGCTGTGACACTCTTATTTAACTCGGGTGCTGTCCTAATAATCCTTGAGATGATTCTACAACCTTCATTGGAGTCCAGCTGTGTTTGATTATACTGATTGGACTTGATTAGGAAAGCCACACGCAAGTCTATATAAGACCTTACAGCTCACAGTGCATGTCAGAGACAGAATTGTGGCAAGGCACAGATCTGGCCAAGGTTACCAAAAAAATTCTGCTGCACTTAAGGTTCCTGAGAGCACATTGGCCTCCATAATCCTTAAATGGAGAAAGTTTGGGATGACCAGAACCCTTCCAAGAGCTGGCCGTCTGGCCAAACAGCAATTGGGGGGGAAGAGCCTTGGTGAGAGAGGTAAAGAAGAACCCAAAGATCACTGTGGCTGAGCTCTAGAGATGCAGTCAGGAGATGGGAGAAAGTTCTAGAAAGTCAACCATCACTGCATCCCTCCACCAGTCGGGGCTTTATGGCAGAGTGGCCCGACGGAAGCCTCTCCTCAGTGAAAGACAAATGAAAGCCCGCATGGAGTTTGCTAAACAACACCTGAAGGACTCCAAGATGGTGAGAAATAAGATTCTCTGGTCTGATGAGACCAAGATAGAACTTTTTGGCCTTAATTCTAAGCGGTATGTGTGGAGAAAACCATGCACTGCTCATCACCCGTCCAAACTTTACCCAGCCCTGCTTTAAACTCTCGCCTGCACAGCTAATAAAGGTTTCATGCCGGTGACCATTTGTCCTATGGGAAAAATGTTGAGGTTGACTGTATTGCGTTTGACTTTGGAATTTTGCTAAGCAGTCTAAGTCGCACACTGACATTCCACTCCGCCCACTTTCATACAATGACTTCCTCTCTCTTTTACTCTGCAGCATCATGTCTTTTTTTTTTTGGGCCCCCGGCTAGCCTGGGAACAAAGCTAATCCTCCTAGCGTATGTAAGGGGGGTGGAGGGGGTGTGCGGTACAATGCGGGTCTGTGCGTTCTTGTCGGTGCGGACCTCTTCCTGACCATGGCGTTGTCGGTGTGTGGTCCTCCAAGGTTCTGTGAGAAGCCGGTCCCAGGCATGGAACAAAGGTAGATAGATAGATGGGTGGATGGAGTGATAGATTGATCGTCTTTCCCCATTGAAATGAATGAAAATGCAATTCCTTCTAGCCCCCCCCCCCCCCAAAACAAATTTTAAAAAATTCCCATAAGAAAAATACCACTCTATAGTATTTTACTTTATAAAAACATACAGTAATAACAATTAAATTGAATGTACAAAATTAAACAGTTAGTGCATCATGATAACTCAATGTACATTCTGCTGCTTCTTCTGGTGTGCATACCTTTGTCACCAGGGGGCAGTATATTAAAGACAGACATGATGAAACAGAAGAACACCATTTCAATTAAGCTGCAGCAATATTTGTTTTTTTTCACAGAAAAAAAGAATATACATCTGTCAGTACTGTTATATTGTCTGTCTACATGTGATGCTACCGTTTGTCTTCAAATATAAGTTGTGCCACGACATCGACGCTAGTTTCGTTAGACTGTCTATGGTATTTTGCATTGTGTGTTAGCATTTAGCTAGCAGACTTTTATCAGGCAAAGTTCTAAGCTAAATACATGGGTAATTCTTTGTTTTATGTTTAGTTTTCCAGTAAACTTCAACAGGGAGTGGCAAAAATATAGCTTGAAGCAAGCACTTGGCCTCTTTTTTTAAAATGTGTTCACTAACTGCTGCTTCTCATGAAGTTCACTGCCACCATCTAGCACCAGTAACTCAGACTTTTGCTTAGAACTCTAGCTAGATAGATAGATATAGAAAACAATGAGCCGAGCAGTGTCGTGTACCACCCCAAAAAAATAGGTCACTGTTAAGTCAAGGTACCACTGAATCAGTAAAAAATATATATTTTAATAATACAGAAATAAAATAGACCTCATAATTAAAGTGCAGTCTGAAAGTCCTGAATGAGGAGCATGGTGAGCAGTATGCAAAATGTCAGTACAAAGTTAAGGGAATGTGCTAGTAAATTATATTTTTTACGAGAACTATTACGAGGAGCAGATGTGCTGAGCCATGCGTCAGCCAAGATAAACAGCAGACACAGAGATAGAAAGCGTTACCTTGATCCGGGCGTTGCGGGTGTCCTGTGTGGAGGGACGAGGATCAGCGAGTGCAGTAGATGGGATCAGGGAGTCCAGTCCAGGTGGAGTTACATTTTTACCTTGAAACTCCTACAGAGGGAAAAAAAAACGCACAGCTTTCTTCACTATCTCCAGTGGAGAGAGATGGGAGAGGGTTTGTTTACATACAGTGTTTCTTTTACAGTACCCCAGCAAGGGTGAGGCTTCACTATTCAGTGATATATGAGCAGAAAGCATCTTAATGTATCAGGGTTGGGTGAGATTGTTCTCCCTGTGAACCTGTAGCTTGTCAGTAGATTGACTTTAATGTGTCGTAAGGCTCTTTATGCTTCCAATTATATGATGTTTATAAATTTCAGAGTCATGAAAATAGGACATTTACGGACACTAGCGCAGAACATATGATATGAATGGCTTATTTAGCTTAATTCCTTAATAGGAGTTTGTCAAAGTACGAGCTCTAGAATTAACCCCAAATGGCTGCTGCAAACCAAAATGGCTGACTTTTCTGTTCACTTTTAGGTATGAGTCCTTGAAACTTTTATGTGTCCTGTTATGATAGACATGTCCATCAAGTTTCCCGGTTAAGTATGTCCAAAAAACACACAAAGAATTTGTCTCCGGTAGTTGGAGCCGCTCTAGTACGACCACAGACAGTCAATTGACAGAGAACACTTTTGAGACATAAAGACATTGAGAAAAACAGTCACTGAGCTATAAAGGATTGCTAGTTATCTGGTAATGCCGGTACAATTTTTTTTTTTTGACAATTGTGCAAAAAGATGCAGAGTGCTCTAGCACTTAGATCAGTTTTAATGACTAATATAGCAACAGTGCGGTGCAATGACCATTTTGCAAAGGGGATGCTACTGAGGCAGTTTTGGGGGGTCGTGTTGGGCACCCCTAAAATACGTAAAATTTTACCAAAATACACTCGCTTAAGAATATTGTTGAGTTTTAGGGCTTTCTGTTAAAAAGCCGCTTCAGCTTTCTGTGCTCCTCTGAAAAGGCGCCAGCATTAAAAAAAAAAAAAAAAAAAAAAACGACTGCGGGGAGTTTCACACCCACACAAAAAGGTTTGGTCGATAAGGTAAATACAATTATTTGTTTGTCAAACACAGCTGGTAAACATTCATTTTAAAAAGAAGTTTTCCAGGAAACATTTCATTTCATGTTTATTTAAAAAGGGACAGATAGACATATAGACATTTGAGGAACAAATCTCTACAGCATCACAGCTAATTTCCAATGCCCGTCCCTAGATGGGCTTTAAAAAAATATATAAAAATTTGAAACGTTGTCACATTAGAAATGCAGGTGAAAATATTTTAAAACAGATGGACACAAACACATGCAGCCCCTCACCCCATATGTGAGTCGTTGCCTAATTATCACTTCACCATTTTGTCAGTTTAGATTTAAGAAGTTTTTGATTTTGTATTGTTTTTAGGTCAGTGGGCAGCTCATTCCATGTCTTTGTTCCCTGAACTATAAAAGGTTTTTTTTCTATCGGATATTTGACAGATTCCTAAAGCTGCATTTCTAGTAGATACGCCACATCATTACGGGGAATTGTGGTATTAGATGTGGAAGCTGCCGCCTACGGACAAAAGTATTGACAGTCATGACTACAGGAAGCATATAGCAAATTGGTCTTTCACAAAATTGCAAGCATACCATCATCCCAAATGTCTTGAACTAAGAGATCCAGTCCAACCACTGACTTTTGTCTATGTAGTGTATACCAGTCCCATGGACCACAATGAGCACAGTGAGAGCTCAAGTCGCCGTCGCATAGAATGACCACGATTCATTTACCACAGTCATTTTTAGCATTAATTTTTTTTTTTTCCCCCATAATTTAGACGAGTTCCCAGTCTGGGGGGGAATAACCCTTGGGAATATGGCAGAGACATCGCCCAATATAAATAACCCTAATAGTCCACAACATTCAGTGATGTGCCGTTTATCGGAAGCTAACGCTCACCTATGCATCCAACTACGCTGCAGCTCTGCCTAACTTTTGACTTTGACATGATAGCTTGAAAATGGAGGATCCTCACCCAACCTACTTTCAAGTCATGGGTGGAGAATCTCAGTGTGGAGAATTCTATTACGCAAATTAGTCACACTGTTACATCATAACTTGGAAACATTCAGAACGGCTCACTTTACAGACACATTTTGGGAAATAGTCATCTTACAAAAGATTGACTTGGCTGTTTAATTTCACACTTGATGGATGGGCAGGTAATAACCCAATGATTTGGATACAAGCTATTATACAGACATTTGAATCTCACTGCTTCACAGTACATTCAGTGGCTGAAGTGATAAACGTACCAGAGATGGCGAGTCGCTGCTTCTCTAGGCTCTCTAGGTGCCCAACCTCGAGCTGCTTCATTTGGGTGCTGAGGAGGGCGTTCTCCCGGTGAAGGCTGTTGATGGTCTGGTCGCTCTTCTCCAGCTGACACCCGAGCATCTCATCTTGTCTCTGTCCTCCAGTTCAAGCCTCAGGGTCTCTTTTTCGGCGAGAAGGGTCACGTACCGCCTCTGAGCTTCTTCCAGCCGGGAAGGTTGCTGGAAATGTTGGATTTAATCAGCGGCCATGACAATATGAACACCTGCACTGTGAGAAAACTCACAACTTACAAAATGAGACCAAATATATGAGCGGTATTATTATATTTTGATAACGTTTACAGGGATCTCGTTTGATGTGCGCCCCGCCTTCCTGACGCACAAAACTGACGACGGACGCAAAAAGCTTTGTGAATGTGAGTCCACTGACGCACAACATTGCATGTATGTGTGCAAGGCTCAAATTATGCGGCCTCGCCTCCCAGTTTCCAGGTCAAAATTAGCATTTTACGCATCTGAAATCATTGAAAAGCAAAACTGCAAATCAGGTTTACTGCGGAGATGGTTGCGAAGATTGAAGACGGCAGTGGCGTCTATGTCACAATGCACACAGATGCATGTACGCGGAAGTGAAGCATTCGACTTGGAGGCGCCAAGACAGCGGTTGCAAAATGTGAAGCCGAATTGAGGAGAGAGAGAGAGAAAAGAAATGGCGAAAGTGTGGCCGCATTTCATAGTGAAATGCAAGGCCGTCACCCGTTCGTTGTAACACGGAGCTTTCTCTCCACCGAGCATGACGCCGTGTCGTGGGACCTGAGAGACGAAAGTGAAGTGCAAATCAGTGATCTTAACGTTAAGTCTACTTTACTAACAACATTAGCGCTGTCACTTTTAATTATAAGTGGCGTCGAATGTGTGGCTTTTTTTTTTTTTTTTTTTACAGTGACAAGGGCAGTATAACGCAACCATAACAGTACATACAGTGTGCTTTTTGCTCAATGTAGTCACTGCATGACATATGGCCAATCTGATTATCTGTATGTGGCAAAAAATATAGTCAAGTTGGTTAAAAACGTAACAAATGTGGCCAGAGAGGCGTAAGAGTAAAATGGATCATCAACATGTACCCCAGGGGTGTCAAACTCATTTTTGTCACGGGCCACATCGTAGTTATGACTGCCCTCGGAGGGCCGCTACAACTGTGAACCCATATAAATGAAAGATTACCTCATATACTGTAATTACATACAGTATACACAACACATTGATGAATAACCAGTTTTGAAATCAGAAGCCAGCGGCACGGTGGACGACCGGTTAGAGCGTTAGCCTCACAGTTCAATCCCCCGGCCCCGCCTGTGTGGAGTTTGCATGTGCCTGCGTGGGTTTTCTCCGGGCACTCCGGTTTCCTCCCACATCCCAAAAACATGCATTAATTGGAGACTCTAAATTGCCCGTAGGTGTGAGTGTGAATGGTTGTTTGTTTGTATGTGCCCTGCGATTGGCTGGCAACCAGTTCAGGGTGTACCCCGCCTCCTGCCCGATGACAGCTGGGATAGGCTTCAGCACGCCCGCGACCCTAGTGAGGAGAAGCGGCTCAGAAAATGGATGGATGGATGGATGGAAATCAGAAGCCCATAAAAACATGTTTTTCGACTATTACATTTCTTTTCAAAGTGGGATTGGTAACAAAAAAATGCTTGCAAATATCTTAATGGTATTACACCAGAACACAATGAGCAATTTTGATTTGCTTTTGCGGGCCAAATATATTGATGTGGCGGGCCGGATCTGGCCCCCGGGCCACCAGTTTGACACCTGTGATGTACACAAACAGAGAAGGTTTTAAGTGAAGGGAGATGAAGGAAATATTTTTCTCTCTCGAGGATTCTTCATTTTAGTTTGAACAAATTGAAAACTTCCAAAACGTGTAGGTGTACAAAGAATATTTGTCTTATTCCTAGTCAGCTGGTCTAAGCTCATAAATGCACAGCAATGAACCTAATGTATTAATATGTCACAAAATGCTCAGAGAAGATCCACAAAGGCTGTTAAGTGGGAAGTTCCCACTGCGAGCTCTTATTCAAAGTGCATATAATAAGTGAACTGCCATTATGAACCAAAACAAAGGTTTTTAACAAACATAACCTCTAAAACGGTTCAATTAAGATTTGTTAAATTAAACTATGTAAAATTGTTTGAGACTTCACTGTTGTGTCAAGATGCCAAACAGAAAAGGGGAAACTCAAACTTTCTTTTTCTCAAGTCCAGCACTTTATTTGAACACTCATTTTATTTACTTGCTCTTATTGTGAAATGCAGCCCTACTTTTATTTAGTAAATGAGATAACATTACACTGTTGTGCTCATATGTTTGATTACCAGGGCAGAATTTGTAAGATGTGTACAAGTCTTTATTATGCTTTAATATCATTATATCAGTGGCATAAAAATAGCAACGATTCTATCGTTCATCTTGAAAGTTTTGGGGAAAATACATTGTTCTAAAACAATGTGCTATCGTGGCAGGCCTAAACAAATAAAATATTGATAGAGAACAAGAGCAATGGATAACACAAAAATATTGTACCAACAGTATAAAAGATTAAACAGTAACAACTGTAATAAAAATCTGCAATATAGCAGAACCCTGAAGCAAGAACCACAATATAGCGGAGGATTACAGTATCTGTATTCCATGACGATAAGTTGCAGGGACTCATTGTTCCTATGACATGTGCATCCCAGGACTCTGGCTCAAGTTTAAAATGATCTATGCCTTTGTATGGAACTCACTGGAATAGTTGGAATTAACGGCAGAAAATGTATGTACTTTAAACTTTTAAATAAAAAATACCTAATAAGATTAAAGTTTAATTTGAATTGTATAATTCTGGATTCGTCCAAAACATGGGAGAAGTCAAAAGTCAAGTTATTGAAGAAGTCAAATTAAAAATTTTGATTTTTTTCTTTTCTTTTCAAGTTATATTAATAATGTAATCAAAGTAACATTGTATGATTTGGAATTTGACCAAAAATTTTGGGAAATGTTTTATTAAAAAAAGATAAATGGGCACCAGCACATTTACGCCATTCCTCAGGGATCTTCTCACGCACTAGGATTCTATTGAACAAGCTGTTCCAAAACTCCACAGCCACCACTCCTAGATGCTTCCATACCTCCACAGGAATGTCATCAGGACCAACTGGCTTTCCATTTGTCATCCTCTTTAATGCCTTACTAACTTCCCCCTTATTAATCATTGCCACTTCCTGGTCCACCACACTTGCGTCTTCTACGCTTCCTTCTCTATCATTTTCCTCATTCATCAACTCCACAAAGTATTCTTTCCATCTATCCAGCACACTACTGGCACCAGTTAACACATTTCCATCTCTATCCTTAATCGCCCTAACCTGCTGTGCATCTTTCCCATCTCTATACCTCTGTTTGGCCAACCTTTATAAATCATTTTCTCTTTCTTTAGTGTCCAACCTTGTTTAGCGTTTGCCACTTCTACCTTTGCCCTACGTCACGTCTCAATGTATTCCTTTCGCCTCTCCTCAGTCCTCTTAGTGTCCCACTTCTTCTTAGCTAACCTCTTTCCATGTATGATTTCCTGTACTTTGAGTTTCCACCACCAAGCCTCCTTCTCTCGTTTCCTGCCAGAAGATACACCAAGTACTCTCCTGCATGTCTCTCTGATCACCTTGGCAGTAGTGGTCCAGTCTTTTCGAAGCTCCTCCTGTCCACCGAGAGTCTGTCTCAGCTCTTCCCGAAAAGCCGCACAACACTCTTCCTTTCTCACCTTCCGCCACATGGTTCTCAGCTCTGCCTTTTTCTTCTTAATCTTCCTCCCCACCACCAGAGTCATCTTACACACCACCATCCTATGCCTCCTGTCTAGCCACACTCTCCACTACCTTACAGTCGGTAACCTCCTTCAGATTACATCGTCTGCACAAGATGTAACCCACCTGCGTGCTTCTACCTCCGCTCTTGTAGGTCACCCTATGTTCCTGCCTCTTCTGGAAAAAAGTTCCTTTCATGGATGCCATACTTACTCATCACTTCTTCATCACCCCTGTTTCCTTCACCAAGATTTCCATTAAAATCTGCACCAATCACAACTCTCTCTCTGTCTGGGATGCTCAGAACTACTTTGTCTAGCTCCATCCAAAATGTCTCTTTCACCTCTAGGTCACATCCTACCTGTGGGGCATAGCCACTAATCACCTAATATAGATAACACCCTCAATTTCAAGTTTCAGCCTGATCACTCGATCTGATACTCTTTTAACCCCCTAGACATTTTTAGCTAACTCGTCCTTTAAAATCACCCCGACTCTATTTATCTTCCAATCTACACCATGGTAAAATTATTTAAACCCTGCTCCTAAACTTCTAGCCTTACTGCCTTTACACCTGGTCTCCTGGACACACAATACATCAACCTTTGTCCTCATCATTATGTCAACCAACTCCTGAGATCTTCCTGTCATAGTCCCAACATTCAAAGTCCCCACATTCAATTCTAGGCTCTGTGCTTTCCTCTTCTCTTTCTGCCTAAGAACTTGCATTCCACCTCTCCTTCGTTTCGACCCACCGTAGCTGAATTTCCACCGGCGCCATGCAGGTTAACGGTGCCTCGGACGGACTTTGTTAACCCGGGCCACGAACGATCCGGTATGGAATTCTTTAAATGAACGCTCATATTTGTTTGGCAAAGTTTTAAGCCGGATGCCCTTCATGACGCAACCCTCTGGATTTATCTGGCCTTGGGACCGGCCTACAGTTGCACTGGCTTGTGCCCCCCATAGGGCTGCATTATTAATGTAAGGTTCATTAAAGAAAAAAATTATCTGAAGGTCTGAATGTGAATGGTTGTCTTTCTATATGTGCCCTGTGATTTGATAGCGACCACTCCAGGGTTTGCCCCGCCTCTGGCCATAAATCAGATGGAATAGGATCCATCTTACCCGCGACACTAATGAGGATAGGCACTATGAGAAAACGGATGAATGAAAAAATTAATATGCGTATCTATCTTTAATGATTGGCTGGGAGAAATTACATGCTTCTGAATGCCTCCCAAAAAAATTATTGGTTGTGCAGGTGTGCCTAATGTACCTAAAAATATTCTGGTTACCCGTTTGGTTTTGTGGTCGTTCTCCTCCGGCCGAGCTTGTTTCCTCTCTCCTCCCGGGTTTTGTACCTCCTCCTGAAGCCTACACAAATTCTGGTCACCAGTCTTCTGGATGAAGAAGCAGCACAGTGGGGCTCACCACATGGAATCATCTTCCTCACAACAACTGATCTTTATGGCCTGATCGGGTTGACTGAAGTTCACTGACCAACTGCTGCTGCAACGATGTCCTGAAAATACATTTTTAACTCTAAAATGCTGACTCAGTCGGAAAAAAACCTACTCCCTCATGTGTAAATTTACCGTAACAGTTCCAGCTTGGTACTGATGCAAACCCCGTTGTCTTGAGACGAGTTCAGTTTGTGGTTCAACATCTCCACCTCCTGGCCAACACTTGCAATCAGTTCTTCCATTCTAACAGGAGAGTCTTTTTACACCACTTGGATTTTGCCTTAAATACAGTGGGTGTGAAAAGCCTAAACACCACTGTTTGAATGGCAGGTTGAAAGGTCAATTGTCAATTCTCAATTTTCAGAAAAAGCCTACTGGAATAACTGAACTTTATTTGGGGTTAATCAGAGGCACTTAAAATGGTGGCAGGTGTGTTGACATTTACCTGTCATTCTGCCTTTCACTGGGGTCTCTATGCTTTACGTGTTCCACTGGCTGCTAGAACACAGAACAAGTGGACACAGTACAACTTCTGAAATCATTCAATCAATTAATTATTACATTAAAACAATAAAATTACACTGAAATTTTAATTAATCTTTTTTTTTTTTTAACTATATATTTGCAATTCACCCGAACGTTTGGGCTAAAGTTAGATTAAAAAAGTTGAATAGTTAACATAAAATATGTCGTTATGAAAATAAAAACGAACAATTATATAACAATAGAATTTCATTGAAATATTAAACAATGGCAATTACACTTTTAACCAATAATACAATTAAAAATGACATTTAAAAGTGTCAAGTTACAAAATTAAATCAAAACTATAATCGGTCATTCACGCAAAGTTTGGGGTAAATGTAAATAAGAAATACTAAAAGTGTTTAAAATGTAATTTCAAAAATTACATTACATAATTTTTATAGTATTATATTTTTTATGATTTCAATGTTATTTTAAAACGTTCAAATAAAATAACATTATGCATTACATCTTACCATAAAGTTGAATTATATTCAAATAAGACATTAAAGTTACATTTAAAAAAAAAAATTTTAATTAAATTTCATTATTTGGAATTTGACCAAAAATGTCTGCAGGGTCTTGATCATGTGGATTACACAACTGTTGGGTAAAATAAATGTAATTTAACATTCTTGCAACATGCCTTATACTGATCAAATTCATTAAATTTTTTAAATTAATTGAAAACTAAATTTTTTAAATAAATTAAAATTGTGTAAGTCAAAAGAGGACAAGATGATACGGAAAACGTTTTTAATTGAAATTATTTTTGTTTATTTACATTGAAAAACAATTAAATTGACGAAATCAGAAGGCAACCCAAATTTGAGGGAAAAGTTGAATAAATATTTAAATAAAGTTGCATAATTTGGAATTCACCCAGTTGTATTTAAAAAAAATACAAATAAAATAAAGTTATATTAAATATTACCAGTAAAATTAATTGTGATTTTATAACAGACATCCATCCTTTTTCTAAACTGTTGTCATAAATCACTCCTGTAACACTCATGATCATCTGACAATGCCAAAGCATGACTGCTGTTCTGTTCATGAGTTTGGCCATAAACTTTATTTATTTTTACCTTATGTTGTTGTGTTTGAGCTGAGAAATGTAATGGAACATTTGTCCAGAATGAGACACAGCTTGTCTTTGGGAGTTGGAATCCGCTAAGAAATAGTGACGCTTTTATGTGACAGTTGTTGTTGTTCTGTTCATGAGTTTTCATTTAAACCTTATTATTATTGCTATGTTTTTGTGTTTGAGACACATAGTTTTTTCCTGAGTACGAATCTATTGCGAAATGCTGATGCTATTGCACGCCAACAAAACAAGCAGCAGAAGTTCTCTCGCTCTTTCTCCAAACCTCACAAAGGTGCATGACATCATCAGACAAATGTCGAAGATGGAGTGCTGTTTCCTGGGCCTTTATAGTGGGGCTGACGTCCCTCTGACCCTGCTGGTGAGATGAATCATCCAAAGATT
Organism: Phyllopteryx taeniolatus; assembly: GCF_024500385.1. Taxonomy (NCBI): domain Eukaryota; kingdom Metazoa; phylum Chordata; class Actinopteri; order Syngnathiformes; family Syngnathidae; genus Phyllopteryx; species Phyllopteryx taeniolatus. The sequence continues at coordinate 13,361,923 of NC_084504.1, read as the reverse complement.
GATGTGCAAAAGAAGGAAGATTTACAAAAACAGGAATAATCACAGTTCGTGTTACATTACATTCATTCCAGTCGTACAAAAGTGTTTGGATGTATAGCCAAACTTCTCCAAAGCGGCTCTGGTTGCATGTTCCACCTCGTCCTGAAGCCTCTGGGTTTCCTCTGTGCACCTCTCGAGCTCCTTACTGGTTCAGACATGAAACATTTTTCTATGTTATCAATATAGTCATTATATTGTGAAATGCGGGCCATAAATATAGGCAAAAAAGTTTCATGATAATTCTGCCTAAGGTACTAAGATAATCTTGCTCAGTTTTGTGTGCACAGTCACAATTATTGTACTGTGTAAGGTCTAAAGCCCACCATACACCAAGGGATGCAGCTGAACTATCGATGGAATGGGACAATCTCGAACAAGTTCTGCGACTGACCCTCGCACACCTTCTAACGATCCCAAACTATCTGCAGCAAAGAAATGTCACCCATGGAATTCTTATCAGGGTTTGTTGAAGAGTCAACTGTATCATTTTATTGGACTACAAACAACATGACTTGATTATTCAGGAAAAAGCAGATTGCCATAGACAATACACAGTAATGGAAAAAAATATTAGACCACCCTTGTTCCTTTAATTTCTTGTTATTTAATGTTTTTTACTTCATGTCCTATTTGACATCCTAAAGCTTAATTGTATTCTCAGTTATTTTGGTTACTATCAAGGAAACCATGGAAAATGGTTAGATATCAGCTCTCCTGAGCTATTTTTGTTATCCTCATTATATTTCTCCAAACAAATGTACCTTTAGTTGTACCAGGCATTAAAAATGAATAAACAAGGGTGGTATAATACAAGGGTATTTTTTTCATGACTGAAGCTACATTTCTCCATCGTCGTTGAATGCAAAGAGAGGAAAGAGTGAGAAGGAGACTGTGGATTACAAGGTGTCGAAGAGGCCCAAAATTAAATTGACCTTTCAAAGTTTTTAAGTGTCCGTGATGGCTTGCAGTGAGAAATTATCCAATTTCACAGAGATTATTATTTATTTACTACAAATCATGTATCGTTGTTTAACTAAATTCCACTACTACTACTACACGCCATCATTTGTTCAGTATGTATACTTTTTGTGGCATTTTTGTTTGGTGGTGTGTCGTGAGAGCTCTCTTATGTAAAATACGTGCCTTGGCTCAATAAAGGTCGGCCTGTACAGCTCATACAATGTTAAATGAATAGCTCACAGAAAGTGTCAATTAAAAACAGGTAAGAAAAGCCCCAAATAAGAAAAATAACAACACAAAACATCAGCTACCTCAACTCATCTAACGTCAAACTGTTGAACCTCAGCCCAGAAACGTCCCGTGTGGCTGGAAAATAAGTCGAACACGACTAAATGTTAACAAAACAAGTCAAAAGCGGCTCGGCTAACTAGCCAAGCCAGCTAAACGTCATGAGCTGAGCGAACAACTTACCAGCTCCCGTTTCCTCTCGACGTAAATCCATGATGAATGCATGTTGTAAATGTAAAACGTGGAGTTTAACCTTGTATAACTGTGTGCCAAATATCGCTAAACTAGAAGTTACGACAACGTCGGGTGCCAAGTTTGTCTTTACGTTCCATCACCGTGGGAACTACATTAGTGGCGTCTTTATTGCTTAGTTACAGCATTACACACATACAACACTTACGTCAAAATATAGTTAGTTAATACATAATAATATTTTGTATGTTGTCTCATTTTACCTTTATGACAATCACAGAAATCACTTAAGTTGTTGCGGGCACTTTTAAATAATCTTCTTTGGGGTGTTTAATAGTGACGTTTTCAAGAGCACGTACAACTGCACTGCCATCTCCTGACAGAAACTGGAACTGAACTACTGTACATGAACGGCTTCTTCCTGGCGAGCAGCCAAGTTATGGCCTTTGACAGCACATTAGTCTGATTATGTTTGGATAATATGTTATTGTGTGTGTGTGTGTTTCATTAAATTACAATAACGATAAAGCCAAATTTGATGGTAATCTTCTTTTGGAGTGTTAATGACTTCGTCTCGAGATATTTACCAACTACATCGCCATTCTGTGCCGAGAAGTGAATATACACCAACCGCCAAGCTATGAAAAAAGAAGAAGAAAGAAAATCACGAGCTCATAATATTCATAAACTATTAAGCACATTGACTACAAAAAAAACATTTCAAAAATGTCTTAATGCGGCAAACGTCCATCCATCCATCCATTTTCTGAGCCGCTTCTCCTCACTTGGGTCGCGGGTGTGCTGCAGCCTATCCCAGCTATCATCGGGCAGGAGGCGGGCTACACCCTGAACTGGTTGTCAGCCAATCGCCTGGCACATACAAACAAACAACCATTCGCACTCACATTCACACCTACGGGCAATTTAGAGTCGTCAATTAACCTACCATGCATGTTTTTGGGATGTGGGAGGAAACCGGAGTGCCCGGAGAAAACCCACGCAGGCACGGGGATGCGGCAAACGTGAAGTTATTAAAGTTTAAGATGTGTCTCTTTCCGGGTTTTGTCACGGCGGTGCATGTTGGGTATTGTAGTTTATCAACCTAACAGCTGTTATCTCGTCCGAGCAAACGCTCCTACGAGTTACGTCCCTAATGTTTTTATCACAGTATTTTAGTTTTTAACGATCCAGGTGCATGCTTTAACGTCGATGAGTGTTTACACTTGGGTGTGCTTGCTTAGCTGAGGTAAATAATGTAACCTTGTAGTAATTTGACGATCTATGAAACTTTGCTTTGAAATGAGATATATTTTCTGCTTTGCATTTGTATTATTCTATTTTTCCAGTAACATAAGTGATATGTAGTAAGCAATATGTTTTGAGGGTGTTTTGGGGGTGTGATCTTCCAGTGATACATGACACCTCACCCAGCAGGTGTGGCCTGCGAGTAGACTCCAAGCACTCATGCACACAAACACGTACACACACGTATGTGTTTTTGCATGAATCCCATTGACAGACTCACAGTGCTCGGAAAGGGCGTTGTTCTCCAGAATGAGGGACCACGGAGCCCTGGACAAGGCCCTGGTGAAGGAGCTGAAGTCCTGCTGTGCACGGGAGAGCAACTTTCTTCCCAGGAAGTCTGGTTTGAAGATGATGGAGTCCTCAGCGGTAACCCACTGACCCACTTTTTGCTCTTTGGTGGTATTTGGCCTCCTCAAAAATGCCAATATAACCTCAAATATTCAGAGCGGCGTTTCGGCCAAATGCAGAGATGCCCGAGTGGAGGAGCTGTGGGGTCTGACCAACTTCTTCGGGTACAGCACGCAAACGTTTGTCCGAGCCATCAATCTCCTGGATCGATTTCTTACTGTTATGAAGGTAAGAAGGTCAAAAATCCCTTCGGAAAGAATGGGAACAGAAATAATTTGTGCATGTGTCAAACTGGTCCATCGTAAAACCTTTATGACAATGCTTTGAGTTACATTTTTACCATTTCTAACTGACATAAAAGAACTGAACCCACCCCCAAAAGCTCTGTTCAATAACAACGATAATAATAATAGTGCTATTGGCCAGGGGAGTATTTCAGGAAGTAGGTTATTGAAAAACTCGGAGGAAATTAACCCTGAGATGCGGGAACGTCTGAGTTATACGGTGCAGAGAGCTGGCTAAGAGAAATTCCACCTGTCGGTCACCATGGTAACAGATTCTGGGAACCGAATCTGCTCGTAAGCGTGTTTTCTATGCTAAAACCTGACTTTCTAGCGCTCTCCTCCCACCTGAAGCAAACATAGCTTGCCTGTTTCTCCATGATCCCAATCCATATTGCGGCACAAGTAAATCTAAAATGATATGCTGGCATTCCCAGATTAATTTCTGGTATTGCGTTTCATCAAACTCAAATATGTATCTTCATAACATCTCTAATCTCACACACCGCGGACTTGTGCTGACATGAGGCTGTCTGACATTCCACACATCATTGCGACAGTCGGAGGTTAAAAGTAGGTGAAATTCTGGCTACAAGAGAAGACACATTACTAGTTCCAATATACTTTTTATTTATTTGGCACATAGTTATTCACTGTCACTGAAATGCAGTGGGATCTTTTGTGCATACTGGTCACAAAAAGTGTATTTTATAAATTACAAGAGTAAAAAATGGCTGTTAAAGATCTAACGCTTGAATTAGTGCATGCAAAAAAAATACTTGTAGAACCAAATTATATATCAACAATATAAAGTGAAGCACTAACATCTTTGAGCAAAGAAAACAACATTGGTGGTGCCTTAAGGGATGCCCACTTAATTAGGGATATCGAGGAGGAGACGATTGCAAGTGACTCATGCAAATTACGATAGACACTCTGCTACTCAGACTGGGATTAGTCTAATTCAGGGGTAGGCAAAGTACAGAGGGCCAGTTTTGTTCTTTAATCCATCAGAGTGCCGACAGAGCGTTTATATTGTCAAGAGTCAATGAAATGTTCATTTATTCATTTTCTTCCGCTTATCCGAGGTCGGGTCACGGGGGCAGTAGCTTTAGCAGGGAAGACCAGACTTCCCTCTCCCCAGTCACTTCATCCAGCTCTTCCGGGGGGATCCCGAGGCGTTCCGAGGCCAGGTGAAAGACGTAGTCTCTCCAGCGTGTCCTGGGTCATCCCCGGGGTCTCCTCCCGGTGGGACGTGCCCGGAACACCTCACCAGGGAGGCGTCCGGGAGGCATCCTAAACAGATGCCCGAGCCACCTCATCTGGCTCCTCTCTACTCTGAGATCCTCCCGGATGACCGAGCTTCTCACCCAATCTTTAAGGGAGAGCCCGGACACCCTGCGGAGGAAACTCATTTCGGGATCTTGTTCTTTCGGCCACGACCCAAAACTCGTGACGTAGGTGGGGGTAAGAACGTGGATCAACCGGTAAATCGAGAGCTTCGCCTTTTGGCTTAGCTACTTCTTCACCACAACGGACCAATGCAAAGTCCGCATCACTGCAGACACTGCACCGATCCGCCTGTCGATCTCCCGTTCCATTCTTCTCTTTTGTGCAGCTATAACAGCTTAAACACTTCTGAAAAGGATTTCCACAAGGTTCAGGAGTGTGTGTGTAGGGAACTTTTGACCATTTGCACAGAGTCCTGACCTCAACTCGATAAAACACCTTTGGGATAAATTAATTCGAGTGCCGACTGAGAGCCTGGCCCTCTTGTCCAACATCACTGTGTGACCTTACAAATGTGTTTCTGGAAGAACGGTCAAAAATTCCCTACACACACTCCTGAACCTTGTGGAAACCCTTTTCAGAAGAGTTTAAGCTGTTATAGCTGTAAAAGGTCGACCGATGTCATATTAAACCCTATTGCTTCAGAAGGGCATGTCACTTCAGATCATATGTGAGTTAAGGCAGGTGAGCGAATACTTTTGGCAATATAGTGTATCTCCACTGAAATGTGAAAGACTCATTGGCAGTTATAGAAAACGCATGATTTCAGTTGTTGCTGCTGAGGGTGGCCCAACCAGTAATTAGGTTTAGGGGGCCATTACTTTTTCACACAGGGCCAGGTAACGTTGAATAGTTGTTGTTGTTTTTTTCTTAATAAATCAAATCACCAATTAAAAACAGCATTTTAAGCTCACTTGTGTTATATTTGTCTGATATTTAAAACATTTTTGATGATGATTTTACACATTAAAGTGGGGAAACTATGCAAAAAATATAAGAATTTGAGAAAGGGGCCAATACATTTTCACAGCACTGTAGAGACACACCTGAAGAAGAGATTCACAACTGACTCAGTGAGCTGCAGTAATATTAATCAGTTTTATTTTTAGTTTGACAGTAAAATTCAACTGGGTGTGATATTAAACAGCTCGAAGCCTCTTTTTTGAAGCATTGTTCACTATCTGCCAAACTGCTGCTTGTTGTGAAGTGAGTTATGTTGCCACCATACAGGGGTCTTATCTCAACGTTTTGCTCAGAATTCTCAGCAAAAAAAATCAGCTGAACGACGGCTCAAATCTGGAAAAGCTCGTAAGTCGAGCCACTCGTTTCTCCAGGCACCGCTGTAAAGTATTTCAGTTTTCATGATAACCGATTTCCTAGAAAACCCGCCTGGTTTAGCGTGTGCTCACAAGACTGACTTGTCACCTCTATGGGGATTGTGACAGGCACAGCCCAAACACGTGCCCTGCCTGTCCGTGTGCTGCCTCCACATGGCGGCCGGCGTGACGGAGGAGGCCGAAGACGTGGCGCCCGTCCGTGAGCTCATCCGCATCAGCCACAGCAAGTTCACCGTGTCGGACCTCGGTCGCATTGAGACCGTCGTGGCCCAGAAGCTGGGCCCTGTGACCCCAGCGGTCACTGCCTTCACCTTCTTGCACCTCTACTACTCGGCTTTGAACGCTGTGTGCCATGATGACGGGTAGGGACTCCCTCGTCTACTCATCTGGTGTACAGTAAACCCGCATTTATTGTGTGAGATGCATTCCAGACCCACCCAGGAAATCTGCGGTATTGAGAGACCATATAAAAAACATGAAGAGTTGAAACGCAAAAGCAGACATCTCCATTTTTTGTGAATTGAGTAAAATGAGGTTGTTGTTTTTATTTCTGTTCCCACATTAAAGGTAATATTACATATTCATATATATGAAGTAATATATAATATTATTACATAGTAATATATATGAAGCAATTAAGAAGCTAAATGGCAATTTCTATGCACGGGAGCCCTTTGCATTGGAGGGAAAAAAATCACAATACTGTATTTGCTTGTTTTTTTGTTTGCCTCAAACCCTTTTTTCTGGTTGAAGAATAGATCTTTTATACATGCATTTGAACAGGAAATATATTAAGATACTGTGATGTACATACATTGGTTCAATAAAATAAAAAAAATAAGCAGACATATTTTGTCCATATTTAAAATGGCATTTTTGTCATATATCCGGTTAGGTAGTGTGCGATCCTATATGTGACCGCCTCGTAGCAGTGACGACAAATTGTGGCCCCCGCCATCATTTAAGTTCCCCATCGCTTGTATAGATCTCACAATAATTATAAAACTTCAAACAACTGCTATTTTATCACACATTCAAACAGACACATAAACGAGACTTAAACATTGTATGTTTAAACACCAAAATGGTACAACCAAGCCACATTATTTCATCTAACAAAAGTCCACTAGCATAATGCTAATATGTCATGCTACACGTCATAGACAGCCTAATGGAAGCATTTGCATAGATCTTATAGTAATTATAAAAAAAAACAAAAAACTGCTACTTTACACACACACACACGGAGAAGCAACACATACTGTACAAACAGAGCATACAATAATATCCGCTGGCAATACTGTATATTCCCTCTGCTCTGTGGTAACTATTGCCGTACCTCAGTTGGGCACCTTCTCTGCCTCTTCTTCTTGCTTCTAATTACGCTGCATGTCTTACATTAGAGCTCAGTGCTGCCCAGCATGTTGCAGCACAATGCGGTACTACACTGAAGGCGTGCAATTCTAAATTCGGACTTGCATGTATACTGTGAAAATCCATACAAATTGATATAGCTGTGGTGTGAACGATGAACCGTGATATAGTGGTGGTTCACTGCACTGCACTGCACAAAATGTTTGATTACCTTTGTTTTTAAAGGACAGAGATCCCAAGCGTCATGACGCTGGAAGCGCAGCTGAAAGCCTGCTTGTGTCGACTTGTTTTCTCCAAAGCAAAAGTAAGACTCTAAGCTCCCAGTTTGACTTTAATAGAGCAGCGGTGACCTAAGTCTCTCCTCAATAGTCGTCCCTACTCGCCCTCGCCCTAGTTGCCCACGAGTTTGAAAGCCTGCAGTGCACCGCCGCGTCAAAGATAATGCAGCAGATGCAAAGAGTCACAAAGGTACGCTATAGTCAAATATTATGTGTTTGTAACAGTACTTAAGGTTTCAACTTGGGGAATATATGATCAAAGCTTCTATTTAAAACATTTTTCAATACTTTTGTCAAGTGATATTTTGTCAAAAAAATGTAAATTTATATATATAAAAAAAGTTTTTCAGTTTTTCCAAAAATTGGTTTTGAATCTGTTTTTGTAATTTTCTTTTTTCACATTACATTTCAATGCATTTCTTTTTTTTCAAATGTTCTTCAATTAGACATTTAAATAAAAAAACATATTTCCCAAATTAGCTTTTTTACATAGATTTTTTTGCCCAAACTTGTACACTATTTCAAAGAAATTTAAACATACACTTCATTCATTTCTTTCACGTTATTTTTCAGTGTTTTAGTTTGTTTGGTTTGTTTTGTTGTTTTTTCACTAAATAATATTTGGACATTTTTCCTGCATATATTTAATGTTCCACTAAAGAAACTTTTTTTTTTTTCGGAGCTGGCATCTGTCAGATTCACCGCATCTGGACCCTACCAGCTTGGTAGTAGTAGTGGTAGTAGACCACATTGCACCCCACTGGCCATTTAGTGGGCATTCTCATTCTTCTGCAGGTGAGTGACGGCGATCTACGCCATTGGCAACACCTGGTGGCCAAGCGCATGACGGAGTACCGCTCAGCTCAGTGCCACAAGCCCAACGGCAGGAAGCTGGTATGGGCGCTGTCTAAGAGGACTGCGCAGAGTCTGCACGGCAACCTCTGCACTGCCCCCCGTCTGCCCACCATACCTGAGGACGCCTGGGACCACAGCCTAAGGTATTATATACTTTATGTTCAGAATCTGTCTCGTAACATGTTGATAGGTTGTGCTTTTTAGCCTTGTTTATTGTCAAAATAAGACTATACTCGTGAGTCACGCTTCACAAATTGACATAGTCGCCCAAAAACACCTATTTGTGGGTTTTTGTGCTGCAGTGCTTAAATATTTGTTTTTTTTCTCACAGTGAGGAGGACCCGAGTAGCGGCGAAGACAGCCCTTGCGGCTCTCTGGGCAGCGGTGGTGAAGGAGCCTTCTTCCCTGCCTCCTATTTGTGACTCATCACCACCTGTTTTTTTCCCAAACAAACATTGATTTGCTCCATGCGTAGCCAATGTGGTAAAAAAAGAAAGAAAAAGCAATATTTTTGGCAACTCCTTGGTGGCTTTAGTGTCCATGCTGGACACATTCCAGCAAGACAAAAAAGAGTTGCAGTTGACTGTCGGCTAACATGCTGCTTAACAGGATTATGCAAGTAATATGTGCCTACTATGTTCTAATGTCACATTTCAATGTGAAAGTTCCAGACTTAATATGCTGCACTGTTATTATGAAGGTCTTTTTTTTTTATTTTTTACTTTGTTTACTAAGATAATGTTAAGGAAAAAATATACTTGTACATAACACCTTATAAAAAGGTGTGAAAAATGTGGTTTTATGTATTTCAATGTATCACCAAGGGAATGTTTACACTGTATTAGATTGTTTTAAAATTAAAGATTACTCTTTTAATGCAGTTTTGTTTGTGTTTCAGTGGTTCTCCAGCTCTTAAAATCAAGTACAACTAAAAAAATTATTAGCTCTCCAAATACCACCACAATGACCAATATTAAAATACTGCTGCTGTGGTTCTCACCCCTAGTCCCCTTGTCCACTCTGTCCCTCTGTCTGTCCCCTAAAACTCTTTTTCTGTCCAGCTGCATTTTCAATAAACATCATAATAATAATACAAAAATAATAATAAGCAGAGGGAGTACTCAAACTTCAATAGTTCAAACAAGTGTTCCAGCACAAAGGCATACAGATCCACCATTCTGCTAGGCCATGCAGCTGAACAGGAAAGGTTAAAAATATATATATATATATTGATATCTTAAGTGTCGTTTTAATATTGCTAAATAAGGTCTACATATTACATTTATAAAAATATATATATAACATTTTTAAAATTATCATTCGCATTCTGAACATTTGTGGATTAAATATTTTGTTTGTTTTGTTTTACTGTCGTGGGCCATAAATTGCCCCTATAAATCTGATTTAATGTGCACGCCACTTCCACTTCCATTATGTTATTGGACTAGCTTCCCCGCGCGTGCATGTAAGTGTGCGCGCGCCCACTCTGGCTCCATCTCCTTGATGAAGCCTGCAGGAGGAAGAGGAGGAGGAAGGAGGAGGAAGGCAGTATTAAGGGGGAATGACAACCGTCCGAGCTCCATCTCCACCACCACCACCACCACCACCATCATCCTCAGCATGTATCCGAAAAAAGGCACACGCAACCGGCGATGAACCGCCGCGGATCAACGTCCGGGCAACAGCGGTAGAAGACGCAGAAGCAGCAGCAGAAGCAGTGACGCCGGTGATGCGGACGCTCGGCCGGACGACGACGACGACGACGACGACCCCCGCCGAGTGAGGCCGCTCCCCTCGCCAAGATGGCCCGCGTGGCGCGCGCCCTGGGTCTGATCATCCTGTGCGTGGCGGTGCTCATCCTGTCGCTCATCAGCTACGTTTCCCTGCGGAAGGACAGCCTCTTCGGGACGCCCGTCGGGGGGCCCAGGATCATGTTCCACGCCGGCTTCCGGTGAGCGATCAGCGGGGCTGTGCGTGGGGAAAGGTGCGGCCAGGTGGGTGGGGGTGGGGGTCGCGTGGGCCGTGGGCCGTGGGCGATGGGTGCAACATGGACGCTTTATGGCTGCTTGTCAATCAAGCAAGCAAGTCATGCTGCACTATAGTGTATATAATGGCACAAAACATACATTGATAAATGTTCCGGTTTTGCCACTACTACTACTGCTACTTTTCACTTGTCACTCACAACATTAGGTACACCTGAAGAGTCTAATGAGATGGATAAATGGCACATTTTTAGACATAAATGTTTATTTTGACATTTGTTAAACACAAACATGTATTTACAGTTTATTACACTCATTATCGTCGCTCAAGCATGACGTGACATGCTTTGGATCATGAGTTGTTACTTTTCATAGATAGATTGGTGGATATAGATGGCACATGGTGTGGTATGCTTTGGATGGCGAGTTGTCGGATGGATGGATAGACGATGCGGTACGCTTTGGATCATGAATTGTTACTAGATGTGGTATGCTTTAGATAATGAGTTGTTACTTGGATAGGTAATTAGATCTACTGATGGATGGATGATGTGTTATGCTTTGGATTATGAGTTGCTACTTTCCATAGATGGATGAATGATGGATAAACGGCACGTGATGTGGGACGCTTTGGATCCCGAGCTGTTGGACGAATGGAGGGACAGATAGATGACACATGATGTGGTACGCTTTGGATCATCAACTGTTACTTTGCATTGATGAATGGATAGATGGATAGGTGACGCATGATGTGGTATACCTTGGATGAAAATATTAGAAAGAGCGCGAGACATTTTTTGATGCGGCTCTTATACTGGCTCTCATTATACTGTTTCAAAAGTACCACTAACTAATGACTCTTCGAGATGGCAGCAGATAACGACGGAACCAAGCCAATTACACAAAAACTAAAACAAGCACAATGCCGATTCTGTGCCTTTGTCAGATCTCAGTTCGCCATGAATTTCCTGGACCCATCCTTCATCCCACTGACCACTGCCTTGAACGAAGAGCTCCAGGGGAAGCCGTCCAAGTGGAAATTCAACAGGACCGCCTTTTTCCAGCAGAGGTAAGATAAACGTTTTGCGTCTGGTGGGGGTATGGGGGGTGGGCGGTATTTGATTCACAGAATTGTTCACTGAGGCCAAAGGAAATGAGAAAGATGTGAGAGAATTCCTTGGCTGGAAAGAACAAGGGGGCATTCCAACTTTAGCCCCCTCGTCTTGATATTTGCTTTCATGTGGGATAATAACAGTATCGGAACAGTGTGGCCAATTGCTTTACTTTGGGTGTAGAATGAAAACTTTTCAAATGCTTTTGACAGCGTCTTCAAATGATTTGCAGTAGCCGTCAAAAGCTGCTTGTTACGAAGTGAGTTGAGTTGAATTCACTGCGTCCACACAGCATTCCAAACTCAAATTTATTTTTCCTCAAAGTCGGAGCAAAAAAATCGTCCGGACAACTGCTAGTATATCAAAAACACTCACAAATCGGGTTACTTGCATCTCCACTGTATATGTATTGTGAAGCCCTTATACTACAGTAGCTAAGAGGTATGAGCAACATGAAAAGCAGCAAGCTGTCTTCTGTGTGTGAAAAACAAGCAATTGTGAGCCTGATGGAAGATGGGAAAAGTAGCCCACATTAACTCTAGAGCGCCGTCTATGGATGGAAAGACAAACGATTGTGAACTTGCGGGAAGATGGGAAAAAGTTACCAACGACCTTTTCACACTGCACTTGCCCAGTGTGAAAGGCCAACTACGACGGCAACGGGGTTGCGGCCATCCCGTATTTGGAAGGCGTCGCTGCAAAACGCGCTGCTGTCCCCTCAGCACATACACAATGAATGGGAACGTCGAGGGCGTCAGACGCCTTGTCAAGTGCAGTGTGAAAGGCCTTTAAGGCCGCAGCGCTGTCTATGGGTGAAAAAACTAGCAATTGTGAAGCAGAGAAAAGATGGATCAAGTAAACGTGAAAGGGAGATGTCTACGGGTGAAAAATGAGGGATTGGGAATCATGTTTGTTACTCTCTCTATTATTATCTCTCAGTTTCACAACTGCTTGCTTTTTACCTGTACACAACTCTCTGATTTGGATGATGGTTACTTTTCTCATCTTCTCCAAGCTTCACAATTGCTTGTTTTTCCACCCATAGACAATTCTGTGAATTTTGTCTTGGTTACTGTGCCCATCTTTTCTGAGCTTCACAATTGCGTTGTTTCCCACTCCAAAAAAAAAACAAAAAAACGGCTCACTCTTCCAATGCTTTTGGAGAGGGAGTGTAAATACAGGCATAAAATCCTCCCCTGGGGAATGACCAATAAAGTCAAAGTGTACTTTTGTGTCAGGAAGGACATTTTCAACTACATCGACATTCCGCACAACTTCTCTCTGACCAAGAGCAGCGTCCGGGTGGGCCAGCTAATGCACTTCGACTACTCCAGCCACAAGTACGTATTCTCCATCAGCAACAACTTCAAGTCCCTGCTGCCCGACGCTTCGCCCATCCTGGACAAGCACTACGGCACGTGCGCGGTGGTGGGCAACAGCGGCATCTTGACTGGCAGCCACTGCGGCTCCGAGATCGACGGCGCCGACTTCGTCTTTCGCTGCAACTTCGCCCCGACTGAGGTGTACGCCAAGGATGTGGGTCGCAAGACCAACCTGACCACCTTCAACCCCAGCATCCTGGAGAGGTACTACAACAACCTGCTGACCATCCAGGACCGTAACAACTTCTTCCTGCACCTGAAGAAGCTGGAGGGCGCCATTCTGTGGATTCCTGCTTTCTTCCTGCATACATCGGCCACCGTCACCCGCACCCTGGTGGACTTCTTTGTGGAACACAAAGGCCAGCTCAAGGTGGAGCTGGCCTGGCCTGGAAATATCATGCACGATGTCAACAAGTAAGACAGCAAGATCGGTATCCACGAATATAACGCAATAGTACATCAGCGCTGTACCAGAATATAACTTTTACACACAACGCGGCAAATAACCCATTTAATTCTATGAGAAAAGTAACTGTTGTTGGGAGGATTTGACCTTGCTAAGTCCATCACCTTAATCACTCATCCACAACAACCTGTAACATCTTTTCTAGATGCAACCATTAGCATAAATGCTAGGACTAACTGAAGTAGAAGGAGCAATGTCCAAAGTCATCTATTGTTGGTAGGATTCGGACCTGCTTTGAGAGACCACAAGTGATTTCTAGTCTATCACCTCAACCACGCAGGTAGGAGGAAGCCCAGGTAGTTAGACATTCGGCACTGCCCCATTCACTAGTACCAAGTTACCCACGAAGGCATGTTGTCTCTGGTGAAAGTTTACAAAACAACCCGTTGTAAAATGCGCACTGCAGAGTCAGATGGTAATGTTGATGTTCAGCTTGCCATCTCGCCCACAACAACCTGTGCTACCTATGCGAGATCCTATGATTAGCATAAGTGCGAGCACAAATTGTAGTAGATGTACCAAAACGTTCTGGGAAATTCATCTGTTGTTGGCAGGATTTGAATCTACGTAGGGAGAACTCAAGGCAGTTCAAATCCAGCTCCGTCCACAACAACCTCTGTTCATTCAAAAGATGCGAACATTAGCATTATTGCAACCACTAACTAAAGAGTCAAAGTTCCAGAAAACCTTCCCGTTGTTGGCAGGATTTAAACCTGCTCAGGGAGATCCCAATGGAACTCTAGTCCATGGCTCAGGTGGTAGAGTGGTCGTCTCCCAACCTGAAGGTTGTGGGTTCAACCCTAAGCCCTTGTGACCATGTCGAAGTGTCCTTGCGCAAGATACTGAACCACAAGTTGCTCCTAATGCTGTGTCATCAGTAAGTGAATGAGGAGACATCGTTAAAGTGCTTTGATTACCTTGAAGGTAGAATAGTGCTATACAAGATGCCATTTTGTAGCGCTGTTCGAATGTGTAATGAGTTTAGGTTATCCCCTCAATGTATCGCACAATGCATTTTGAAAAATAATGATCGATGGTCACGAGAGAAAAAATATACAGAATATCCGATAACGCATTGTGTTGTGGTGCGAAAATATCTTTAAAATAAGTAGAGCAACACATCACAACATGCGTGGACATAAGGTGCTTTGTTTTTATTCGCTAGTGATTAGGGAGTAGGTAATGAGTGAAGGATAATATTACATTTATTAAGCTTTCTTTGTTTGTCCCTCGGGCAGATACTGGAAGACCAAGAACCTTTCCCCCAAGCGTCTGAGTACGGGCATCCTCATGTACACGTTGGCGTCGGCTATGTGTGACGAGATCCACCTGTACGGCTTCTGGCCATTCGGCTGGGACCCCAATACGGGCAAGGACCTGCCCTACCACTACTACGACAAGAAGGGCACAAAGTTCACCACCAAGTGGCAGGAGACCCACCAGCTGCCCAGCGAGTTCAAGCTGCTCTACCGGCTGCACCGCGATGGCGTCAGCAAGCTGAGCCTGACACATTGCATGTAGAGGGGAGTCACAAGGGGAAGGGGATTGCGCGTCACGCCGCGCCCGCATTCCGCATAGCCAGCGTTCATGCTAAATGTGCGCCTTGCTCGGTTTTGGTATTGTTGTGTTAAGTATTCCAGTCTGTCGCCTCCGTAATGCTCCTTCGCATGACTGCTGGCAGTGGCAAACACAGTGGACCCTCCACAAGGACAACACTAAACCCAACCCTCGAATTGTTCAGTTACACCATAGGAAACAACGGAAGTGGCATGACACCATTTTTCTTCCACACAGGAAATGTTGCAAAAGTATCTTTGCAACATACAGATTTTAACACCCACAAAACTCAAGACACCCGTAAGACATGTCGTCCACCTATTCTACCGGTCTAAAGTTATCCACCCACTATACTTTAACCACGTCTAATGTCATGTGCCAACTGCAGTCCACCCTTGGAGGGTAGATCGTTCGAATTCTGCAAAATGTTTGGGAAAGGTGCCTCGATGCAACCTTTACCAAAGGAAAGGAGATACTGTATATTACCCACAATCCTTTACGGCAGTAATATTAGGCCACTGCCCAAGTTTACAGACTACGCGAAAATGTTCGAGCTAGAGACTTTAGAAATAATTAAATAAAACTTTTATTTTAATAAATAGTACAGAACGGTATATAAAAGCAAACATATTAAGAATACAGTCTTCGTGAACAATAGCAATGTAAACATACAAATTTGCCTCAATGATTGGAAGACAAACATTACTATCCATACAAAAAAAAACCCACTGTAAACACAAAATATAAAATACAGAAACATGAGCAAGGGATGAAATTTCGAGTGAGATGGAAAAAGGACAGAAAAAGAAAAACAAGCTAGAGACATTTTTTTTCCATTATTTATTCATGAAACAAAAGATACAAACCCAATTGCCAGAGGGTGACATAAAATTGGTGCCAAAAAGGCAGATGATCATATCACAAAAATAAGAGAACAGAGAGCCAATATTTTAATGACTTTTGCAGTGTCTAAGAGTCCTAAAATATTGCTTGATTTAATTTTAGTATCTATATTTATTATTTGTATATTTCAATCGTTGTAGAAACACTACATGGGTAGAATCTGTGAATTATTCCCCAAAAATATTTTATTAGTAAGCAAGTATTATCCAATAAAGTGAAATACATGTATATCATTAATTTATACAAATATGATATAAATATGGAAACACGTGTGAAGCCTAAACATTAAATATTGTAATCTTTGGTTGCTCTGTGCTGATATCTTGTGGTTAAAGACATTAATAAGACTCAAATATTTTGCAGGTAAAGTCCAGAAGCTAGAAACTTTACATTAGCAAGATTTGTAGTTACGGTCAGTTATGAAAAGTTGACGCGAATTAATTTGAAACAGGGCTGTCCTTTCCTATGCTCAAAAGGAAGCACCTTTTCATGTCTCTTTGACCCGATTCCAAGAAAGTTTCAGGAAAGGTGGCATAAATGTTAGGAGATCGGACTTTACGAAGAGGGAATCTACCTACTTGTCTACAGGTGATCCCCCCCCACCTGTCGAAAGTCATCTGACCTCTACCCAAGTCTGATGTCATCTGCCTATCAAACTTCACCCACCTGTCTAAATTCATGCGCCCACTAGACTCTGCACCATCAAAAGTCATCCACCTACTAGACTCTGCCCACCTGTCTAGTCTTTTACCCACTAGACTCTATCCACTGGTCCAAACTCATTCAACCACCAGACTCTGTCCACTTTTCTGAATTCATCCACCAACGAGACTGCCCATTAGACTCGGCCCACCTCTCTTAAGTCATCCATTCACTATACTCGGCCTTATCTAAAATCCCCTAACTAGACTCAGCCCACCTGTCAAAAGTAATTTGCCCGAGAGACTCCACCCGTCTGTCCAAAGTCATCCATCCACGATACTCTTTCCATCATGGCATTTATTTGGAATAGATGGGCAAACTGTTAGACTTTGGAGGTTCCACTATAGTCCAAATTGTGTTTTAAAAGCCTTGTGTTTAGTATATAAAAAATAAAAAATAAAAAAAATCACTGCCTAATCTCAGGGAAGGAGTTAGATCAGTGTTTTAAATCCCCATTGGATGCGTCCGAACAGATGCGCTACCCTCTTTGGCCACAAGATGAGGTGTCAGACAAGCTGCGCTACTCTTGTTTACAACACTTTAACAACAATCCCAACAAGTCCCAATTCTAAAACTTTTGGATAAATAAGTAACATTCCAAATAATAAGCCATAGATTCACAGAGAGAGAGAGATCATATATATATATATATATTTACACACAGGATGTTGTGATTATACTACTGAATATTGTCAAGTTTAGTGTCACTTTCTAAAATATAAGTCGTCTTCAGTCACGCTAGGTAACGTAAGGAAGAATGTCACGGTATGGCGACAAAATAATACCGCAGGAAAAAAAAGGCAGATTTTCCAGAAAACAGTTGTAATACTGTGAGAATAAAGTCATAGAATAAAGTGGCAATGACGAGGTATAAGGAAATATTACAAGGGGAAAACATTTTTATTTATTTCTTTTAATATATTTTTTTCTAGCAAGAATAAAGTCGTGATTTTAACTAAGTAGTCGTGTTTTTTACATCTTTTGTTGTTTCTCCATACCATTTTCCTGGTAAAATTCTGACTTTTTTTTGTGATATCAAAACTTTACTAGTGTAACTTCATGACTCTTGTCTCGAATTATTTTTTTAACTTTATTCTTGTAAAATTATGACCTTTTTTCTTTTCCCTAAAAACACTACTATTCTTGTAACATTCCAACTTTTGTCTTTAGTAACGTTAGTAAAAAAAAAAAAAATTGCGCAACTTTTTAAAAACATACTATTAGGACTTTATTGATATAAGATGTAACAGTACAAGTTTTTTATCGCAAAATTTTAACTTCATTGTTGTAGCGTTGTGACTTGTCGAAAAAGTACAACTTCATCGCCAAATTGGGTCTTTTTTTTCTTCAAGAATGCAATTTTATGCTAAAAAATGTATGACTTTTTTCCTGGAAACTAAAGGTTTATTCTTGTAAAATTAGGATGTTCATGTAAAATTAAAACTTTTGTAAAAAGTAAAATTCAAACTTTTTCCTATAATCACAAGTTTTTTTCTCGTCAAAAATTCCAACTTTGTGACTTGGTAACGATACGCTACCTAAGCGTGGCTAAAATCTTAAGAAAATACAACATTTTGAACAGATTCAAATTTAACATTTTTTATTTCGGGTTTCACCGTGGCAACCGTCAACTAGAGTATACACATAAAAACAGATTATTATGAGAGATTTTATTGCCTCGTGTCATAAAGCAGACAACTTGCTGCACTGTTATGAGAGCATGTTCAACTCGAACCTCACGTTGCATGCAAGAGGCACTAACAATGTTTTAGAATTCTTTAGTAGAACCTTCTTTTAACCTTGCTTTGCATTGCTGACTGCAAGTTTCCTTAAGAATATTTCCAGTGACTGTATAGTGAATAATAAGATACTCTTTTGGAAAAGCCGTTTGAGCATTTATTCTATATCCTTATAGCGTAAGGTCAATGTACTGTACTAGTATACTCTTTGTTCTCATTAGTCAGACAATTCAGTGCACTAGCAAAACGACTAGGGTGCACTAGTAGAACAACTTTTGAAATACTACAAATAGAATCATGCGTCATGCGTGTACTAGGGGTTGAACCGACTACTCGACTTTACCCCTCCGTAATGAGGGTTAGAGCTTGAGGTCAATTAGTTGCCAATCATGGGTTTCGGCAACAGGAGGTGGGTTTTGCACAGCAAACTAGCAGGGGTGACTCAAGAGTGCGGAAATATTTTTGTTACAAATGAGATTGGGACCACGGCCACAATAGATTAAAGTCTATTGCAGCCTTAAATCCTCACGTCAGCAGTCAGTGAATTCATCAAACACCGTCCTGTAACAGTGAAAAGAAAATATATTGAAGCGTCTTCTTAGAAAATGAAATAAAGACAAGCGGTGGTCAATCAATAACATATTGTAAAAATTTACATTAATGTCACCAGACAAAACTTCTCACCCAATCACAGTCACAGAAACCTTCTGAGTCTCTTTCACAGTCGGCTCTTATAAAACTCTCACAACAATCCAGGTAACATAACTTCAAGTTTTCTACAATACATTGTTGAATTTGAGAAATCCAATACATCCTCTTGTAACTTTAACTGTGTCATGTGAATTGGTGTTAAAGTTTTACAAGCTCCGACAGTCTGCGAGGCTATGACGGTATCTGAATGTGATTGGATGAGCGAGTGGTGTCTGAATGTGATTGGATGAATGAGTCAGAGTGGGGCCTGTACAACTGAGAACGGCGGGAAGAATGAGTGAGCGAGCATGTGGTTGGATGCCCACACAGCAAGTTGAGAGTCTTTAATCCAGCAGCAGTTGGTGAGAGGTGGAAGTCCAATGTCCAATAATTGTATTGCTTGAATGTCTGGTGGTATCAAGTTAAAGGCAGAACTAGAGTCAATAAAAAGTAGCCTAGCAGAGTCGAGGCTGACATTTTTCGGGATTCCCACCGGATCCAGTGGCATTCCTGTGGGACGGGAGTGAATTTCACCATCAATCACAGGATTGGGCAGGAGGGGGAGCAAAGGTCATCTGGAGCTAGCGGGAGCGGGAACTATGAAAACAAATGCACCGGGAATGGACGGGAGTGGAAACCATGGTGGTGGGAGTGAAAGCATGATGCAGTTATATTGTATATTGTATTTCATTTTAAAGCTATAATCCACAAAATCTTTGTAAAAACAAACAAAAAAAAGTCATGTTCACCCAAGCCGCCATGAGAGGAGATGACACAATGCTGATTAAGCCATTCAGCTCCTCTAACATCTTGCTGTATTTGTCAGTATCTTATTTTTTACATTTAGTGAATGTCCTATTCATTTCTCGCGCTGGCTCGGTTGGTGGCGCAGTGCAAATGACGGAAATAACGGCACGGAAATGACACGTCCTTCAAAACAGTAACATTTTGTAGAATCACATATAAGGGCCATAACACGCATTGCCTACGTCATATTGAAGCGCCGGCTCAGTTCTTTTGTTGGGGGGGTTACATACTATAGCTTTAAATCAAATCGATATTTGAATTTCCCCTCAGCATCGAGCCAAACATAGCTAAACATAAATTTATGTTTTGTTTCTTGATCATTCCGGTAATTCAATGTATTTATTATGGTGAGTAAGGCAGACATGTAATGCATATTTCATACCGAGGAGCAAAAAGTGAGCAGGAATGACAGAGTAAACAAAAATATGTGGGGCGGGAGGGTTAGTAGTGGGATTCTATACATTTTTGCTCAGGATTGGGATCAATCTCTGTGGGAGTGGGGTTATTTTTTTTTTAAACTCTGGATTGGGTAGGATTTTTTCAAAAATGTGGTATTGCGCGAGATTTTACTTTTTTAAACATTCGCGATTTGTTGGTATTTTTTTTTTTTTTTTAAACACCCGGGATTGGGACGTAGTGTGAGCGAGTTAGATTTTTTTACTTGGGATTGGGATCAACCACTGTGGGAGTGGGAGGGAGAAGGAGTCAGCATCCACTCCTGTGACAGCCTCTATAGCAGAGCGCCCCTGCTGTTCCAAGTGTGGGGTGGCAGTGTGGCGTCCTGTGACAATGGCATCTTCTGTCCATCTGTTAGCTCTATATGCAAACTGGTGTGGGTCAAATATGGGTGGGGGACAGGATGTGATGCGAGGTCGGACCAGTTTCTCTAAACACTTCATAAAAGTAGGTGTCAGAGCGACTGGTCAGAGGTCTTACTAGTGAGGACAAGTAGCATGCTAGTACATGGATCTTAAACTAGATATCAAGGATTCAGAAAAAAAGGCTTAAGGAGCTTTCAAAGTACTCCTGCTGTATAGTTCAAACGGAACCAAACCTCATGCAGTTCTGCTTCATTTTGTCACATTTCTTTTCTCCAAGTGTGTGTTTATCAGAAACGGGGGACCACCCAAGCAAGTCGTCGGTGGTCTTTAAGAAGCTGGAGGACACATGATCGCGTGTCTCATGACTGTGCGACTTGTCACAGGATGTCGCGAGCACGCTCAGATTGATTTTTGGCTGTTGCTGTTGTTGACGCCTAGAATCTTTTCCCAAACAAAAGCGTTTCTTGTCATGTCAGACGAGGGGCTATTTTGTTTATTACTCTGTGTAGCTGATGTCACGTGTACGAGGCGCTAACTGTGCATGAATGTCTGGGTGTCAGCACATTAGGAATGTACGCCAAAAAGAATGTTTGAGGGAAATAGTCTTGGGTTAGCTCTTAAATGCCAAACTAAAACGTCATCAATCCATGAGTTACCTCAGCCAAGCCTGAGAGCGCAAGGGTTTGTTCTTTTGACTTCTTATGAAATGCCATAATGTTTTGGCATTGAAAATAAATACAATATGTATTGTATTTGGCCACCATTTGAGGAAATGTTCATTTTTGTCGTTAAAGTCCGATTGCACTGGGCCCAAAGATAAAAAGTAAAAATAAATGCCCCCGGCGACTATTTGAAGAAATGTTTACTTTTGTCGTTACAGTCCACTTGCATTGGGACCAAAGACAACAAGGAACAATGAACACTTCCTCTCAAATAAATGTCCATATGTCCCCCATTGAACATGTCCCATTATTTCGTATTATCAATTTGCCACCTGTCTGTACATAAGTGCCACACAGAAGAAACTTTATTCACAAGATTTTTTTTCTTGTACTTTTTGCTACGTCTGCATGGCTAACGCAATTACGTGGACGCTTATGAACATGTCATATATATAAAAAAATCATCAATGTCTTTGGGGGTTGTTTTGACCAAAAAATCTGTATATTTAAATGTCTTATTTCACTGTATTATAAATGTGTGCCTGCATATTAATATGTCCAATAAAAAATATTTTTTTTCTTCCAAGTGAACCAAAAAAATGGTTTTACCCTAAAAAAAAAATAAAAAAATAAAATAAAAAAACCTAAATATCATACATATGAAAACTTGTTGAAAATGTGCTAATTGCATTATCCATGATAGTAACTAGTTGGAAACTAGTTTTTAAATGTACTTTTTTGTCATCTAACAAAAAGCCAGGCTAATGTAAGTTCAACCACAGAAAAAGATCATAGAAAATCATTAGCCTTAGCCTAGATGCTAACTAGCGCTGGTAGCTACAAAGCTAATAGTTGAACAATACTACAGTCTTGAGATTTCACGAGAATCCAAAGAGTTAGCAAAGTACAAAGCTAATTGTCTGTGTCTGTGTGTGTATTTGATTCTAACCGATGATGAAGTGATGATTTCACTTTCACTTTGTCATCTAACAAAATTTCAGGCTAATTTAATCTGAAGAGAGAAACCTAATAGAAAAGTATTAGCCTGAGCCATGATGGTAACGAGCTCTGGCAGCTAAGAAGCTAAAAGTCTAACAGTGTTACGGAGTGTAGAGTTTATGCTAGAAGCCAAATAGCCAGCCAACTACTTTTTATTTTGTCTAACAAAAAGTCAGGCTAATGTAAATATCAAGGGAGAAAACTAACATAGAAAAGCATTAGCCTTAGCCAAGATGGTAACAGGCTGGCTAATATTTCAACAATACTCCGGAGTCACCGCCACACGTTTTTTTCCCCCGTCAACGTTCCTCCCACATTTCAAAGACAAGCATGTAAGCTTCACTGAAGACTAAATTGTCCATAGTTGTGAATGTGAGTGTGTATGCTTGCTTGTCTGGGTCACCAGCAATTGGCTGGAGACCAGTTCAGGGTGTTCCCCACATTGTTCGCCAAACGTCAGCAAAGGTTAAATCAATGCTCTAAATCAAAGGTGTCAAACTCATTTTTGTCACGGGCCACATCGCAGTTATGACTTCCCTCGGAGGGCCGCTACAAATGTGGACCCATATAAATGAAAGATTACCTCATATACTGTAATTACAGTATACACAACACATTGATGAATAACCAGTTATGAAATCAGAAGCCTATAAAAACATGTTTTTCAATTATTACATTTCTTTTCAAAGGGGGATTGGTAACAAAAAAATGCTTGCAAATATCTCAATGGTATGACACCAGAACACAATTCGCGATTTTGATTTGCTTTCGCGGGCCACATAAAATGGTGTGGCGGGCTGGATCTGGGCCCCGGGCCACCAGTTTCACACTTGCGTTTAAATGATCCACAGGTGTGAATGTGTCTATGCTGTCTATGTGTGTCCTGTGATTGGCTTGTGACTAACCCAGAGTGTGGCCCGCTTCTTGCCCAAAGTCAGCTGGGATAGGCTCCTGCTCACCTACCACCCTAATGAGTACAAGCGCTGTAGAAAATGGATGGATGTTGATCAATTCTTGTCCATGTTTTTATTGTTTGACTGATATTATATGATAAAAAATGACAAATTATCTTCAGTAGGTACACTTACACCATCCAATGAGATCCAATACAATGAGCATTATTATTGAGACAGCTCTTGTATTTTCTCCTATTGGACGGCATGTACCTAATAAAGTGTCCGGTGATGTCAGGCGTGACGTCAGCAGGCGCACCTCCTCCAGAGGGCGACCTCCTGCGGTGCCCCTGCTGGCCGACTGCTGCCATTGTGCTCGGCTTCTGGCGCACTGTGCTCCATCCGCTTCATCACCATGTCCAGCAGGGTCTGCACCGCCTTGTCCACGCCCAGGCCTGTAACAGCACTTGTCTCATAGTAGGGGATGCTGGGTGGGGGAAAAGAAACGTTTTTTTTTTTTTTTTTTTTGTAATAAGCTTAGAATAAATCATGCTAAACACAGTTGTCTAGCACAGCCTTGTGGTGAAATGAAATAACACAAACACCTCAGCCTGATGGGCCAATATGGAAAGCCACTTGAGCATTTAGTCGATATTCTTGATATTCATCTTAAAGTCCATGACCTAGTACACTCTTTAGCCTCACTAGTAGCACAATTCAGCGCGCAAGTCGAACAACTGCGTCTTACTAGTATTATTTATTTATTTATTTTCCACTAAGAGTGCCAATTTTGACCTACTAGTACACAATTAAACCTTACTGGTAAACTACTGTGGTGCATTAGAAACACCACAAGGCCCAACTAGTAGGCATATGTCACACACTAGTAGTGTCCTGGACCCTACTAGTAAAACCAAAATGCCCGCTAGTAGTTTTGCCTCACTAGTAACATGTAGTTTGCCTACTCGTATGCCTAGGTTCTTCTACTAGTGTGCAAAAATGTCATGCAGTAATAGAAAAAAAAGACTAGTAAGACAGTCGTTCTACTAGTGCGCAGAATTGTCTTACTAGCGAGGACAAAGAGCATACCAGTACATGGACCTTAAGCTGGATAGCAAGGAGATAAGAGTAAATGCTCAAACGGCTTTATGCAAAGTTTTTGCACATTAGTAGGACAACTACATGTTCCTAGGGAGGCAAAACGGCGCACTAGTTTAAATGTGTGCCACTAGTGCTGCTAGTGACATTATAAAATTCTACTAGTTAACATTTAGTGCTTCACTCGTAATACTAGTACTGCACAGAGGACAGCTAGTGCACCTACTAATGTGCAGAAATGTCATACAGTTTTAGTTAAGGCAGTAGTGGGAAAAAACATTTCTAAGACAGTCGTTCTACTACTGGGCTCAAGGGGTTCGAGCTCAAGGATATCAAATAAATGCCAAAACTGCTTTTTCAAATGGCAATTATGTGAGTACTTGTAATAAAAATGAAATCTAAGTTAAGACAGTTAGTCTACGAAGAGTTATAGACTGAAGGCGGGGAAAAATGTATGTACAGTACTTACCCGTATCCGTCAGCCAGATCTCTGGCTTGCCTGGCGTGCACGTCCCTGATGTTGCGGAGGTCAGCCTTGGTGCCCACCAGGACCACGTCGGGACTGTCGCAGTATGCGTTGGCCTGGAGCTGACCTGAGGAGAGCGGCGTTCGTCGGCACCGTAAAGCAGGGGCAAGACATGGTAAAAGAAGAAATAGTAGAACAGGTTTAGAAACCATGTGTTTTGCGTTGCTCTACAGCCCATTTAGGTAGCTAGATGATTCTGAATTAACCATGCTGGTTGCCATCAAGTACTGAAAACCGTTGAGGACTCCAATGTGTTAAGACCTCAATGACACAAAATGTGTTTTTTGATGTCCAGTTTTGATTTTCTCTGCAGCCCTTTGAGGCAGTTCAGTGGTTCTTAATTAACTGCGCTGGTTGCTACCAATTAGTAAACATAGTTAATGACTCAGAACGTCGTTAATGACCCAAATACGCAGACATGTAATCGCTGAGAGAAATTGTTTTTAGACTTCCTCTTGATGAAAAATTAAGGAAACTAAAGCATGATCCAGACTGATTATTTCACTGAGGTGTGACTTAATACTTATGCCCATATGGTGTGTGTGTGTATTAAAAAAAAAAATAAAAAAAAAAAAAAAAAGGGACACATACTCATCCAATTCCTGACATTGAGGAAGCTTTGGTGATTGGTCAGGTCAAACATGAGCAGGAAGCCCATGGCATCTCGGAAGAAGGCTGTTGTGAGGCTGCGAAACCTGAAAACATGTTACATACATACATGAGTTTCCTCCGCAGGGTGTCCGGGCTATATCTATAAAACACAGATAATGCTTCATGCTTACTTTTTGAGCATGAATAGCAGCAAATCAATGGTGCATGTTATACAGAGGTAGAAGTGTTTTCCTTATTTTGGGGGTCAATTTTGGGGGTGCATACTACACTCAAGAGCATGTTATGCATAAGATATTACGGTACATAGTCTGTTAGTTTTATGCACTTTATCTTTTCCCTGTATGTGTTGCAATGAGATGAAGCGTGACATTCTGGATTAAAATGTACCTCTCTTGTCCAGCTGTGTCCCAGAGCTGAAGGTGGACTCTGAAGTTCTTTTCCGTTGCCCCGTCGGAATTAGTCCCTGTGTACATCTGATGGGAAAAAAAAAATGAATTTGAAGGGTTAAAAAATAAAAACTTATATTTTATACTAATGACAAGAACTGATGTTAGTTAAAATCTGTATTCAGTAAAAGAAGCAACAAAATAAATACAAAATACAGACTATGTTTGTATGTAGCACAAGGCCTGAGCGTTAAATGCACTTTTATTAAACGCCCGTGGTGGAGATGGAGTCACTCACCAGCCGTTTTTCCCGGAAGTCGATGCCCACCGTGGTGGTGAACTTGCGGTTGAACTTCTTGTCAGTGTACCTGTACAAAAAGGTGGTCTTGCCCACGCCCGAGTCGCCGAGCGCCAACAGCTTGATCAGATAGTCGTAATCCCACTTGGCCATGGTGCCGCTCAGCCTACCAAGCTATGGAAAAAAAAAGCAGGGGAAAAGTAAAGGTTGAAGTGGGCTTAACACAGCGTCTTACCGCTGTGATCCGAGTGGGACAAGCGCATGACTCGGCCTGAGCTCCGCATGAGTAGTCAAAGGGGTTTTTAGATCTCCTGTTTTGGTAGAAAGAATCCCATTTATGGACTGCACGTCAGCGGTTCCTGGTGGACCCACGAACGCGGTGTGTCCAATTAAATTTGGCTGAGAGGCCCACAAGGTGAAAATAACAGAGCAAAGCGTTGTTTTTCAGCCTTTATATCGACAATGTCCTTATCTGTTTCAATGAAAGAAAGCCCTTTCTAAAGCATAGAACTATAGCCAATCAATTGAAGCAACAGAAGGTTCACATTAATAATGCAAAAGTTGTAATGAAATGTCATGAAAGAAAAGCATATTATACCGGTATATATATATATATATATATATATATATATTTTTTTTTTAAGTCTTAGTTAAATCAATAACAAAATACAAAAATATGTTTTTATTATAAATTATAAAAAGGTACTAATGTAAACAAGTTTAAAATAAAATAAATGAAAGGCAGATTTTTTTTATGGAAGTAAAATGTTGAAGAGAATGTAAAAGGTACAATATTAAATATCATGAAAGAAGAGCATATTATTTTGGCATATTACTATAAATACAATAAAAGGCAAATGTAATTTTTGCATTGGAGGAAAATGTTGAAAATAAAAATCATATCATACTGTACTGGTATGATATTGCAAATCAAAACAAACAACAGGGTCCCTAATGGTGTAGTGGTACATTCGCCTAATTTCTGTGCAGGCAGTGAGGGTTCAATTCTCAGTGATGGTGTGAGTGCGAGAGTAATGGTTGTCTGTCTCTATGTGTGCCCTGCAACTGACAGGCGACCAGTCATGTGTGTAGTCCGCCTTTCTACCGAAGTCAGCTGGGATAGGCTCCAGCTCCCCTAAACAGGATAAGTATTACAGAAAATGGATGAATGGACATCAAAACAAATCAATTTTAAAAGGTAAATGATGTAAAAAAAAAAAAAAAGAAAAAGAAAAAATGTCATGGGAAAGAAGTGTTGTTAATCATGCAAAATGTATAATTAAATATTACATTATTATAATTTAAAAAATCAAAATGTATTATTTTAAAAAAGGGAATGAATATGATTGGCTGGCGAGCTGTTCAGGGTGTACCCCGCCTCTCTCCCAGAGGCCGCTGGGATAGGCTCCAGCACGACCGCGACCCTAGTGAGGATAAGCGGAATGGAAAATGGATGGATGGATGGTATGAATACAAATCTTAAAAAAAAAACAGAAAAGGGAAAGAAAAAAACATTATTGAAGTCAAATGTTAAAAAAGTGATCATCTTGCAAAATCATCAAACTAACTATAATAAGGGAAAAATATATTAGTTTATTACAAATGAAATAATAATTTTAAAAAAACTTAAAAGCATAAGAATATAAAAGTGAGCAAAAATATTTCTGGAGGTAAGATGTTGAAATTCAATAATGTTAAAGTTAATAAATATTAAATATATAAAAATACAGGCATATTATCTTAGTAGATTATTCAAAATGAATTGCAAATATATATTTCTAAACAGATACTAATCTAAAAAAGTAAAACATTGAAAGAAAAAAAAACATTTTCTGCATGTTAATCATGCAAAATGTATAACTATATTTTACTCATCTATCAGTATCGAAGGATGTAGTATATTTTTAAGTTCTCAAATTAAAAAAGTATTTTGAGGTATTTTTCTTTATGGTATTTATTTATTATTGTTTTTAATATCGTAATTATTTTAAATATTTTGAATTTTTACTCTGCATTTTTAGAATATATCATCACTGTGCAGCCATGGCCCAATGGTTAAGATCATCGCCTGCCACTCTGGGGGACCTAGGTTCAAGACCCCGACTGGACCATCCGCCAACATCCCCCGTCCTTGAGCAAGACACTGATACCCCGAAATGCTCCCCGGGCGCTTCAGCTGCCCCCTGTTCCAGTGTGTTCCACTAACGTGTGTGTGTGTTCACTGTGATGGGTTAAATGCAGAGAACAAATTTCGTGTACATGCATTCATGTTCATGACAATAAAAGGTGATTCTTCTTCTGTCGGGCAGAAACTCCCCATATCCAAATTTTGTCAATTTCCATATTTTTTCACAAATCGATACTATTGATCAGTCCGAAAATGGGTCTGTTATTTTTACAAATTGACCAATTTAAAGTGTTAAAAATCTTTGACAATGCATGCTAATGGTTTAACAAACATGCCGCTTTTTTGTTTTCCTGATGATTTTTGGAGAAGCCAGCTTTCCACACAATGGCAGCAACATACTAGTATCATTTACGTTTTGTCATGGTCTTAAACTAAGGCCAGAAAATGGTTCTAATCAGTAGATATTTTTAATTTAATTGAAATTTTTCTTCCTACCGCAGATGTTATAAACAAAACCAGACAAAATTAATCAGTGATATAAAACCATTTTTAAAAGACTTTTCATTAATCTCACAGAGGCAACAACGTGGATCAACAAAATTCCAACAGAATACTTCTTTTCCGATGCAGCATCTCTTGTTGCTCAGCGCAATTCATAGAGCTAAATCGTAAACATCCAACAGGCCAATGAGGAAACGGCACTGTACCACCCACAGCCATGAGCCTGTCTATAATTAGGAGTCGCGTGTCTTTAACGGCACCATTAATTGATTCTCTGTATTCACTATAAATGGACAGAAAATAAAGAAAAAAAGTGCCACATGCTGGCTCCTGATGCAAACTTGTCATTTGGACCAATTTGGATCCCCATGTAAATTCAAATTCATTCTTTGAAAAGTCAGAATTCCCAACCAATGCTGAAGAAGAATAAGAAATAAAGTTCTCACCAGCAAGTCCGGGAGCAGTGCCTACGTCCATCCGATCTGCAGCCTTGCCACTCATTCCCCAGTCGCAGAGTATTGCCCAAACCTCCCCTACATGTGATGCAAGGGTGGAGCAACTCGAGTTGCTATTATTTTCTTCTGGAAGGAGGAAAAATAAGACTAACTGAACCTGACAGCACAAAAGGGTCATGTTAATCATAGAAAAAGAAATGGGACTTCCCGCGACATTTGCACCAACTGCAAAGTACAAGATGAACCATCCAATTAAATAACAGTGAGAGAAATTAATTTTACCCAGCAGATGGTCAAATGTGAAGATCCCACTTTTTCTTGCTTTTTACATGCATTCAATAGACAAGGAGCCCCACAATAAGATAAATTGATCCAAGAATGCGACTTTCAGTCCAATAACTGTTTTTATTGATTATAAAAACATGAAAGGTAGTCCAAAATAGCAAAAACAAAACACACTGTCACTTTGGGGAACCATTAGAATAACTGCTAAGTGAACCAATGAGTTAACGTTGCCTGATTTTGCTCGAGCACAATGCATCAGGAATTTGGGTCAGAATGCATCACATGAACCTAAGCTGACTCATAAAAAGAGTCATTTTGAACTTTAAGTAATCAAGCAGTGTTATTGTAGGAGATTTGAGGATCAATTCTTGCATTCATCGCAATTAAAGTAATGTTAAATATGGTGGAAAAACAGTACTGCAACCAAAATGAAAGCCGTTGGGCTGCACGTGGCTGGAAAAACAAACAATTGTGTAGAATAAAAGATGAAAACCTAATCAGTCATTTTATAAACACTGCCTTGGGTTTGCCTGTGTAGACTACATTAACATTATATTCAGGTGTTACCAACATGAAAACCAGAGAGCTGCCTAGGGGTGACAAGCAAACAAGCAATTATGAAGTAGAGAAAAGATCAGAAATCAGTTAGCGATTGCACAAAAATTGGCCTCGGGTTTTGCCTGAGAAAAAAAACATTTTTACAAGGTAGAAGTGTAACCAACTCAAAAGCCAGAGATGTTCCACGCCTTTATGTAGACCCTTACCAAAAATTACTTCGATCTCGCTTGGTCCAACTGTCACAATTTTGTGTCCTACTTTCTACTCTTCTAGTCTGTCAAAATGGCTGCGCGCTCCAGTTCCATTCATGCAATAAAAATCTGTTGACTACATTTATACAAGTTAGAGGAGTGATTGCAATAAAACAAGAGCGTTACACCTTTATCCAGATCTTTATCAAAAACAAATTGGAGCCACCATTTTCTTATGTCAAAATAGCTGCTGTGAAAAAGCCAGTGTACAATACCCCGATATACAGTATTTGTAATTCGGCATCCACAGATTCTCACATTTAATGATTTTTTTTTCCTGGGAACCGATCCTCCAATGAACTATGTTGAAGTCGGTTGAGGAGCTTCGTTTGGACAAAGGTAGTTCTTCACCACAATCTTGTGGCACCTGGGTACAAAGGAACTATGTTAAAATGACTTGAGGAGTTTCATTTAGAAAAAAAGGACTGTTTGCCGCACACTACAGCTATGTTGAAGTGAGCTGAGGAGCTTGTCTTGTGGGATTGTGGTGCTAAAGAACTACGTTGAAGGGGTTTAATTTTTACAAAAGTGGTGCTTTGCCTCTATATTGTGGCATCTTGGTGCCAAGTAACTACATTGAAGTTGAGAAGCTTTATTTAGACAAGAGGAGTGCTTTGCTGGAATTTGCCATTGAGTCTGTTGATGTTTTTAAGAGGAGGCTCAAGACTCACCTTCTTGGTTTGGTTGTTAACTGATTTCTTAATTATTTCGTTTATTACTGATTTACTCCATTATCTATTCATTTGACCATTTTTATCCTATCTTATTGCATTTCTTACTGTCCTTCAGTTTTTTTTTATTCTGTACTACTGTCTTTTAGTCTTCTTAACCTTTAAGTTTAAATCCAGTGTCTTCTCATGCAGCCTCCATGCTGGGACGTGTGTTTGGTCTGCCCACGGGGATGTCATTCTGCAGTTTCCCCGTGGCCCGGGGGACAGGTTCGCTCTGCACAATGTGGGGAGTCCATCCTGGTCTTCCCCAGTGATGGTGGTCATTGCAGCGGCATCCTCTGTGGCTGCGGGCGGTGGCACCTTTCAGTGTGGATGGCTCACACAAGTTTGTTTTTCCTCACCCGGATCCTCAGTGCCATGCCATGTCTATACACTATTAAGTATGCATGTTCATGTGGTTGTGCTTTGCATTTAAATGTGAGAGTGGGAGGCTCGGGTATACATCTTGTGTTGTATACTTGTCATTTTTTGTCAGTTTTAATTTCTGTAAAACGCTGTATTTTAATGTATGAAAAGTGCTATCTAAATGCATGTAATTTAATTTTGTGGCATTGTGCTGCGAAGAAACTATGTTAAAGTGAGTTGAAGATCTTTGTTTAGACAAAAGTGGGACTTTGCAACCATCTTGTGGCATTTTGGTGCCAAGGAACTATCTTGAAGTGAGTTGAGAAGCTTCAGTTACGCAAAACTAGTGCTTTGCCCCAATCTTGTGGCATCGTGGTGCTGAGGAACTATTTTGAAGTGAGTTAGTGCTTAGACGATTTTTTGGCTTCTTAAGACAAAACTTTCCAGGGGGGTCAACACAGATTCTCCCTATTCGTTGCAGGGCCTAGTCCCTATTCATTGGACTATATTTGGAGTTTTCTCTAAGCGGGTTTAAAATAATTCAACAAACTGTTGGCCTGGCTTCCCGTTCCGCTGCCTTTCTTATCTTTGGCTTCTCTCCCAGGCTTCCTGGAAGCGGCAGGGATCTTCAAAACTGGCCTCCGCTGCTCCCACTCTCTCATAAGTTCCATCTGAAGGTTGGCCGGCAACTCGGAAAACACCTGAGGGTCCACATTGGGCGGTAATCGATGTGTCACGGAGATTTGGGAGTCACCGCCGTAAGAGCATGTGCTACTGTGAGATGTCGTCACCGGCTGCGACGCCTCTGCTGAAACAGAAGCGCTCCGTGTGTGTCTGGCCTGGCGTGATGCCGCATCACGGCCTGGTGTGCTCTCTGCGGTGTTCTCCGGGGTGAGGGGAGTCATTATGCTGGGTGAGCCAAGACGATCATCTGCCCCACTTCCACTCATAGAGGAGTCAATCTAAAAAGGAAGTCAAATTGAAAGATGGAAATGCATTATTCTTGTGTTTTTCTTCATTATCATCAACATCAGGCTAAAATGTAAAGCTGTGAAAAAGTATTGCGCCCCATTCTTAAATAAAAATGTTTTTGCAGTTTCCCCAGTTTATTGTTTAAGATCATCAAACAAATGGAAATATCAGCCAAAGATAACAAGTAAACATAAAATTGCAGTTTTTAAATGGTTATTTTATTAAGGAAAAAAAACTACCGGTATTCAAAGCTACCTGGCCCGATGTGAAAAAGTAATTGCCTAAACCTAATAACTGCTTTTTCCGTGAGGAAAAAACAGGACAGGCATGTTTGCTGACCGCTGCCGTCGACAAGTCGTAGAATATAAGTAATGTGAAAACCCACAATCACTCGGAACCAAGAAGCAAGCAAGGGCAAACATCAACTTGTGAGTCATTTCAACCAGGTTTTGTTCATGATGATGATAGAATGATTGAGCGCTAAAAGGCAGGTGCGCTTAATGAGCCACAGCATAAACGTCCATACTGTTACTTCAGCAAAATGCTAACACCAACACTTTACTAGGAGACAAAGACCAAAGTAGTGAAAGAGCTCATCGAGCAGGCATACTGTAGAGTGTCTCACTCATGATAGACGATAATCACATCGTGACTAGTGAGTGGGTAGTAATATAATTAGGCCATTTGAGCAATACGTGGTTTGTGTTTAATTACAGTAAGATTTTTATTATTTCTATATTGAAAAACAACATCAGAAGTAGCAGGTAAACCTACTGTTAATCCAAACTGAAGAGATGTTAGGTGCACATTATTCGAATAAAGTGTGAATGAATTTGCCATTATTATTTGCCATAATGGTTGTTTTTTGTTTATTATATGTTAATATGTTTATTAATTTTACCTGATTACTTTAGAAACAAATTTCACCTGCACTGTCCAGTATCCATGTATCTATTTCACAGTCACACTGGTTGAATTTTTGGCTAAAAAGTAACTGAGTCAATTTCCAAACACTGAATTGTTTCGGAACGGATTGTTCTAGAATAACCAATCCATCCATCCATTCATTTTCTAAGCCGCTTCTCCTCACTAGGGTTGCGGGCGTGTTGGAGCCTATCCCAGCTATCATCGGGCAGGAGGCAGGGTACACCCTGAACTGGTTGCAAGCCAATCGCAGGGCACATACAAACAACCATTCGCACTCACAGTCACGCCTACGGGCAATTTAGAGTCTCCAATTAATGCATGTTTTTGGGATGTGGGAGGAAACCGGAGTGCGCGGAGAAAACCCACACAGGCACGGGGAGAACATGCAAACTCCACACACGCTCGTCTTTAAATCGAATCAGGAACTACGAATCGTGATACGCATCGAATTCCTGCCAAATGAATCGTTACACCCCTACATTTTTGTATTATTATTTCTTTTGTTTGTGCTATTTTTTTGTTACAAAGCATATATGTACTTTATATGTATATATTTTTTTATTTCATTTTACAGTTTACTATTTTTATTTACAAAGCATTTTATTACATAAAAATATATAAATACACACACTTTTAATTCAAAATAATAAATATACCGCTGCCGTCGGGCAGAAACCTTGTACTGTACCTTCATAACCACTTCAGATCACTTTTCCGGAAACCCCAAAAATGGCATGCTTGTTGAGCGATTAACATGTTATTATTATTATTGCACCCAAAAAGTATCTCAATAAAAACATTGGTAAATATTACAATAGCACCACTGAATCCATCCATCCATTTTCCGAACCGCTTATCCTCACTAGGGTCACGGGTGTGTTGGAGACTATCTCAGCTGACTTCGGGCGAGCAACAGGGTACACCCTGAACTGGTCATCAGCCAACCGCAGGGCACATATAGACAAACAACGATTCGCACTCACAATCTCACACCTATGGGCAATTTAAAGTCCTCAATTAATCGACCATGCATGTTTTTTGGAATGTGGGAGGAAAAAAGGAGTACTCAGAGAAAACCCATGCAGACACGGGGAGGACATGCAAACTCCACACAGGAGAGGCCAGATTTGAACCTGGGTCCTCCGAACTGTGTGTGGGACAGATATGCTAACCAGTCGTGCCGCAATATATAACTAATAATAACAATAATAATAATAATAATAAAAATAACAAGAAGAAGAACAAAAGGAAGAAGAATAAGTAGTAGTACTAAGATAACTCTGTACACTGAGAAATCACATACATGTACTTGTCACACCACCAGAAATTGTAAAGGTAAAATGATCAGAATGGTAATATCATACCACAGTAACACTGAGACACTTGCGTCTGCTACCTGGCTTTGAGTTGAGGTTTGGGGGGAGGTACTGGGTGCGAAGAAGGACGTGATGGAGCCCCTGGTGGTGGCAGCGGGTGTTTGGGTCGGCAGGTTGCTGAAGCACACGTTAATGAGGGTCAGGTGGAATGGCGCCGCCGTGTCCACCATTTTCGAGAAGAGGTTCATGGCCAACGAGAGCAGCACGGCCGGGGCGTCGTCGTCGCTGCTGGCTAAAATGGATATCGCAGGAAATTAATAGCAGAGCGAAAGGCCTCTGCCAAGGCAAGTTGTCTCAGCATAGATTCACATTTCCTGTATGACTGAATGTTATCATTAGGATTCATGCTTTCAGACAAGTTGGGTACGACATGCCCTTTACAATCGATCAGGTTCTTGCTATGAGAAAGCACACCTTTTATTTCAACCTGTTTTGACAGGGCACTCCCACCTCATGCAAATGAGCAACTATTCACCCCTCCTCCCTCTACTGTAATGGTCAAACATTTAGGAAAGCTGATTGACTGAGAAAAGCCACTGGTGCTGTAGAATAAGTGCAATATTGATTTGTTTTATTTTTTTGTATTACACACAATTTTTGTCCAACTTGAGACTGCATTCTTCTTACCTGAGGTGATCTTCTGTTTGACGTGGTTGGGAATAGGACACTGCCGGCTCTCCCGACTGTACCACTTGTTGCTCGCTGAGTATTTACGAACAGAGAGGCGGAAGGTTTGTGGCTGCCTGCCGTCTTTGCGCATCCTGGGTTTCATGTTAAGATAGAAGGGTTCATGTGTGTCACGTTTTAACACAAACATTGAAGGAGACTCGTTTATGTTCTGGGGCTGCTTTTCTATATCTGGCACAGGGGGCCTTGAATCTGTGCAGGGTACAGTGAAATATTAAAGGCAATGTCGAGGGAAATGTGTTCATTTTGACTGGTTTATTAATCCATTTTCAACACCACTTATCCTCGTTAGGGTCGCGGGACGCTGGAGCCTATCCCAGCTGACTTCGGGCGAAAGGCGGACTACACCTTGAACTGGTCGCCAGTCAGTCGCAGGGCACATATAGACACGGACAACCATTCGCACTCACATTCACACCGTCACTGAGTGGGAACTGAACCCACGCTGCTTGCACCAAAGTCAGGCGAGTGTACCACTACACCATCAGTGACTTGGTTTATTAATAGTAGTTTTAATCTTTTAATGAACATATCAGTTGTGTGGCATCAATACTCCTGCTGTACTGTGCCAGATTTTATTACATTTTGCAAATGTCCAGTTTATTCTAATGAATTTACTTTTATTCCTGCTAATTTTTAACAGTTTTTAACATGCAACACAATTTACATTGGATATAAAAAGTCTACACACCCCTGTTCAAATGCCAGGTTTTTGTGCTATAGAAAAATTAGACTACGATCAATCATTTAAAAGCTTTTTTCCACCATTAATGTGACCGATATCCTTTATAACTCGACTGAAAAAAATACAATATTTCCTTGAAAGGAAGTAAATATAAACAACTGAGATAATATGGTTGCACAAGTCTTATAACTAGGGATGAGGCCGTGTTCAGAATAACCAATCACATTCAAACTTACTTAAACTGGAATCAGCACACACTTGCCACCATTTTAAGAGCCTCTGATAAATCCCAAATAAAGTTTAACTGTTCAAGTAGGCTTTTCCTGACATTTTTGTTGTCGCATCTTACAGCCCAAGCCACGGTCTGCAGAGAGCCGCCACAGGTTGCAGGTCACATTATTGGTGGAAAAAGTTTTAAAATGATTTATCTTGGTCTAATTTTTGTTGTTTATATCACAAAAACCTAGCATTTGAATAAGGGTGTGGAGACTTTTTGTGTCCACTGTCACTGCTTCCTGTAATAGTGGACTTAGTACAACAAAGGACGGTGGTACAGCTCAGTTTTCCGGTTCCCTTCACAATACAAACTATCTTCCAAACAAACCTCGTTTTACTGCTAAGTGGAAACAATTCTATGAGAACAGCTGCAAGACATTTATCTTGCATTGCCATCTTGCTATCAGAACCACATTTGACTGTTGAGCGATGCACAACCTTAAATCCAGCCACACTAACACCCTTAATGATGAAGGCACGCAGCATGATTGACAGGAATTGGCTGAAAAAGCTGCTGAATTAGTAGCATTAATCGAGGCATGCAAACTAATGATAAATAAAGATGGTACAATCTATACTGATAGCCAATATGAGTATTCCACAACAAGAACGCAATTATTGGGAAAAACAAAGTGCAAAACTACAAAATGAAATTTACATTAGCACAGGAAAAAAAAAACACACAAAAAAAAACTATTCAAATGGGCTGCTATATTGAGACATGCTGTGTCACGTCTCAACCGGAGGGATGGTGGCACAGATAGATTGACACTTTACAGCCCTAAAAAATAGCAGAAAGAAACACGTGGGTTCATTTAACACACTGTAAGAGTCATTTCAGCTGAGTACTCAAACAGGGAGGGTGAGCAAAAGTCTGATAACGAAGCGGGAGCAGATGTGTAGATTCTGAAAACGCTTGCTGGTCAGTGAAGAAAAAAGACACCAACCCTTTTAGTGAGAACTCAGCAGAAAGGCACACCCACGTTGGTTATGAGATTCGATAAGTTGTTACGTAGCAACTTTGGCTACTATGATGTTGGTTTTGTTTTTGTGGTACATGGGACGTCCCACCCTCAATGATAAAACCCATTTTTTAGATAGAAAATCACCTACCAACTGGACCAATATGACAAACCCAATAATAATAATAAAAAAAATTTTTTTGAATCATTAACTCGTATCAAAAGGAGTACAGCTGATGATCAAAATTGTGGGCATGGCCTCCAAATGCGGCAAAACGGTTTAATATTTTGTGCCCCCAAAATCAAGCTGCTTTAATCATAATTCCATATGCGGCTCCCACCAATGATGCTCAAGAGAATGGGCAGAATTGGGGATTTAGATATGACTGGTATGCAACTATAGGTTTTGAATGGAAACACCTTATTGGTGAAACAGGTTATGATTGGTCCAGTTGGTCAAAAAGAACAGCAAAAGAACAAAGAAAGAAGTTTAACATAAGCAAAACGGCCCATAGTTTAATATTGAAATACAAGTCACCCAATGTGTTTGATAGTGAGCTTGTGGGCCTATTCTGGTGGAAAAGATCCCCACTTCCAAGTAGTATTGTGTTATAGGAACCGTGTTAAACCAAAAATGCCATTGAAAACTTCAAAGAAAGGTAGACAAATTTTAATGGTTAACAACATAACTACTGATGATTGGTTCCTAGTTGTCACAGGAGTTTCAGGACAAAATAACAATTGGTTACTATTGATGGAACAAGCAGCAAATGTAGCGAGAAAAGATTGTGTTGTTTGCATGGGTCCCAGGCCTTTGTTGCGCATAGTTCCGGCATAATTATCACAAGATTGTATTATTCCATTTGCACACTGATTGAGGAGCATCTGCAACATTTGCACAACCATTGTCCCAGATTATCGCACTACTCGTCACTTTAAACCGCATACACTCCTTGAAGTCTCAGCGCCCTTTGCACAATGATCTTTGCACCGGACTATTGCGATATTAGTCATTCAAACTGCTGCTAGAGGACTGCATCTTTTTGCACAATTATTTTTTGTCAATGTCTTTATGTCTCCAAAGTGTTCTGTAAATTGACTGTCTGTTGTACTAGAGCGGCTCCAACTACCGGAGACAAATTCCTTGTGTGTTTTGGACATACTTGACAAAAAAGAGATTTATCCTGGCAGAGGCAAAATTATCCAACATAAAACATACATGGTGTTCCTTGTGGGGTTCCTAATCAATACAAATTAGCTGACCAAGTTGCAGAAGGATTTGAATACTTCATATGCTGTTGGTGTACGATTAATAAAAATGTTGATGGGATAAACTATATCCACTTCAATGTACAGAGATTAGGAAATTGGACTCAGAGTGGGTTGGAAGCTGTGCACGAGCAGCTCAAGGACGTTCCAAAGACCGCATAGCTGTCGACATGCTCCTCGCAAGAGAGGGAGGTGTTTGCGGTATGTTTGGAGAACAAACAATACTGCTTCAGATGGCAGCTTGACCAGAGCCATCGATGGTCTACGGACCCTCAATCAACACTCCTTGTGAAACAGCTGAATGGACGTTTTTGGTAAATATAAAACCCTAATTTCACCAATATTGATATCAATTGCTGTTTTTGCAGCCATTCTGACATTATGTGGATGTTGTTGTATCCCATGCATTCGGGCATTAATCAGTAAATTAATCACCACAGCCATAACCCACATGGAACCGTATGGAGCAGATTTATCCTTTATTGGAGGTTGATAATAATAATGATGATGATGATGATGTTGTTTTACCTGATTTGTTTCCTGATCCAGGTGATTACGATGTTTAAACTACAACATTCATGTATGACAAGTTTACTCTGAGTGTAAATGTATTTGTTTCATAAAAATGATTCTACAATTAAAAATCGAAATGAAGTGACTGTAAGATGATATGAGAATTTGTGCAAATACATGATAAACAGGAGGGAAATGTTAAATATATTCTAGAAGTTATCATTTATTTGCTTAGCTTGCATTAGTATTATGGACGATTTTAGATGTCTCGCCTTCGAAAAGATGACTCAGCATCATCCGATGGAAGGGTGCCTGGACCAAGGACGTGATCGGATGTGGTCGGGTCGGGACAAGTGTTGGTCCAATATTT
The DNA here is from genome assembly GCF_024500385.1 of Phyllopteryx taeniolatus. NCBI lineage: Eukaryota > Metazoa > Chordata > Actinopteri > Syngnathiformes > Syngnathidae > Phyllopteryx > Phyllopteryx taeniolatus. The sequence goes on along the minus strand of NC_084504.1, from coordinate 13,322,447 downwards.
TGTGTTGTGTCTTATTGCTTAGAATACTATGTCTGGGAAAAACCCTCTTATTATCAAATATTATGTGTCGTGTCTTATTGTTTAGAATACTATGTCTGGGAAAAACCCTCTTATTATCAAATATTTTGTGTTGTGTCTTATTGCTTAGAACATTATGATTTGTAAATCCCTCCTATTTCAAATAAATGCAGGAGCGAGGGGGGGGATTGTTTAGAGCGTGTTGAGAGGCTGTGATCTGAACAATCTCCCATACGCCCTCCTCATGAGAAAAAGAAACCAGCGTCTTCATTCCTTTTGTGTCTATTTTTTATAATGTTGGGTAAGATAAATCCAACATTTACAGAGGATGTGATTTTGAAAAAAATGCACTTTAAGTGTGCGTGCACATGCAAATGCGGCAAAACCTCTCAGTAACTGCCATTAAAAACCCAGGCTAAACTTAGCTCCTCCCCAACACATCTCTTTGTAGAGATGTATCACTTCAACATACTTCGTTGACACCAATTCCTATTTTGACAGAGCTTTGGCTACATCTTTTAGAATCTTAGGGCGTTGTAGAAAGAGCACAAAAAACAGTATTAAGTGAGCAAATGGCTGGAGACAAGATCCACACAAAAAAAATGTATCTAGGTAAATACGTGAATAGTGAGTAAGTGTAACCAGTTTCACAGTTTGTGTCAAGCCTTACTTGAAGTGCTATAGACGTGGCCTTCAAATGAGAAGTCTGGCGTGCATGGCAGCCGGTTCGCTATCATCTCTGTGATGTCCACGAAGTTCTCATCGAAGCCAAGCCTCTCGACCAATGGACAGAAGGACAGCAGAAGATCTTGTAGGAAGGCGAAAAAGGAAAAGCAAAGCGAGGAAACATTAACAAGCACTTACAGTACATGCACAGGGCTTTGTGTAATGTTTGTTATAAAGCCATTCATGATCCCAGCTCGTTGCAACAAAGCATACACCAACTCAGTATTTTCGCTAATCCTATTTGAATTGTATTTGAATTGTCACTCAATGAACACTAAATATGGTACAGCAATCCCCCACGTTTGCGGTACACTATTCACCAATTCACCTATTCCATTTTTGTTGTTGTTGAACCTATCCCTAGCTATTCACTGAAAAACTAAATTTTGTAGTTTTCAGCACTTTATGAACCATTCTAAAATGCCACAAGAGAGCACCAAAGCCCTGTCTAAATAGGAATTGATGTCAAGGAAGTATGTTGAAGTGAAACCTCTCCATTGAAAGACGAGCTTTGAAAGTTTGGGAAAAGCTCAGTTTAGCCTGGGTTGTTGCTTCCGACTGGAGTTTCGTGTTGACCTTTGAAAACTGATGTCGGGGGCAAAATTTTTGGGACCCATAATATAACATTTTCACCAAGAAACGCGCACTTGCAAAAATCGGTGCGTTTTTGGAAATTTGAGGCCCGTCAAAAAGTTTATTAATTTGTCTGAAGAATAATTATAAACACAACCTAATGAAGCAGCTGTTGCAAAATCAAAAATGTGCATTGAATCTTGAGCTTCGGTATCCGACTAGATTGTGCGGCATACCTGTCACTTGATAGGACATTTCTCTGTAGTGCGTCAGGTCTTCTCCTTTCACCAGCACCAGTTGAGGACATTTCTCCCTGGCGTTGGTGACGGACATCAGCTTGGTGACACCCTGCTGCCTCGCCACATAGTTGCATGTAACTATGATGTACTTCTGCTGGATACCTGATGGGATCAGAACCATTTTAAGGGTTGTTTAAAAGTGACTTTTTACTAGCTTGTATACAAATTGTTTGGTCTCTGGAGTGCAAGTGAAAAGTGAAATTACACAACCAAGTAAATCTTTAGTGAGCTGCCAAATTGGAAAAATGTGGCTGAGCAACCCTTTCTAAATGTTGCCTAATTATAATCCCATCCCCACACATTCTCTGTTATTCACTGAAAAACACCCCTATTCACTGTTTTTATACTTTTTCTGAAACACCCTAAAATGCCACAAGATGGCACAAAGGCCAGTCTAAATAAGAAAGCAGTATTGTACAACCATTTTACAGGAAAATATTTAAACATATTAACACTACAAGTCGTTTGGTAATGACATGCAATAAAAATATTATGTGACTTAAGGGTACAAATGAGGAAAAAACTTCCTCTTCCAGTTATCAATATGCCTGACTTCTCTTTGCCCTAGGATGTGCTTGAGTGACAAGACAAAATGACAGGGAATTAAAGAATAAGATTTTGAATAAACTTGATTGATCTGAAAATGGTCAATGTGGCGGTAATGACAGCAACTTTAAGGGACAGACATATTTTAGTAAAAATAAGACAGAATTTGAAATGTTTTGTATATATGATGAGAAATCATTAATTCTATTATATTTTAAAGGAATTTATGGTAAAAGTTACACCATTTTAGCATTTTCTACTAGAAAGATAGATCATATATCCAAACCCTGTGCTAGGGACAGGGTGAAAACTGTAAAATGCCACCATAAAACCACTCAAAAAAATGACAAAATATACTAATATTAACATGAAATTTTAGACAATAATTAGGCACGCCCACTGCTGGTTATTGAAAAAATCTATTTAAATATATTTTTTCTTTAAATTTTACATCAAGGACACAAAAGGCACGTAATCAAACACCCAATTATAAACATTTTAGCGGGGTTCCTCAATTATTCGCGGTTTATCACTCACTGTATCCGGCAGGACGAGGGGCCTCCTGTACAAAAGGTGCGTACGCACAAAAACGTGGCGTCCGTTCTTTTTCATGGCAAAGTTCAGATGTATCAAGAGTGACATGACCGTATAAATGTGCGGTGCCTCACGCCAACTGCATGGCTGCCGTACGCACGTTTCTGCAGGTTTTGGTGCTTTGGCGACACTTAGAGTTGATGCTGGGAAACTGTTCTCATAAATCTGCACAGCAGAGACACATGAATAATTAGCACTGATGAAAAATTCATGCCTGGCAACATTTGATTTCAACAATGCAATTGAGACAAGGACTGAGAATTCATTTGTTAACCAGTGTATTTAATGAACCACTGATATTTGCGAGGACACCTATTAATTGATCGAGGCGATTATTTATGCCGCCGCAATTGCTTCGTGACTCCAGCACATGCACTGGGGAAAAAAAAAGAAGAAAAAAAAAAAAGTCATTTGAATTTACTTCATTAGAACATGTACATCGGTTGCACATGATTAAAATGTGTTTAAATTGACAATTTACCCCTCTTCTCCTAAAAAAAAAATAAAAAATGTTGTCAGTGCGCGTGTCCTCTCCGGTGTATAAAAATAATAAATTGAGTAATCAAAAAGGAGTCAAAGTTTTTGATATCTTCTTTGATATGCTGACGTACTTCTATTTGAATTAAAAAGATTACAAATACCACACATACAACATTTACGCATGAACCTTTATCTCACAGGGCTGAGTGTAGGTTACTGTATTAACACATTTGTTATGAGTTCTAAAAAATACATGATATTAAACTTGTGGGGTGATCATAGTCAGCCATGTCCTCCCATCACCCCCTAGAGAGAAGCGTCATCCACGATCGCAGCGACTCTCTCCTCGGACGGGTGAGGCCCTCCACGCCGGTTCTTCTGCCTTTTTTTGGCCACACTTTGGCGGTGGGCAGCTGTCCTCTGCTTCACATCCACCTTAATGTCTGACCATTTCTTTTTTAGTTCAGCGTGTGTGTGCTATTTTGTCTTCACAGCATTGACAGCCGCACACACGCTGGCCCAGCCGCTCCTGTTCGCGTGTTGTTAACGCCGTCGGACAGCGTGCCAAAGAGGATTTTCTTGCATGCCTCCAATTCATTGAGCAACTTCTCATTCAGAAAAATTATTTTTCTTCATTACCTTGTTCATTTTCCTTTTTTTCTGATCATGCAGAGATCAGCATCTCAGGTGCAGGGTTCATTTAAATATGATTTGCATATTCAAATATGGGCATGGACAGGGAGGAGTCGGCTACTCCAACATGCGCTCATTTCCACGTGGATTGGAATGTACGAAGGAAATCTGCTTGGATTCACGAGTACGCAGAGTTTCATACATCTGAATATTTTTGTGCATACGACGTTTTCTGGATTTGAGCGTACGGCATGTTTTAGGAGGAAATCTTTGTACATGAGGCCCCTGGTCCCAATTCCCCATAAATAACAGCAGATCACTGCACAGGGAAGCACTATCATGTCAAAGCCAAATAATTTTTTTCAACTGGAGGGCATGGAAAGTGGGGGTATTTTTGTTTGGTGATGTGCCTTCTGCATTCGCCGCCCCATACACAAATCCACTACACTAATTGAGCAGTATAATTCATCTGTTTGGTGTTGAACTGTTGCTTGCTGTACAAATACAATGCATGTGTCTTAAACGGGTGCAGTTCACACTAGCCTTTTTTCTTACACTTCGGGCTAAACAAGTAGTTCCGTCCCAGGTCGACTCGACATGGTAATGAAAACAGTACTCCGGGTCGGCACCACAGTAAAGGAGGGCGGGTTTGGCTTATTTGCATTAACAGGATCGCCCCCCTTAAAAGCTGCTAATTTTGATGAAAGCATGACACAGATATGTTGCCAAAACACCAAGGAAATGTTTTAAATGGGTGGTGGGGGGATGCATAACATGTCTTGTATTGTATTGTGTTTTGTTTGGTTATTAGACAAATAAAAGACAGGTTACCTAGAGGGACATCTCTCAATGTTGGGTTCCGGATCATTTCCACCTGAGCATAGAAGCAATCCAGGTCAAAATGCAAAATGACTTTGTGTGCAGGTGCCGGCGTCTTATTGGGGCTCGATCCTGAAATTGTCATACAAATATCACGTACACGGAAGCATTTTTTTTGTATCGAAATTACGATTATTATTTTAATTCGTTGTTTGTTGTGACGTTACTTTACCAGAAACTCGACGGGTAAGCGGCGAATCCATCAAGTGTTGTTTCCACTCGGTTTCGTCCTCTTTTATGTCATCCTCGCTGCTTTCCATTGCAAAAATTGTGAGTTATATTAGTCTAAAGTTTGCAAATGTTTTTGCTAGCTGTTAGCAGGGGAGCGCAACATACCACAGAGCAAGAAACTAATGTCGCGCTCAAAAACAGCGCCGTCTTTCGACAGGAGGGCTTTACTGCAAAGCAATTAACAAAACGGACCTGACTTTCTGGTAACAAAATTGAAACCGTGTAAGCGTCTTAACAACAACATATTAGATCTCAAAATCTGTTAGTTAACCTTTTTACACTGCCGTCCACCGAAGGCTATATAAGTCAGACTGGCGGCAACGTGGGTCCTGGTCCCGGATTCGCCAGTCCCCCCACCCCTTCCACCACACCGGCCGAGTGGTCGATCAGCGATGTTCCCGTCGTCTGGCCTCTTCGCCTGGCTGCCCTGTCCTTTCCCCCAGCGCTGCTGCAAACGACCCCATTGCTGGTATAAACATGCCGAAGACGGGCGACGTTTGCTTGGGTACACTTCGCAGTCTTCTTCGTCTTGGTCGTCATTATCGCCGGTCGACGTAACAGGTGAGCGGCAGGTGTGCGCTTACTCAGACGCGCTAATTTTGTCATTTTTAAACGATTTGGGATTAAAAATAAAATAAGAAAACAGTTGGCTGTAACGAAGTTAAACCGTTTAAAAATTCGGATTCCATTAATTGCGTTTGCCTGAGGGGGAAAAAAAAAAAAAAAAAAATTGGGTCAAGCAAGGTTTCCCTAAACGTGTTAAAATAATTTTCGGATTGCTACAAAAGTACGCTTTGGTTTTTAAATGTGTACTTAAGTTAACAAACGCCCATTGGTAATGTTTTGTCAATTTAAGGATTATATTAATTGGCGAATCTGCGGCTTGTTTTAGCAAGTGTCACAAACTACAAGGAAACCCCCTTTATCACGGGGTTACGTTCGAGACCCACTCGTGATGAGTAAAAAGCCGCGATATAGGACGAGACCATATGAAAAAAAATTCTGTAATTTTACACCTCCCACACTCTTTACTCATTTAAACTTATTGTAATGCCCTTGTATGTGGTCAAGGATGACACAGTCGCTGATGTACTTACAAGTGCTTCATTCTCACTAGCGGTAACTGAATATGTTACTTCATCCAGAAAACCAGCCGCCATTTTCTTTCCATTTCGCTGTGCGCCAAAATTGTGCTTTCTCATTGTATTTTACGCAAGGTAATCCTTGTTCTTTTCCATTGTATGACGTTGTTGGGGAAATGACTTTAGCACCTCATTTTTTATTTATTTATTTTTTAATTGTTTTAAATTTTCAATTCAGATAAGATTTTCTGTGGTTCTCACAAAGATTAAAGTGTTCCTCCATTTTGCTGTCTAAAATCATGCATTCATAGGATTCTGACATGATTGAAAACTATATGGATGTGATGAACTTCGTTTTCGGTGAAGTCCGTAGTAAATCTGATGCATCGCTTGCGCTCGGTATGGCCTGGAATAAGATGGTCCGAGTAGACTCCGCCATTGAAAAAACTGAAAATGGCCTGTTTAAACATATCTTCATCTCAACTAATAAGAAACATACTGGCATTTTTCTCCCTAAGAGTCATGGTTTCGGTCACACATTTCCTATTCATTTACATTTTCTAAATTTGGACCAAATGGTGACATAATAAGTGGCGTAAGATTCTTAATTCTTATATACTAAGGCTTATTTTATTCATATTTCACATCTCTATCCAATGATATCCTCTATTTTGATATACAGGCGGTTTGAATTTTTTAGCAACATGCATACAGAGAATGCACATTCACACAAGAGCTGCTATTGGCCACAAGTCACGCCCAGGCAGTCCACACTCAACCAGTGTTCAAGATTAAATGTCCCTTTGCTCCTTAATCTTTGCTGATGTGACAACTACCAATTACCAGGCCCCACCGTTAACAGCCCACATGCAGTTACAGATATTACATCATTAAAACATGCTTTTTAAAGTATTCCCTAGTGTCTGTTCTCTCTATTGTATAGCATCACTCTGAGGGAAAGAAAAGTGCTCCAAAAATGCTCGTTCAGTTGTTCAAATAAGGTGTGCTTGCGTCAAGCTTTGTCACACCCATTTCAAGATTACTGTATTGACACATAAAACAAAATAATTAAACATTGGTTTTAAATACCAACATGATAAACCAAATTATATAATTTTGTCTAACTAAAATTGAGTATGCAATTATCAGCCTTCAAACAACTGCTACTTAAACAAAGCCTTGGACCAGCCATGCATTGAATTTATTTTTTTTTTTCTCTATATAGACGCACACACACACATCTGTACTTCTACTTAAGAACAGAGTGTGAGTAATTTCCCATCTCTGATTCCCAGTCTCGTGTGCGACGCAAGTTGTACTGGATGCCAGAGATGAGTCCTTCCAAGAGCTCGAGCGCATCAACAAGAAGATCGAAACGGCCAAGTACGAAGTAGAGCAGGAGCGAAGGCGGTTGTCACGGTACCGTGCCGCAGACGTCTCCCCCACTGAGGCAGAAGGCGAAAATGCAAATAAAGGTTGGTATGGACCTGGTATCAAAGCGCCCTCCCAATCCGGGAAGTATGTGCTTGACAATTCCAAGCCAAGGACCGACTTGGAATACGACCCCATGTCCAACTTCACAGCCGAATTCAGGTCCTACAAGTCGTCTGGAAATGAGCTAAAAGGGAAGAGTGTGCACCAGGGTGAAAGAAAAAAGCCAGTCAGCCATCAGGTGGTGCAATGCTGCCCTCCTACCCCTAAGACACAAGATGATTCCTACGATGACAGCATACTGATAATTGACATACCAGCCTCGCCTGACAGGAAGTCTCCTCAAGATCGCTGTGATCCCACTACTCGCATGAGACCAGAGCAGGAGGTTGTTTATTTTTCTGGATTACCTACTGACACACACCTACCTACTATACACATTTACACCTACTTGCCTACCTAAATGGACACCTTCCTACCGACCAAAACTACCTTCCTATATGCGCACGCAAACACACACACACACACAGACACACACCTTATCTGCACACATGCGTTCACCTAGCTACATGTACAAATGCACACAAACATACCTATTCACACACACACACACCAAACTCCCAACATGCCTACCTACACACTCAGACCTACTACCACCCACACACACCTGCATGCCTACCTATACACTTAAATGTGCACACTTGCACACACATTTACCTACACACACGCACACTTATCTAGCTACCTGATTACCTTCCTAGTCTCGCAGTGTTCTTTTGTCTAAATCAGTCGTTCTTAACCTTGATGGAGGTACTGAACCCTGCAAGTGTCATGTGCATTCACCAAACTATTTGTATTTGGAAAAAAAAAATTAAAACATGGGCACAATCATATCAGTGCCTAAAATAAACCATGTATCTGTTGTACACAATAACTTTGTTCAAAGAACAAACCCAACAAATCACGAATTTCACTCAAAAATTAAAAACCTAACTCAATGGATATTTACTAGTCAGTTAACAATAGTCACGAAATGAAAAGTGCCTCGATATCGTCGTTGTCTTGTCTCTGTATAAAATAATAAGCTGTTGAGTTTAAAATTTGGCTTTTGGGCTGCTAGACTACAGCGCTCCACTTCCTCATTAAGAATATAAATGCACTCGATTGGACCCATGTGACCACGTCACAAAAATGCACTGATTGGCTGACTGGCTCACGTGACCAACAGGCTGCATTGGGAGGGATGCAGAAGCAACTCTGTGCCCCGAGTCCCTCCCAAGGCTACAGTGTAGCCGCTATGACGGTCTGAAGGTCGCGTCGCAATCGATCGGGCGAGAGGCGCCTTGTTGTTCGCGGCGGCCTCCGTCCCAGCAAACGCTGAGCAACGGGCCGGCATCGGCTGCTAGTGGACCTCCACTTGGTGAAGTCTCATCCCGGCCCGTGGCGGGCGTCACTGGGAAGCCCCACTAGCTGGCCCTCCGCGGGCCGCCACCTCCGCTCCCCCTCGAAGAGATGATCCGCCAAATTAATTAAGCATATTGTAACAACAGCACTCTTTTAGCGGTATACTAGTCAGTGTTTAGCTCAAGAACATCACAGAGAGAGAGAGAGAGAGAGAATAACGATTCTGACTCCCCATTACACCATATCGCTCTGCCAATACATTACAGTAGTCCCAAATATGAAATAATGAAATGGGTCCACTCCATACAAATACAGGTATCAATGCAAAAATATGATTTACTTCCCTCGCTTCAAATGAAATGTCCACATTTTGAATGAAAACATATTACAGAGGCTGCTCAGAAAAATGAATCATCCTACAATATAACTTAGCTGAGGAAAATAAACTAATCATTATTATGCCTTTAAGAGTGCTCCTGCATTTGACTTCACTTGAATTTTTGGACTCAAGCACAGAAATCACTGTTAGGCAAAATATCCCGCAGCAATAATACTGTTTTGGAGGTAGAGTATATGAATGTAAATATTTGATGGATGGGGATAGAAATACACGGTAATATGATTTGAAGCTGTATTTTTCACAGAAACCTGTGGGAAAATGGAAAGAAACTACTAAAACCTATTGAGAAGGACTCCGCATGAGTCAAGAAGAGCAAGAAAAAGATTTTCCGGTTCTCCTTTCGCCTCTTTTCCCCACCTGTACCATTAATCTTACTGCAATACCGTGAGTCTTCTTGGAATACGGTGAGCTTTCCTACTATATAGCAATAATTATAGTGCCGTGAGATTAATACCGTTTTAAAACTGAACTGTGAGATGTAGCTATTGTTACATCCCTAATATTTACTGCAAACTATGTAACCTTTGCTGTGCATTGCAGCGGTAAGTTTAGAATTTCTCAACTTCACCTCGGGTCTCTCCAAGGCTTTCTACAACTTTGTGACGTGAAAAAGCTGAGAGCCTTGTTGTTTTTAAGAGTTGTCACGACTCATACGAGTGGGGAGAACTGAATGGACACGCATGCGCACAGTATGTATTTATCTTGACCCCCACTGAATCCCTGAGACTGACTTGTCGAACCCATGGGTCTCGACTGAACCAAGGTTGAGAACCACTGGTCTAAATGAAGGCCTTGATTAGCCTTAAAAATTACACTCACTTGTTCAATTTGTTATTCAAAGGTCAAATATTGAGCCCACATCTTGTCTTCCTGTTTAGGGAATGAATTGTTAAATTGGCTGAAAGTGGCCTTCAAAACGCTCTTGAATACACTTACATTTTGCATCCTCCATCCTGCAGATGGCCTGGAACGAAGACTGTGACGCATCTGCAAGTGTGATTGACCTGACAAAGTGTGTGGAAGGCCTCGACGGAAAGTGTCCCGATTCTGAAGTTGCTTGTTTTCAGGCTGCTGAATTTGAAATGGACCAAGATAACAATTTGGACGAGGACGACAAGTCTGTTTGTGTCGAGATTACACGGCAAACCACAGAGTGCCGTCCAATCAAGAAAAAGCACTGCACTACACCTGACAGCCATCAGGAGCCAGCAGAGGCCTTCCCAGGCAGCAGCCACCTCCAGCCCGAAATCGGCTCATCTCCCAAGGAGCTTCTTTCTTGGAAAGCAGGCAACGATGCCGTCATCGTCATCGGTTCCAGCTCCGACGAGGATGAAGAACAAGAAGAGCTGGACATGGAGCTGTCTGACGGCGACCCTACGGAGGAATGCTACCGCATCTTCATGGAAGCCAACAACGAGGAGAGCAGCAGCCAGGAGCAGCCAGAGGTGCCTGTAAGTTTGAACCAGATCCCCTGCAATAGGTGAAAATGTCAGATGTAGCGGGCGGCAGTAGGTGAAACATGATAAAGCTGGGGACCTCAAGAAAAATTCAAACTCCTGTTGGCTGTTGCTAGATGGAACCTATCGATGTGGCGAAACCTGACATTCCCAGCGTCAAACCGCAAGAACTGCCTGCAAAGAGGAGGATTGCGCATGATTCCAAAGATGCAGAGGTTGTACCGTACACATGCTTGCTTATTCAACTTTTTTTGTTTTCTAAAACTCCACAAGAGCCCTGCCCAAATAGGGAAGTAGTGACATCAAGCAAGTATGTCAATGTGGTTCTCAACTAGCGAACGAGCGTTGCATGTCCGGTTTATTATTTTTAAGCTGTTTATTTTTAAGGGTCCTGTAATTTAAAATGAGATGAACCGTTTGGAGGCATATACTGTACAAAAATGTAAACGCAACACTTTGATTCTTGCTCCCATTTTTCATGAGCTGAACTTAGACTTTCTATATACACAGATATATTTCCCTCAAATATTTTTCATAGATCTGTCTAAATCTGTGTTAGTGAGTGTTTCTCCTTTGCTGAAAAAGTTCATCCGCCAATTCATCCACCTCACAGGTTTGGCATATCAAGATATTTGACTAGAGAGCATGATTATTGCACTGTTGTGCTTTACGGCCTGTTCACACTGTACTTGGTTTTCTTCGCGTTCACCGAGGGGCGACTTGCAAGCGCCACAGCTCCCTGCTGCAAGCTAGCCCATATTTGGAACGAGCTTGTATAGCAGAAAACCAGGAAGTAACGGTGGCTATTCCCGCTTGTTGGTCCATTGTTATTAGCTCTCTGAAATCACTCTGCCAGCCACTGTTCTATTGGATGCACATTTTGATGTGACCGTCATGCCGCTCTCGAATTCAACGTTGCTCCCACTCCCACTTTGCGTGTCGCCCTGCAATGCGACACTGCATTCAGTCCTTGCGCCCTCTCAGCACATACACAATGAATGGGTTCGTCGAGGATGCGTTGCTAAGTGCAGTGTGAAAAGGCCTTTATGCCTGGTACACACACACACACAAATAATCGGGCTGCTTTTGTCATGCTTCTGCTCCTTTCCGACCAAGGACGACAAACGTCAATTTATATTGTTTTATAAAGATTATCCTGTGCGCTGAGTTGTTTTGAGAGTAAATATGTCCCCATAATAGGGCCAGAAACAGCTTGGGGCTGACAATCTCAGAATCAGAATCATCTTTATTGGCAAAGTATGTCAAAAACACACAAGGAATTTGTCTCCGGTAGTTGGAGCCGCTCTAGTATGACAACAGACAGTCAATTGACAGAGAATCCTTTTGAGACATAAAGACATAAAAAACGCAGTCACAGGATACCAATAATGTGGTAATGCTGGTACTGCAATTAGAGCAGTTTGAAATGACAATTGGAACAATAGTCGGGTGTAATGACCATTGTGCAAAGGGCGCAGAGACTTCAGGAAATGTGTGCAGTTTAAAGTAACTAGTAGTGTGATAATCTGGGACAATGTCAATTGTGCAAATGTTGCAGATGCTACTCAAGCACATGAGTGGCCATTATTGGTCAACAGCAAATATGCAAATAGTGCAGCGTGGCGAGACTGCTGAAGTGAGTGCACGAGTAATGTATAATTGGCCCGACAGAGATGTGACAACAAACTCAAGACAAAATTGGCAGCATGTTGCAATGGAATTGTAAATTAACTGTTTAAGAAGTTAATGGCAAGGGGGAAGAAGCTGTTGGAATGTCTGCTTGTTTTGTGATGGACTGTGATGGATGAACACAGGGCGGCAAAGTGGGCGACCGGTGAGCGTGTCAGCCTCAAAGTTCTGAGGAGCGGGGTTCAATTCCCGGCCCCACCTGTGTAGAGTTTGCATGTTCTCCCCGTGCCTGTGTGGGTTTTCTCCGGGCACTCCGGTTTCCTCCAACATCCCAAAAACATGCATGAATTGGAGACTCTAAATTGCCCCTAGGTGTGAATGTGAGTATGAATGGTTGTTTGTTTGTATGTGCCCTGCAATTGGCTGGCAAACCAGTTCAGGGTGTACCCCGCCTCCTGCCCGATGACAGCTGGGATAGGCTCCAGCACGCCCGCGACCCTAGTGAGGAGAAGCGGCTCAGAAAATGGATGGATGGATGGATGGATGGATGGCTGAACACAGGACTGATTCGATGACCACGGTGTAGAACTGCCTCAACAGCTCCTATGGCAGGCTGTGTTTCCTCAGAAGCTGCAGGAAGTACATCCTCTGCTGGGCCTTTTTGAGGGTGGATTTGATGTTGATTTCTCACTTCAGGTCCTGAGTGACTGTAATTCCCAGGAACAAGAACTATTTTCAATATTTATGACCAAAAATATTTGTGTGTGGAGAAAGCAGACTACTCCTGTGTCACGAATCTGTTAATTGTGATGTGAAACCTGTTACCTAAGGAACAAGGAAGCGGGTGTAAACAAAAACGTACTACCCAATGTCTTATTTTGTAAAAGTGCATTCACCAGACTGCAATTTTCCAATGCAAGTCTTTATTAACAGAAGACCTCATCATTCTGCAAGACTCCCACTTCTGGGCCCTTCGGCAACAGTCGGGAAACATCTGTGTAACATATTCGGTAGCTTTTAAAGTCAAACATTCACAGTAAAGCATAACAGTAAAATAACAGTTATGTCAGACCTGGAACACAAAGTCCAATGCACCTCAGAAATGTTGGACCAGCTTGTGGAGCTGTTGGAAGGCCGAGAGTGCTCATTTAAAGTCCACTTATTTCTTTTTTTTTTTTTTAAGTTTGGGATTTTTTTCCATAAAAAAATAGTTCCAACACTCTTCATTTTTGGTAGATTGTGAGTTTTGTCTTGGCGGACTAGCTTCTAGATCGGCGGTGGAACAGAATCTTTGTGTGTGGTGTGCGGTGTTGAGATTATCGGAGCACACCACACACAGTACAACCAAAACAGTTAAATGGCTGATTTTAATTGTTTTTCATCTTAATGCGTGGGGTCGGTGACAGTTAAACAATCATTTAAGATTTAAAAAATCCTTGTGTGTACCAGGCCTTTGGTTGCCTACACTAAAAGCCACTTGAAAATATGCAGTTTACTTTATTGTATAGTAGTAGTAGTAGTAGTACACAGTAAAACTACACATTTTCAAATGGCCTTTTATTGTGGACAACCAAAGGCACAATCATTAATATAAAGGTAGATGTTGCACTGCTTGGCAAAAATAAAAGTCAGTGTTTTCTTAAAATCGACTATGCTGGCTCATAACTCAGGAAAAACTCATAAATTGGACCCCCTTTATGTCAAGCTAACAATGTTTTTACGGTTTAAACAATTAATAAAGGCAACTTTGAGCCTTTTTTTGGGGGCGGGGGGGGACTCGTATATTTTCATCATTTGGCGAATTGGTGACTGTATTTCCATTTAAAGGTGAAATTATTTGTCATTTAACAGGTTCCAGGGGCAAAAAGGAGGCCACAGCCTCTTGTTCTTGTTCCGCTGCAAGGGCCAGCAACCCCATCCCTGGCGTCTCGGCCTGCTACCGCCGCCTTGCCTAAGACTCAGCAGGTCCAACAGAAGGCGGCCATTTTGACGGCAGCCTTGAAAGGAGGCCAAGCGTTCCTCTCGTCCATCGGTCAGAAGAAGCAAGAGAGACAGTCCATGCTCTCTCTTCCTCCCGTAACGGCCCTCAGCGCTTCGCCTGCTACTCAACGGAATGGTAAACATTACATTCACGAATGATTACCTACTGGGCTTTACAGTGCAAGGAAACATAATTGAGAACTTTAAATTTGTATTTAAAATGGATGCCTCAAACATGTGAAGAACACACTTATTTTGGCATGTACATGTTTTGTGCGCATTTTTTGTTTCAAATACTGAGCGCTACGTTGTACTCATTTGTGAAGATTTAGCGTTAAACATTTTTGTGCTGTGACACCCCCCACCCCAAAATGTAAAATATCTGCCTTGGCGCAAATGTGGGGAAACGCTGCCTCAACTAATGTTCCATGTGGGAACTCATGAGTCCTCTGTACTCTACAGAAACTCTGAATACAGACTTATTTTCATTTTCTGTCTCATCTTGCAGCATACATCAATTACGTACCCGTGGGCTCTGCAGTGCTCAACGTGGGCGACAACTTGCGTCTGATCCTCCCTCAGGGTACACTGCCCATCACCTCTACCTCCAGCGACGTCACGTCCGTTCTCACCCCCATCACTCAATTGGGCCTGGCCCCCATCAATGCCAAGCCTGGGACAACATCTGCACAGAAGTATCGTCCCACCACTCCGCTGCTCATTCCCGCCGCCGCACGGAGACTCTACCAGCCCTCCTCTGCATTGGCACTTTTGACTGCTGCCAGTAAGACACCCAGCCAAGCAGCTATAATTAAGGTATGCAGTGATGAGAAGTAACAAAGTACAAATACTTGGGTAGTGTACTTAAATAGATTACTTTTGCTCCCTACTTTCTGTACTTTCTACAAAGTCAAAATAGGCTCATTACTTTTTTCAACCATTACGGATAACGACACAACGTAAAAAACACACAGAGAGAGGTGATGTCACCTGCGGTTGATCTTGAGCTCTTAGGGACTTAAATGGCAGAAAAAGCAGGGACAGCAACAACATGGAGGGTGAACCAGGGAGCTTTAACGAATATAATGGAACACAATCAGAAAAGCAAGATATTCCCCATCACTGGCCTTATTTAAGAGAATTGTTTGTTGTCTGCTCCAAAATTGTCTTGTGGTTGTCTTGTGCCAGCCTAAAACCCACCAGGTTCTGACATTCAAAAATTCTCCATTAATTCTGAAACAACGCAAAGATGTATTTATTTATCATTAGCTAATTTAACATTTTCATACATAGCTTTTCTAACATTGTAGACTACGACTACACATTGTTTTGACAAACCAACACTAGCTAGCTCTTTACCAAGGAGCAACATGTAACCAACCATCCATTTTCTACCGCCTATACGAGGTCTGGTTGCGGGGGCAGTAGCTTTAGCAGGGACACCCAGACACCCAAAATTCTCCCCTGCCAATTCATCCAGCTCTTCTGGTGGGATCCCAAGGCGTTTCCAGGCCACCTGAAAGACATAGTCTCTCCAGTGTGTCCTGGGTCGTCCCAGGGGTCTCCTTCCGGTGGGACGTGCCCGGAACACCTCACCAAGGAGGTGTCCGAATCAGATGTAAAAAATTATTATTTTTGTTTTTGTACTTTAGCACATTTTAAGTTACAGGCGTTGAGTAATTTCGCCATCTTTTAGAGCTGTGAACGTGAAAACATGGCTAAAATGTTATTAGGTGAAAATGTATGTTATTCATTCATTATTGTGGTTTTATTTAAAGTGCTTTATGAATAAAGTTGAGTTATATTTTTCTGTGAAAAGCCGGGAGTCACCAAACGAAAAGCGAAGCAGCAATGCGAGGCGGCCAAAGACAAAGTGCCCCGTGACATCCGACAGCGATACGTCACCCAGTTCACGGAGGTGTTCCTCGACACCAGCACAAACATTGACGAGGCCTTCAATAAGGTGATCCCGACGCACACTGGGAATGTGATGCTCCGGGACAAAGTCTCAAAATGATTTTTTTTTGTCCTGTGATGATCAACAGGCCCTGGCAGAGGAGAAAACTGTGTACAATCGCAGTGTCAACAAACTGAAGTATCTCAGTGTCGCTGTGAATGCGCTGAAGAGGTTGAAAAAGCAGAATTCCGCCGCTGCTAGTGGTGAGAAACACCTGCAGGTGAAAATGTAAACAAATTGCATTTTCTTGACTGTGGATTCTGTTTTTTAATGTTCTAGATGACAAACTCAACGGCAAAAACCACAAAGGAAATATTCCACTCAACCGGAAAAAGCTAAAAGAAAATGGTGCGTGTCACTCTACGGTCCATATTAATAATTATGCATGTAGTACAGTGGTACCTTGACTTGAGTTTTCAGGGATACGCGCTATTGCTTTTTAAAAATTATTATATTAAAAAAAAAAAAAAATTGATACGTTGTTGCGAACAATTTGAGGCAAGCGAGCTTCAGTTACGAGTCGCCACTAGATAGCGGCAGTCAACACTGTCCACCCAGCATCCTGTGTCTCTCACACAAGTTGAGATACAAGTAAAGTGAGTCTTAATAATGTGTGACATGCTTTTGTCAAAATACCCTAAGGATCAATAATTACATCACACTTACGCTCTGTTTTGAGCCTCCCTCAAATAGGTAAATCACACCTCCGCCCATGCCAGCTACCGCTTTCGGTAAAATGACCGAAGGCGCAGCTTGGGGGTTGTAACGATGCCAATGGCTTCTACTGAAAAACAAAAACAAATAGCAAGCCCCATATAGACCGTAAAAGCATGGGTTGAATTTTCACTCGTAAAGGCAGCACTTAATTGCCAACCTGCTGTCAATTAGTGGAGTGCATAATTTTCTCTCTGAGGGCATCCATAACTGCAACGTGGCCTGCAATGAAAACAAATATATGACACTCCTAGTGTAGTGAATCTGTGGATGTGCCGCATGCAGAGTACACATTGCCACATACCCAATTCTTAGGAGAGGAAACTCTATGTGGGGACGGTATGATGTAAATTAGGAAAGGTGGCCTAAAGGTTAGGAGGTTGGAGAATCCGAAGAGGGCCCATTGACTTGGTTGTGTAATTTCACACTTACCTTGATGGGGTGCCAGGCACACTCAAATATGTTCTTTTCCTTGGCAGATGACACTTCTTTGTATGAGATTTTGAGGGATTACGTTCTGAGTGAAGAGCATCTGATCGAGAATAATTATCCTATCCAGCACCCAGAGAAACCTGGCTGTGCTGTCCTTTTGGAAAACAAGAAGGGCAACAACGACCGTAAGCTTCCAGACATGTACTGACTATTGAAGTGACCAGAGGGCGCACTTTAGCTGCATCTATGCATCGTCATCCTGGCGTTTCTCCGAATAGCCCTGAAGAGGATTTGCTGTCGGTGTGGAGCCACGTACTCTGTCAACAAAGCTGGCAAGCACACCCGCACAGAGGAGTGCAACTATCACTATGGGAAAGGAGTGGAGAACCGAGGTACACTAGTTAAATTATCATATCAGGGGTCCGCAAACTAGTTTGTAATAAATTACCATGTCGGATCCTAAAAAAAGTGCATGCGTATATATGGGGAGTGGCTCGCCGGGGGGGGGGGGGGTTAAAAATAAATAAATAATAAAAAGTTACTTCGCCCTACCTAATCAGAATCATCTTTATTTGCCAAGTATGTCCAAAAACACACAAGGAATTTGTCTCCAGTCGTTGGAGCCCCTCTAGTACGACAACAGACAGTCAATTTACAGAACACTTTGGAGACAGAAAGACATTGACAAAAAAAAAAGTCACTGAGCAGTAAAGGGTTGCTAGTTATCTGGTAATGCTGGTACAGTTTTTTTTTTTTTTTTTGACAATTGTGCAAAAAGATGCAGTCCTCCAGCACTTGGAGCAGTTCGAATGGCTAATATTGCAATAGTCCGGTGCAATGACCATTGTGCAAAGTGCGCTGAGACTGAATTCTGACATCCAAATTTTTATTTTTTGAGAATTTAATCATATTTTTGGGAGAATAAAGTTCTCTTTTCCAGAATAAAAGGTGTCATGTTACAAGAATAAAGTTGAATTTTTGAAACTACTTGTTAAAATCTTTTTTCCTTTTATATCTTATGACGGAGTACTTTATTTTGGAAAATTCAACTTGTAAGATTCAAACTTTTTATCTTGACAATTTCCCCCGCTCCCAAATTTGTTTTCTCGTAACAGTACCATTTTTTTAATCCCCCAAATACGAATTCGTTATCAGGATAGAATATTTTTTAGAACAAAAGGCGTATACTGTGTGTGTGTGTGTGTGTGTGTGTATATGTATATATATATATATATATATATATATATTTATTTTTTTTGTTTGTTTTTGTTTTTTAAGAGGACATAGGGGTACTTTACAGAATAAAAGGTGTAATAGAATGAGTTGTATTTTTGAAATTCACTTGTTTAAAGATGACTTTAAACTTTGCCTTATATTACCACTTTATCTTGGGGGAAAATGCATCTATTCTTGTAAGATTCAGACTTCTTATGACTTAATTTATCTTATTTCATAAAGATATGACTTCTCGTGTTTTTTTTCTTTAAAATAAATAGTAATTTATTATAGTATCATTGTGACTTTTTTTCTTGAACTGACGACTTTTAATTCCTATGGCAGTCAGGGGCATAAAGTTATGTTTAATTAGTGTTAGGGTGGTTCCTTGGAAAAAACATTCTCTACCCTAAGGGATCCCTGGACCCAAAAAGTTTAACAACCCCTGCACTAGTGTATGGTGTTTGACATTATGAGATGTCTTGATGCTGTGTGTAACCGCCACAGTGCCAGGTGGGGTGGAGACTCGCTACAGCTGCTGCCAGGGAGTCATTGGAGCGCCCGGTTGCCAAATCTTTAAGGTGAGACACCTGTTGACAAAAGATTTGGTGAACCACTTTTATGAAGCTATCTCTTGTCTGCTACAGTTGCACGTCCACGATTCCCTTGCCATGGATGGATTTGTGGCGACCGTACCCAGTCGACCCGCAGATAGCAGCTGCCCTGGAGTCTACGCGCTCAACTGTGAATTGGTGACTTTCGTTCACTTCTGTTCTTCACTCAAGTATTAAAACGTCAAGTTTCATTTTTTATCATAGCGACGAATCAAATACTTTTGCACTAAATCTCTTATGTGGGTACGCAGGCTTCCTCCCACATTCCAAAAACATGCATTTTGGGTTTATTTACCATAATCTCAGGTACCATATGATTTTTGCCCAAAATTTCTTTAAAAATTCTCCTGTACATGCGTGTAAGAAAAATTAACAAAATTAGTCAGCCTTAAGATGGTAAAAATCAATGCAACAAACTTCCCTGCTATTACTTCTTAGACATACAGTATACCTTTACCTAAGGATGTTTGCCGGAACACGGCATCGGATTTAGCCTCTTAGTTTACTAGTTGGCAGAAACGCGTACTCATGAATTTGTAATATACCTTGCGTGTGCGTGTAATTATCATTCCTAGACTAATATAGATCATTTAGAGTGATCACTTCCATAGACGGATGTATCAGTATCGTCAGCGCGTGCGCACGGAGCAAGGAAAGTAATTTGTTTGGTGCATGTGCAAAGGTAGGCATTTTTTGTTTACTTCAGAGAATTTCTGCTGGTGAATTTTTGCCTCCAGGAAAAAATAATCGATGCGCCCCACTGTACGATCGTCAACGGGGGCGAGGAGAGTGGCGCCCCCCACAAAATGCCGCCCTGGGGCAGCTGCCCATATCGTCCATATCAGAAGCTGCCACTGGTGAAAAATTAGCTTTGTGTGTTGGGGAGGAGCTGAGTTTAACCTGCATTGTTACGGGGAGTCTTCATGGCATCTCCACCCACACTTTGGATACACTTTTTGGAAATCAAATAATTTGTAAGCCATTTATTTAAGTGCAATATTCTAAAATGAATTTAACGTGATAGGAAAGTGATTTGGGATGATAGTTTGTGGTATGTTTATGGTTTAAACTATTAATAGACAATTTTAACTTTTTGGGGGGGAGGGCGGTCAGTTACTTGCGGTAAGGCTTGGGGCCCATTACTACACTATTACTGTATGTCAAACTTGTTGACACATTTGAAATAGCATCAAGGCAATGCGACTATCAGTGAGGTAGGAAAAAAAATGACAACAGTCAAAGTTCTTGGAGTTTGTAGACATTTTGGTGGAAAGCTGAATTGTTTCCACTGAGTGAAGCTCCTGCCCTTTGTTTTTCTCAGTGTTACACTATTTACGGGTTAGAGCTGTCACGAGTGACTGTCGTGGACTCAAGCCTCCAAGTGGTCTATGACACATTTGTCAAGCCGCACAACGAGGTCATCGACTACAACACCAGGTAACGAGCTCATCCAGAAAA
Source organism: Phyllopteryx taeniolatus (assembly GCF_024500385.1). Taxonomy (NCBI): domain Eukaryota; kingdom Metazoa; phylum Chordata; class Actinopteri; order Syngnathiformes; family Syngnathidae; genus Phyllopteryx; species Phyllopteryx taeniolatus. The sequence continues at coordinate 13,301,695 of NC_084504.1, read as the reverse complement.
GCATCTGGGAGGCTGGTGACATGACCGCTTGTGCAGATTTTCAGGCATCAGTGAGCAGGACATGAGGGACAACCACACGTCTCTGGCAGAGGTGCAGAAGACCTTATTGAGCTTCATCTGCGCTGACACTGTTCTGATCGGGCACGGCCTGGAAACCGATCTTTGTGCCCTGAAGGTGACTGAATCTTTTACCACAATTTTATTTATTTAAAAAAAAAATTTTTTTTTAAATTTTTTTTTTTTTTTTTCTCGTCTTGTGCAGGTGGGTTTCATTTCTTCACCAACCAAAAGCACTTTACTACTAGTAGGATTTGTAGTGTTCCTACAGCAGCTGCTTAACCTGAAATCTAAGCACACTGTACTCTAGTATTTCCCAGCGTTAACTGAGTCAAGGCGCATATTTTAGTGTGTGTGTGTGTGTGTGTGTACACTTGGACTCAGACTTGCTCTCTAAATCCTGATTCGTTATTTTTGTTGACAGTAACAAATGACTTTAGAATCGAATCGTTACTCCTTGTATTTTTCCGAAATGAAGATGTCACAGTCCAACAAATTAAAAATCCAATTTATTTGATAACTAGCTATTGAACGAGTACGCTGACGCCTTTTAGGTTCCACTTCTCCCGCCGGATATGTTTTTCTTTTTAGTTTAAAATGGATTTTGCCATGGCCAAAGGTAGAAACTGGTGCCGTAAATCCTTGGTCCCTCCTATCTAGATGGCTGGCTAGCCGGCTAGCTCTCATCATCTGCCACACTGTGTTGGATCAACCTTTTCCCATTCATTCTGCCGCGGTCGCCGTCCCCCTCTAGCGATGGCTCCTTTCCAGCTTTGGTTGTGGCGTTGCCCTGAGCATCCATGCAGCTCCATGGACTCTGCTATCAGACACCTACTTTTCAGAGAGCTGGGTGGAGGGCTTTAGCGATTTTCATCTGTGATCCATGAAGAACGAACTACAACTGCGCATAGTTTCTGCGCAGTAAGTCGAATTTTTCGTTTTCAAATTACACTACTTTTTCAAGTGTTTTGTTTTGCTCTCAGATACACAGATTTTCATGAAAATATCTGACTTTTACCAAAGAAAATTAAATTGTCCTTTATTTTGAGATCATAATAACAGTAAATATTTGTAAGAACAAGTATTGTAGGCCACAATTACAAAATAATGAAATGAAAAAACTGGAGTGCTAATTGTTGTTAAAGATGGAGATTCCTCATACCACAAGATCATTAAGACGCTTAGGGAACTCTTTTACGTTTGGTAAGACAATACACTAGTTTGTGCGTAGGTGCTGCTCTTTCGGTTAGCGACAGAGTTCAAATGGGCTCACCAGTTAACTTATTTTCATTTCGTTAGCCGTAATAGCATCTATTACGTATTACTTAGTAGCAGTTTTTTCTGCTTTAAAAAGGGAGCAGTTTATTTGACCGAAGACTGCTCCCTTTTTCAAGCAGAAATAAAAGCATGTTCTGCAAGAGCCATTACTGGAGAAACTGATATGATTTGTGAAGAATAAAGTCGTTGCTATGATTTGTCTTCAGTGTTGCTGCCAAAGACGAGAAGAATGCATGAGCTCTATACCAAAATTGGAGCTCATGTCCAAGCCATGTCACTTGGGTCACATGTCCAGCCAGCAGTACAGGTCCAGTCTGGTTGGTCTCTACAAATGAGGAGTGGAGACAAAATGGTGCCAGGGGGCAAAAAAACAAGAGGGCGAGTCTATTTATTAACTGGTGACCAATCAAGTCTAGCGTTTGCCCTTTGAGTATTCCACTACTGATTTTATCCCAGTGAAAGAATGCCAAGAAGTGGTTTGGCATTGTTGATTTTACCTCGGTAATGCCTCCAATTGTATACTGAACTGTACTGCTTGGTGGAAACAAGACAACAGGATTGCGCCATCCAAGTTATTTTGTAACTTACTATACCCCTGCTCTTCAAATGTGAGCTGTACTGACGGCAGTAATGGGGCACTGTCAAGACATCGATGGAAAGCTTACCAGCTTTGCTAGTCACAATTGAGCCTATTCATTTCACATGATTATGAAAATTGTTGGAATGAAAGGGGTCATTTTTGACATGACCATATAGTCTTGACTGTCTTATCACGTCAACCTTTCAGCCTATTGACTTCTATTTGTACTCGTGGTGCCCAACAAGCCAAAGTAAATATTTGGACTTATGCAATTGGAAGGTCATCAGTAGTTTGTATTTTTGATTAATCTGCCTCGGCAGTATTAATTGGAGTGGGTGAAACCAGAAGCTATTTTGTTTTCCATTCATTATCATACAATATTCACCCAAATTTTAATGGTTCATTGTTTATTTTTGTGGTACTGTCTTGTTTTTCCCTCTAACAAGAACATGAATGGCAAAATCCACAACTGGTGTTTAAACCATAAAAGGACAAATGCATTTCCTGGTTCTTTTATTTAAACAGTCCTCTTTATCATGCAGTTAACATTTGACATCATGAGACCAAGATGATGCCCAACAATTGATCATAAAGATTTTTTTCAGGGGGACATGGCCCCCAGGCTTGCTATCATCAGCAGTTCAAATATATTGAACGACGGATCAAGCGCGTCATGAATTTTGCTCTTCAGCTGTATGTTTGAGACCTGCAAGTTGTGCCTAAAGTACTGAAAGATTCAACAGTTGGACATTTGTGTTTAGAGGAGGTCAAATTAAGTTTACCTGTATAGTTTAAAATGCATTTGTGGTTCATCCTCAATTTTGACCCCAACGCTGACTATCCTTTTTTGTAAGTAGTGCATTTGAGTTGCTGCTGTAAGAGATTGGTGCTACAGGACGGTCTGTTGCTCTCTCTTACTTGTAGTTACTCCACGGTATGGTGGTGGACACGGCAGTGGTCTTCCCCCACCGCCTGGGCCCCCCACACAAGATGAACCTCAACAGCCTCACGGCCGAGCACCTGACCAGGATCATTCAAGAGAGTGGTGGGTGTCTCACGGACAAACTGCAGCCTCTTATTGCGCATCAATAAAAGAGTAGTCAGGAATATAGAGCCAGATTGGTGACACAATGGCATCTCGTGTGTGTCTAAAACTCTTGTTTCTCCCAGTGTGCGGCCACGACACGGCAGAGGATGCCGCCGCCTGCATGGAGCTCATGCTGCTGAAGGGCAAAGATGGCAAAGTCAAAAAATGATGGAAATAAACAAGAATGCACTGTAGTTATACAAAAAATAATAATAATTGCATGTTGCTCAGAGTGTTTCTTATGAACTTTATTTTGCTTGTTTTGATTTTGTTTGCCAGTTTAAAAACTATGAAAAAGCATTTGACTATGAATGAGGACATGCCTGAAGTGGGCGGGGCTCAGTTTTGTTATTGAGTTAGCAATGGCTAAGTAAAAAAACAAAATTAATTACAAAAAATGAAGTGTTTTGTTGTCTGTTTGAGTCAGTCAATGAAGTACCAACTTTTAATGAGCTCATGTGGTTGAAATGCAAATAGGCCACGCCTGTGAAGCTTGTGATTGGTTACTGATTCTGCATGTCATGCAGGTGAGTTCCATTGTAATTTCAACCATATTAAAATATTTTGTGTTACAATACCGCTATTCAACGCAATGTGGTCCATACATTGCTCCGCTAAGAGTCCACAACATGAGGTACACCTGCATGTGTATGAAGATACTACAGTTCAACTTTAATCCGTTTTGCTGTATGATTTAGTAATAATAGCGCTACCTTCACTTAAGCGTTTAATTAGATCCATGAGTGAGCGTGTAAGTCAATTTACTTTTATCTCAAATTCATGTTCCTCATCAAACGAACCCTCAAGATGTGGCATCTATCTGAAGCTCGCTTGCACCTAATATTTTGGTTCGGAACACAAAGCCAAAGATCAACAACTGAGCTACGGCTCATAACTCGAAAAACCACTCACAATTCGTTTATTATTGGAGAGTACTGAGAGCTGTTTTTAATCACTTTATTTTTTTTGATAGCTCTCATATTGGTTTGCCGGAGTCCACGTGTACCTAATGTTGTGCCCCAGTGAGTATAAAACAGCCAAAGTCAAATAGCGCTAACTCCAGCATTTTCTTTACTCTGACTTTTTCTTTGACACTTTCTTCTTCCTGCTCCTGCCGCAGCATCTACGTAAGCAACACCTGCACGTGTGGACGAAAAGAAGCGCAGAGAACAGGACGACTGCGAGCAGGAAGCCGGCCACATCCAGGCTGTGGTACTGGTACCAGGTGAGTTCGTGGGCGTGTACCCTGAGGTGCTTGGCGCCCTTGTGTCTCATAGTAAACTCGATCCAGAACACGGCCTCATCCAGGGCGCTCATGGGTCGGTCGTGGTGGATGTCGGACAGACGCATGGCGTTCTCCTTGTACCTGTAGACACGGGGGGACGTGATGGAAAATATGTTGTCCAAATAGTTGGTTCGCTGGAGTGCATGCCCACCTTTCAAGTGTGAAGTTACACAAACGCGTCAATCTCTTGTGAACTGCATATTGTCCAAATTGTGTCTCAGTAAGCCATTCTCGAGTTTGCAGGATTATGATACCGTAAAGTAATAGGGACAACTCTACTGCAAATAGCGAAAAGATGCAAGTCATTGATGCCCTCCCCTAACAATGTTTATAATTTCCTATATTGTTTAAACCATAGTATACCATGAGCTATGATCCCAAAACAATTGAATATAAATTCAAACTAGTCTTACAACATTACCTACACATGATTGGATTTTGTAAAATTCAACTAAAGAAATGCACGTACAGTAGGCTACTTCCTTGAGACCAATTCCTATTGAGACTGGACTTTGGTGCCAACTTGTGGACATCTTCAAGCTTTATAGAAAGGGTGCAAAAAATGCTAAAAGGTGAGTTTTTTAGCAAAATAACAGAGGAGGAGGTTCCCAACATTATTTAATTTCCCTCATGAGATTAATAAAGTATGTCTCGCTATCTCTGTGTACTACATCTCTCTATATACTGTATCTTTATCTCTTTGTGTATAGCTTTCTCCTTTTCTATATATATACTGTGTATATATATCTCACGATCTCTGTATATATCTCCACCTCACTCTCTCTATATACAATCTATCTCTATTGCTCTTGCTATATGTATAATGTATCTCTGTCATTCTCTCTGTATATACACAGTTGAACCTCGGTTTTAATTATTAATCCATTCCCGAAAGTCTTCATAAAATCAAATTGTACAAAAACTGAAGCCATGGTCCCCATAGGAAATAATGTAAGTCCAATTAATCTGTTCCAGACACCTGAAAAATAATCAATATAATATATTTATAATATATAAACAAATATGACTTACTATTGGGGCGGCACGGTGGACAACTGGCAAGAGCGTCTGCCTCACAGTTCTGAGGACCGGGGTTCAATCCCCGGCCCCGCCTGTGTGGAGTTTGCATGTTCTCCCCGTGCCTGCGTGTGTTTTCTCCGGGCACTCCGGTTTCCTCCCACGTCCCAAAAACATGCATGGTAGGTTAATTGAAGACTCTAAAATTGCCCGTAGGTGTGAATGTGTGTGCGAATGGTTGTTTGTTTATATGTGCCCTGCCACCAGTTCGGGGTGTACCCCGCCTCCTCCCCGATGATAGCTGGGATAGGCTCCAGCGCTCCCGCGACCCTTGTGAAGATAAGCGGCTCAGCTAATGGATGGATGTACTTACTATTGAATTGGAAACATGAAGATGGCGGAGAGGTTATTGTTTGGAAAGGGAATAACTTTGTATTTGAATTGAATGTTCTTGAATTCTTTGGCATGTATCACCTTCTTTATCAAAGGGCCGACACTTGGAACTCTATATGGTTGCCTGGTGGCATTTTAAACAGTCGCACTCAATAAATAAGCACAAAAAACTTTTCAAATACTTTGGATGAATGCGACTTGTGACGCCGACTCAAGAAAACACTCAGTAAAGTTGCGCAGGTGCAGCTGATGCGTTGTGTGAGGCTAGATTCCAGGAGATGAGTGGTCAATCATGCAGGCAGTCAGATGAGTTTGGTACGTACCATTTTCAACTACACAAAAGCATATCGGTCCAAAAACTGGAAAAAAAAAATCTCAGAAAACCGAGGTTCTCCTGTATGTATGTTATATCTATTGCTCTCTCTCTCTCTCTCTCTCTCTCTCTCTGTCGTATTGTAACACTAACTTATGAAGAACAAAAATGTGTGGCATACTCTCATTTTATATTCCGAGTTGTCACGCAAGTGTAAAAAGCTGTAATACTTGTTGAGACAAAATCGTAAAAACCCTAGGGAGCATAAAAACGTACGATTTGTCGTTAATGACGGTCTTGACAGCACGGCTGAGGTCCTCGGAGGTCATGAAGTTGAAGTCCACGGTGACGGCGGCGCCCTTGGCCTTCATGTGCACCATGTTGTCGGGCTGGTCGGCGAACATGGGAATGCCCACCATGGGCACCCCGTGGTAGATGGCCTCGTAAATGCCGTTGGTCCCGCCGTGAGTGATGAAGGCTTTCGTCTTGGGGTGACCTGGATGGGTGCTGGGTTGAGTTTGATGATTGACCTGATCACGCATAAAAGTTGGCAGGTACTAACCCAGGAGGTCGTTCTGAGGGATCCAGTCGTAAAGCCTTGTGTTGGGGGCCAAAGTAGTTGGTTTTTCTCCGCTATACCGCCACAGCACCTATAAACAATAGTTAAAAGGCAATTTATCTCATGTTAAGTGCCTTAGATCAGTGCTTCTCAAACTGGGGTCCGTGAGCTAAAGTTTGTGGGGGGGGGGGGGGGGCGGGGGTCCTCAAAATGACTTTAAAACTTACAATTATTTTCTCGTATTGTTTAAAAAAGTGCATGCTTAGACAAGGGGAACGATGTGCCAATCAACCATAGATAGCTACTGTAGTTAGATATTGAAATGCTTGTAATTATTATGCAGGTGCACCAAGTTATGTCCAGAGAATGTACATTTTTACATTTGTAGATGCCACATGCCATGAAAGAAAGTCCAACCTTTTGGGGGATCTGACCAAGGCCCGAGGCGATCATGTTGGCCTTCTCGCTACTGACGTTCTTGATTATGGATCCCAGAGTGAAGACCACAATGCCGTCGTCGCCTGAGCTCTGCACAAACTCTTCGATGTCCTGAATAGAAGAAAACAATTAAACAGCGGAACCTCTGAGGTTAAACACAATACGTTTAATTCTTTGTCTTTTTTTCCAGTTCTCTTTTAATAAAAAGATTTCTCATGGTTCACATTTCCATTACATTTACGTATCACCATTCTCATCTATCCATCCATCCATTATCTGAGCCGCTTATCCTCACTAGGGTTGCGGGCGTGCCGGAGCCTATCCCAGCTATCATTGGGCAGGAGGCGGGGTACACCCTGAACTGGTTGCATTCTCACCTATTCATCTGAAAATGACAGTTGAGTCAACAGAGTATATCCCATTGTACATTAGTTCTACAGCGATTTAATAATTGGTCTTTCAACCACATACGATAAATACAATGTGGGGGGGGGGGGGGGGGAACGCTCTAGAGCAAGAATACTGGGGTGCACCTCCATGAGATTAAACAGAGAAAGCTATAAAATGAAATAAAAAAATTAGTTTTCCCCCATTTCTTCAGAAACGCACTTTGTTGCGGTCTTAATGCAAAAGTAATTCTTTCCATCTTGAAAAACATCATAAATAATGTCAATCCATTCATTCATGGTAGATTTTCCTAGTTCGAACCACTTCCTACAGGCAGCACTAAGAATCCGAAATAGATATTTATTAGTGGAGGAAACATTTCCTGGTGGTTGAGCCCCTTGATATAGAGAAACACAAGTAAATGGACACTCTGTTGGGAATATTTGTTGCATAATTTGATCATTCAATTCTTTTTCAATTAACCTATCTACCGTTATTCTGTGTTTTTGTGCTCATACTGTATGGGGCCATCTTGGTGCCGAAGTGAGTTGAGGAGTTTAATTTAGACAAATGTAGTTTTTTGTGGCATCCATAGGCACATACAGTACAGTATTAACCTTTTTGGGGAAGGGTGCCTCAATTACTCGCAGATTTTCTCTATTCACGGAAGGGCGTGGTCCCTATTCCCACTGTACCCCGTCAATGCCAGCTTGATGTCATTGAAATACATCGATTGGTGACGTATCCACACCCGCATCTGCCTACTAAAACAAATTGTTAGCCTAATCGGATCAAGTTCCAAAGTCATATTTTAATGGTTTTGCCGTGATCTCCAACTCTCACTGGAGCAGCTCGCAGCCGAGTGTGAAACGGCTGGGATGAGAATCAGCACTTCCAAATCTGAGACCATGGTCCTCAGTCGGAAAAGGGTGGCGTGCCCTCTCCAGGTCGGGGATGAGATCCAGCCCCAAGTGGAGTCTGGGCGTCCCTGCTAAAGCTACTTCCCCCGCGACCCGACCTCGGATAAGCGGTAGAAAATGGATGGATGGATATGTCCATCATTAAATAAACTAAATAATATGGAGATTATCCTCATTTAAATCAATGGGGGCAAGACTCAGTATGTTACCCAGGCCAGGTAAACCATATGTTACAGTATGTTTATTTGCAATTCCGGGCATCTGCACATTTAGGTTGTTGTGTCATCCTGAAATAGAAAAAACATCTAATATCGGCATTACATCAGAATTGGATTTGGGACTGCAGTGTAAATGCTGCCTAAGACACAGTACAACAAGCCAGGCAAAAGCCAGCCAGTTTAAATGAGCCAAAGTCTCACTAGGTTTGTGGGCATTACATATTTTTTTAGTCTGTTTCCAAATTGTCCAACATGTTGAGGACTGTAAGAAGAAAACCTAATCAGCCCTTGCCCTACCTCCGGTAAAGCTTTGGCGGGTCTGCAGTGGATCCCGCCGACAAACTTGAAGTTCGGCAGGAAAGGACGAGGGTACTCAAAATCCCAGTAAGTCCTCATCAGCCAGATGTCTGCCCTCCCCACTAACTCGCAGGCACTCGTGGGCATGCCTGTAATGAAAAATGTTGAGATGAGGCGTACGGTCAGTGGACAAGCAGAGCACTCACACTGCAAAAACTGGGCTGAAAGAAACAACAAAAAAGTCATGAAACTTGGAATATATGGCTTAATTTAAGCAAAATTGTCTGCCAGTAAAACAGGAAATTTTGTTACTGCATTTTCTGAAGAGGTGTGACCGTCTCCATCTGTATTTCTGTATTGTACTTCCCCCATGTGGCCAAGGCTCTCAGTGCGTCACTTACCTCTGAAGTGTGTGTAATATTTATCCACATCTGACCAAATGGCAAATTCGATCACAATGTCGTTCAGAGCATAGAAGAGGAAGTTCCACAGTCTTTCGGAGAAGCTCATCTTGTCAGTCAGTTTGCTCATTGCGGCGGGAACAAAAGAAGGTGGGGAAGGCAACTGTCCGCAGTACCTCTCCCAGTTGTGCACCACGGAGAAGCGCAGCGAGTAGACCAGCGGGATACCCAGTATTTCGGCCACCAAGTCACTGCCCGCATAGATTGGGTCCGCCAGGAGGAGGTCATAGTTGCCCTCCTTTATCTTGGTCATTATGTCCTTTGACTTCACCACGCCATCCAGATACTTCAACGTGTACTTCAGGTCTCGTTTCATCAGGGTCACAAATTTGGCGTAGAGCTGAAAGTAGTTCATGTAGTCAATTTCGTAAATGGAAAACGCCAGGAAGTCCTCCATGAAGCTCTCCACGTCCTCCAGAGAGATAGAGACATTAAATGGCAAGTAGTGGAAGCGGGACTGGTCACTGGCCTTCATGAAGAGTGAAGCGCTGGGAAGCAGGACAGTCACGTGGTGCCCGCGGTCCACGAGCGCCTCTAGCATGGGCTTCATGTTGATCCAGTGGCTGGCCTCGGTGTACCACACCAAGATGCGCCCACCGTTGGCGCCTGCCGCCGCGCCAAGCAGCAGCAGCAGGGTGCAAAGCGGGATCATCATGCAAGTGTGTAGTGTTGGTGTGACCCCAAAGCTTTTTAAATCAGCTGTTTGTAGAAAATGAATCATTAACTCGACGAAGCTGAACTCTGCCTTGTAGTTGGACTCATAAAAAGTGCTTACAGGTAAAAGGTGATGACTTTAAAGGTCCATGTCATATCAGTTCAAGGATCTCTCAAGAGTCTTTGGCCGCACCAAAATTCAAGAGTGAGGAACAAACAGCCACACTCGCAATATAACAAAGAATAAACACGAGCCCTCCGCCAAGGCTTTAAACAACTTTCACTTGTGACATCAATGACTGAAGTTATCTTAAGTTAATTATTAGTTAAAAGGAGGTCACGTGTTAGTGAGAATTTCTTTTGTGTCAAAGGGAACAATAAATCATGGCAAATCCACCAAATGATTATCAAACTTTGACAGCCATGCTGCGCGTATCTCGACTCTGACCCACTGTTCAAGCCATGATTTTTTAAAATTAATCAATATCAATATATATATACACACACACACCTCATGGCCAGATGCTCACAGACAAACTCAAGTTCCTAATGACACTCACTAGGCCAGGCCTCTTAAGGGGCACACATGCAACACATGAATACTACAGTATGTACATTATTGTATACATTTTTCTTTTTCCCCATCTTCATTTTGTCTCATTAGTTTTCTAGATTTTATTCAATACATTTCTATTTTTCTTTATAAAAGCACCTTAATTTTAATGGGGACATTTGATTTGATATACGAACAAATGGAGCTATGAGCTTGGTTACAGTACAAATTAAAATTGTAGATGGAGGTACCACTCACTGTATTAGGAGCCAGGGGGTAGTGGCTTTGGTGGTCTGTGCCTTCAGCAAGTGCTTTTGCTTTTGCTGGAAAATGTCACCTCAAGGCGCCACGGTGGACGACTGGTTAGCGCATCTGCCTCACAGTTCTGATTACCCGGGTTCAAATCCGGCCTCGCCTGTGAGGAGTTTGTATGTTCTCCCCGTGCCTGCGTGGGTTTTCTCTGGGTACTCCGGTTTCCTCACACATCCCAAAAACATGCATGGTAGGTTCATTGGATACTCTAAAATGCCCATAGGTGTCAATGTGAGTGTGGATGGTTGTTTATACAGTATGTACCCTGCGATTGGCTGGCAACCAGTTCAGGGTGTAACCCCGCCTCTCGCCCAGAGTCAGCTGAGGTAGGCGCCAGCACGCCCGCGACCCTAGTGAGGATAAGCGGTACGGGAAATGAATGAATGAGTGTCATCTCAAAATAAAGAGGGGTTCCTTTTTAAAGCTTCCTTTGTTCTCCCTCTTAACATTTTACACTGAACAAAAATATAAACGCAACACATTTGTTTTTGCTTCCATTTTTGTGAGCTGGACTCCAAGATCTAAAACTTTTTCTACATACACAAAAGGCCATTTCCCTCAAATATTGATCACAAATCTGTCTAAATCTGTGTAAGTGAGCATTTCTCCTTTGTCGAGAAAATCCATCCAACCTCACAGGTGTGGCATGTCAAGATGCTGATTTAGACAGCATGATTATTGCACAGGTGTGCCATAGGCTGGCCACAATAAAAGGCCACTCTGAAATGTGCAGTTTTGATTTATTGTGGGGGTCTGGAGGGTCAAAAAAACAGTCAGTATCTAGTGTGACCACCATTTGCCTCATGCACTGCAACACATCTCCTTTGCATAGAGTTGATCAGGTTGTTGATTGTGGCTTGTGTAATGTTGCAAAAACAAAAGTGTTGTGTTTATATTTTTGGTCAGTGTAGATTCCTTTCTCGCGCTGCATTCAGGAGCGTGTGGAAAAACAATAAACATTTGAATACAGTAATCCCACGCTATTTGCTGGGGATAGGTAACGAGCCCTGCCGCAAATAGCAAAAAAAAAACAAACAAAAAACATAATTGATGCCACCCAAAAACATTTTTAATTGACTGCATCAGTGGTTCCCAAACTCTCGACACCAAGCGCCTCTTAAAAATAATACTTAGCTCTCCAGTAGCGTAGTAGGCCCAAGAGTTCATCAGAATGAGAGCGGTATTTTTGTTAGCCACACTGTAGCATTTGAACCTTAACACTGTTTAAAAAAAACTGTACTTAAATGATTAAATTCAAATGTATTGTCCATAATAGCTAAGTAAAAATTGTACATAAATAAACATTTAAAAACAACAGTTCTTAAAGATTAAATGCAAATGTAATGAACTTGAAAGTTAAATATAACTGTACATAGGCAGGGATTGTTTCATGTACAACTCGAGGGAACCCGCGTACCACTAGTGGCATAAAACACTGAGAATCACTGACGACCAATAAAAAGGTTTATAACTGCCTATACATACCACAGGATGGCAGCAAAGCACTACTTGTGTCTGAATGAAACTTTTCAATTCACTTCAACATAGTTCCTTGACACCAAGATGGCGGCAAAACACTCCTTTTGTGTAAATGAAGCTCTTCAGGTCACTTCAACATAGTTCCTTGGTACCACGATGCCTCAAGATGGTGGCAAAGCACTCCCTTTCTCTAAATGAAGCTACTCAACTCACTTCAACACAATTCCTTGGCACCAAGATGCCAAAATAGTTATTTTACTACTTTGGGTTGTTAGTTATGGAGACGGGGAACACCGTATTGGATTCAATACACCCGTGGAGGGCATTGTAAGCCTTTTTTTTTTTCCCCCTCATACACAAAATCAAAAATTTTCCTTGTTGAATGCGTCCTGAATTTTTCCTCGACATTCCTCCCCTTGCTGCTACCCCTCGCCGCCGGACTGAGGGGTTACAGCGTTTTGCTTTTTGAAGTAGACATTTGCATAATCAGATTAGGACGTGTGATTGTCAGCCGCCTCCGCCATCATGGGGTGCTCCAGAGGAGAGAGGGTCTTGTCCAGCCCAACAATGGACCACCACTCCTACCCCGGGCACCCCCCTTACGCTCCGTGCAATCCTGCACCTGCATCCCACCCGGCTCGCAGGTTGGAGGAGGAAGGAAGGAGGCCGTCAGGAGTGCGAGAGAGGGGGGACCGGTGCTGAGTGGGGGTTGAGCTGGGATATTTAACCGCTGTGAGTGTGAATTGGCTTTGAGGGGATAAAGAGCTCAGGGGCCTATCGGCTGGCGCCCAAAAACTCCAGAAATTCTTTTCTCCGCTGGGAGAATCGAGGGGGCTGCATGCACTGATCTGGTCCATTGTGATAATGGATTCAGGCGGCGTGCACGACGCTGATAAGGAAAGCGCTCTCAATAGACGATTACCCGCACGCACGCTTGGGAGAGAATAGTCAATCAGGCTCTTGGTAGAGGCAACCAGACACATTTTTGTTATTTTCACTGTTTGGGTAATGCGTGCAACGCTGTAAATAAAACACGTCAGCGTAAAATGTTTCCTAACCTGACAATGCAAAAAACAGCAATTGATCCTCACCCCAAAACATTTTGTATTAGCTCATATTAATATTTTAAACCGTGACTATCCCGCAAACTATGATCCTGTAAGAGCTTAATATCATTACCCTTAAAATAAATAGCGTACAAAAGACTCTAACATCCCAGGCTAAATTTAGCTCCTCCTCGACAAGGCTTGTCTCTGAGTCGAGACGTATCACTTCAAAATACTTTGTTGACACCAATTCCTATTTAGACGGCGCTTTGGCAGAATCTTGTAGAGCAGTGGTTCTCAAACATTTACCTAAAAAAAAATACCCCAAGTACGAGCATCATGAGTCATGCCCAGCATTAAAATGCAGTAGTGTATTAGGCCCCTGTTAATCCAAAAACAAGGCATTCCCCCCCCCCCCCTAAAAAAGTACATTTAATATTAGTGTTAGCCACTGTAACATTATTATTATCTACAGTATTGTGCTTTATAAAAAGAAACATACAGTAATAACAAGTAAATAGAATTTATGAATTAAACAGTTTGTGCATCATGATAATTCAACAGGCATTATACTGCTCCTTGTAGTGTGTGCGCCTTCGCCACCTGGAGGTAATATAATACATACAGACATAGAACACGTAGATTTCATGATGGAACACGGGAGATCTTAAGCTGCATTAATATTAGTCAGTCAATAATATTGTAATTTTATCGCAGAGGATAAAGAATATATGCCTGCAATTATTGTTGTATGCTGTCTGCATGTTTTGCTACCACTTTCAAATGTTCAAATATAAATTGTTTAAAGCTTTATAATTACTGCAATGTTGATGGTAGTTTCATTAGCCCATCTATGGCATTTTCCCTTTCTGTGTGGACTTTTAGAAAAGTTATGTGGTTTGGTTCCATGTAATTCTCTTAGTTTTATGTTTAATTTGACGGCAAACTTCAATTGGGAGTGGCCAGCCTCTTTTTTTTTTTTTTTAAAGAATTGTTCACTATCGGCCAAACTGCTTCTTGTTGTGACGTTCGCTGCCTCCATAACTCGCTAGCAGTCGTATCTCAAATTTTTGCTCACAACTCAAGACAAAAAAATCATCTCGTATCTCGAAATACTTGTTAGTCAGTCAACAGATAAGTCGGGTTTCACTGTAAATATACAATACAAAACCGACAAGACACATTTGAATAATAATAATAATTCATTTTATTTATAGGCGTCGTTCAAGTCACTCAAGGTCACTGTACAAACGTTTAAAATAAATCAAGCAATAAAAAGAAAATAATCTGAACATAAAACATCAATTCAAATGGCAAATGATATGGGAAATGTTAAAGTGAGTAGGCGGACCAAAATAGGTGTGTCTTGATTTTGGATTTGAAGAGTGTGAATGATCCTGTGTTTCAAAGGTAAAGTGGTAGTGAGTTCCAAAGACAGGCGGCAGAGCGGCTGAAGGCTCTGTCCCCCACGGTGGACAGACGGACAGAAGTGACGGTGAGGTCGATGGAGGATGAAGATCTGAGAGAGCGGGAGGGTATGGCAACCTGAAGAAGGTCAGCAAGATATGGCAGGGCGAGGTTACTGATGCCCTTGAAGGTGCACATCAGTATTTTATATTGGATGCGGTATTGGACAGGGAGCCACTGGAGTTGTTGCAGGGCTGGAGTGATGTGGTGAGGAGAGGGGGTCCTTGTGATAATACAGGCGGCAGAATTCTGGAGTAGCTGTAGTTTTTGTAGTATCTTATGCTGGTGACCAAACAGGAGGGAGTTGCAATAATGCAGACGGGAAGTGACGAGGCTATGAACAAGGACAACAGTAATGTGGGGGGGTGAGGGATGGGCGGAGGTGATTGATGTTTCGTAAGTGAAAGTATGCAGACCGGGTGATGTTGTTTGTGTGTGCTTGGAATGAGAGTGTGCTGTCAAGGATGACACCCAGACTCATAATCAGAGGGGAGGGGGAAGCAGAGGAATTAGCAAGTGTAATGGAAAAACTGTCAATTTTGGCAAGCATGGACTCTGTACCTATGAGTAGGATTTCAGTTTGGTCTCTAATGAGTTGTAGAAAGTTGGATGTGAACCAGTGTTTGAGTTCAGAGAAGCAGTCAGTAAGGGACAAAGGAGGAAGAGTGGCGGTGGGTTTGGTGGAAAGGTAGAGCTGGGTGTCATTTGTGTAACAGAAAGAGTAGGAATTTACGGAAACTATTGCCAAGGTAGGCGATAAAGAGCAGGTAGCCCAAGACAGACACATGTCCTTGTGTATAGTGAGTCCGGTTTTCTTATGGAGGCGTTCGAGTTAATGACCTTTGGATTTTAATTGTTTCAGGGCAGGGGTGAACCAGGGTGTAGATGTGGTGAAACCTACAGATCTGTATTTTAATGTGTTGACTAGCTGGAGATTATTACTGTAAGGCCCGCCACACACTGCACGATGCTGCCGAAGTCGATTGGACCGAATCATCACCTGAAAATAAAAGTTGCCAAACCTCCCGCACATGGAGTGATTGAGTATATGGATTTCCTGAACGGCGAACCTGTATGGGCATTTGATTCTGTATACAGTATATTGTCTAATTGGCTAAGAGATGACACAGGCCAAGTTGATTTAGGAAAAGGTTAGGTTAGTAGAAAACATGATTAGTTACTGTAATTACTGAAAAGGGGAGCGAGTCGGAATTGAAGTTGCTTGTCGTGATACCAGATCCAGGATGTTTCCTTTGCAGTAAATGGAAAAGTTAATTAATTGCTGAAGACCAAAGTTATTGAGACACGATGAGAACTTCCTGGAAATTGTGTTAGTGGTGATGTGAATATTAAAATCACCAAGCAGGATAATGTTATGAGATAGTAGAGACGATGGTGCACAGATAGGCAGCAAAGTCAGTTTAAAAAGTCATTGTTGTAACAGCAATGGTAGTGGAAGTGGGTCCATAGAGTTGTATAGCTGTTGATTCAAAAATGGAAGAAATGTTGTCTTTAATTTCCAATAAATGGCGAAAAGTGTCACAATGCTTGTCCTAACATGCAAATCTGTTATCTGACCAGGCCGCTTAGCTCAGTGCCCCGTGAAGAGGTAAATGCGTCTAAACACACACAAGGCAGCCATGACGTTTTTACATGCTTTGCGCGTTGTTTTGGGCCACGCCACAAAGGAGTCAGCTGTCAGATTTCACAAGCCGGCCGGTGTGTCCAGCTGCCCTCTGCTCCCTTAAACACGCCATTAGCGCCGCTTTAATAGCGCTAACTGTTTACTCTTGGGCTCAGTTGTCGTCATATGGCTTTTTAGAGGAGGGCCTCAATGGACCACCGCCGCGCAGTTGAGTTTACGACTGCAAACAACCAGGAGATCCAACACAAGAGCTGCATCAAAAAAATTCACTCATTCAACAAAATGTTGATTATTGTAGTTATCCTACTCTCTATAGCATGATCCATATCATAGAGTGCTGTACACATTCTGACAACAATGTGTGGCTTGTTTTTACATGAAATTTATATTATCAGGTTATTTATTGTATTCAAAATGTAAATATATTAATATCTTCAAATTCAGTTTTCTTTATTTCTTACTTCATGTATAAATGTAATACATTTTTGAAATTGAAATTGAAAGAGTCTGCATTAAAGGACCTCAGCAATACAGTGAAACCCAGTTTATCACCCGGAGGGTCACTGGAGGGTTAAACACTTGGTAGCCCGGGGGTCACTGAGGCATTAAAGTGGGCCGTCCTCCTGCGCGTTTGCTCAACTGGACAGCGCTTGACTCCGAGGTGACTTTCGGGGTCACAAGTTAAGCTGCCTCTATTCAGGCTTGTGGTCAGCTTTGTGTCCGTCGCATTGTGCAGGGCTCGCTGGCCTTGTTGAGCACAAACTAAAGGAGGCGGCAGGTACGTTTAACTTAAGCTTGGGGCCAGATGTAGCATACCGCACAGTACACCATCTAATCTGAATGCCGTTACTGTAATTCATCATTTTATTAGTAGTTTTATTTGACAGTATACATCTTTTTGTTAACTAATTGAACTGTATTGAAAAGAAGTTGGGATGCAGGCTGAATAACAAACATCAGTCAGTATGTATTTTTCCCCTGTACTTGAGCTTGAGCTTCTGCACAGTCTGGAGAAGGACCGTCAAGCCCCAGAATCAAAGAGCTGTTTGTTTCTTGGATATTGCCAATCTTTATGAACAGTTCTGGTTTATAGGTTTGGAGCACTTTTAAAGTTGTATTCCCCCAACCTCCAAATAAGGGTCAAAAAGTCAACATGAAGAGGCGATGACACGTGATGCAAAAGGCTAATGCCGGCTAAAATTAGGTTGATTTGGCTTCTATAAAGTGAGTCATCAGCAAATGACTATGCCGCTTTAGACCCCACCCCAGCGTCATTTCCCACCACAAAATATGGTCACCCAGTTTAATACCAATCGAAAACACTACGACGCATGATGCTAAAGTGGGTCATGACTTCATGATTGTGGCTGCTTTAGAACGCCCCCAAATACAATTAGTAATGCAATTAACCCACCCAAGCGTGATGTCCCACCCCGAAACATGGTCACGCGCCTTGATAGCAATTGTAAATGATGTGATGTGTGATGCTAAAAGCCAAAGCCTGCTAAAATTAGCTTAGTTTGAACTTTGACTTCTATTCAAGTCGGTCGTGACTTCATTTGAGACCCCTAAAATACAATTCAGTCCCCTAACCTACTCCAGCGCAACATCCCACGCCACTAATGACTGTTAAAATTGGATCCCTAAAATACAATTACTAAGTCCCCCCCCCCCCTCTAACCCACCCTTGCACAAAGTCCAAACCAACACTGCGCCCACCAAATTTTATACGAAATGAAAACACTATGGCGCTTAATGCTAATGCTAGCCAATGTTAGCGTTGGGCAATGTATTATAAGGGACCATAGAGCAAAAAATAAATAAAAAATCTTCATTAACAAACAGTTTATTCAATAAATAGTTCAAATAAAATATAAATAACATTTGTCACAAGTGGGGACAGAAATTACAAAGAGAGGTATCGGATGCTAATTATGCCAATTAGCATCACAGTAACAATCAAAAAACAATCTTTGGCGAGATGAGATGCAGACTACAAAAATGAGTCCTCACTTTTCAAAGAAAAAGACAGTGCAGTCTCGTCAGTTGAGGGGGGATAAAGAGACATAAAAAGTGCTTTTTGAGGCAGTCACGGAGATAAACGGCCTCTTTTTGTAGACAACACGAAAACCTATCAGGGGACTAGTAAAAGATCCATGCACAATACGAACACAAAGCTGCTCATGTGCAGTCCTCACATAGGTAGAAGGTCAGATCTCAAAAAGGGGACCTGGAAGCCCGGAAGTCCGTTCCCTGGTGTCATTCTACCAGGGTTCCGAGCTGCTGCAGCTGGACCCAGGTGAGGAGGGGGCCTCGGTGTCGCTGGCCAGCGTCCATGGGCGGGAGGGCGAGCGGAGCTGCTCCATGTTGCCCCGCAGGAGCGTGAGTAGGGCGGCGGGGGCGTGGTCGACTCGCCCCCCGCCGCTGCCGACGCCGCCCTGGCTCTCCAGCAGGCGCGCCAGGAAGTCGATGTAGCGCATGGCCAGCCGCAGGATCTCATTCTTGCTGAGCTTCTTTTCGGGCGGGTGCGTGGGGATGAGCTTGCGTAGCTCAGAGAAGGCGCTGTTGACGTTGTGCTGGCGCCAGCGCTCACGTGTGTTGGTAAACACCTTCCTGGTCATGACGGAGGAAGGAGGGAGACCTCTGGTTCCTGTGCTAAAGCGAAAAAGTTGTTTCGATTAAATCCCAGCTCAAATTTTAGTATAACAAGGGGAATGACCGAATATTTTTTTTCTGTTAAAAATGGTCAAATAAGAGTATTTTATAAGTATTATTTGGCACCACCTTGTGGCAGCTTCAGTCAGGTCGTAGCCCTGTCTAATAGAAAAGTAGTGCTTTGCCGCCATCTTGTGGCATCTATAGGCAATTATAAAGCTTTTTAGAGGATGCATCACTTCTTGCTATTGTTGCAGGGCTCATTCCCTATCCCGTACGTATGTTGGGAGAACATTATAACATTATACCTGCATATGAGTGATTCAATATTCAGGTAGTCTTAGATGAAACCACCGTTTATCACGGGGGATACATTCCAGACACATAAGCATTTGGTGAAAATCCAAATTTACCCCTCCAACATGCTTCAAACACACTTAAACTGATTCAAACTCACCTTTTTCACCCATTTTAAACATATTTGAACAAAAATAAACAATTCTGTGTGAGTGCCTGGACTTAAGCTGGGGTTGATATCAGCTTCTGCGTGAGTGTGATCATTCTGTTTATGCGTTTTACAGCATTCAATAAACAGCTGAAAAGTGCATCAGTGACTAGCTCTCCTTTCCCACACGCAAGGGAATTACAGTCAGTAAATAGACTGTAAAACCCCAGAAAAAAGATTGCTTAAAAAAATACAATATAAGGCGGGAAGATGGTAAACTAATTAGCAGCTTAAATTTTTAGCGATAGATGGTTTCATACAGTTATTAAGCACTGTATACACGGTATGCAGTGTGTAACAACTAAGTTTGTGAGCTGAGGAAGCTGTGTGTAAAAAGGTAAATTCATTTTGAAAGTCCTCATTTTTTAAAATAAAAAATGGTGTAATTAAAATAAACCAGTTTGTATAAAAGTAAAATAAGCAGTTATGTTTTTCCCCATTATATAATTGGTTCGTTAATACAATTAGAAATTAGCATGGATTATTTGATCATTTAAGTTAATTTTATATACAGTATTAAAGTTTGAGGTGATGAAACATTTTTATGTCGTATTTAATTCAATTGGTTAAATAATTATGAATAAATCAAATAGATTATATCATGTCTCGTGTAAAAAAAAAAAATCATCTTAATTTACCAGTGCTGTAATGTAAAATAGTGAAAGAATTTGACTTTAAGATTGGCATGCATGTCATTGAATTTATAATTGATACATTGAGGACTAGAGGGGGCTAACAAAATTTGTGTCAATTTTAAATTAAGTGCAGAAATGAATCGTGGAAAAACACTTTCAGATGAACACTGGTCTAAATCGACCTTTAGTTCCATTTTTGACATATAAGGGGTCGTCCATTATTGCACGTTACCTGATTCATCAGTGCAACACTGGTCCAACATCCCAGAAAGTGAAGTTCAGAGATTGATCGAAGACTTGGAAAGTAGGTACTTCTTAAAATTGGGTGCCAGTGCCTCTTCATGTTAGTATGAGTGAATTTGATTGATCATCTTTCATAAAATATTTACATTGTTAAAATACTGAGGCAGCCAACACATGGACTGTTAAAGAGATGCTGCAGAGGTTTGTTCTTAAATCAAAAATATATTTATTTTAAAACAAGCTTCTTCACTTCGAAAAAGAACCTTTTATTTATTGTTTAATGTTTGATGTTAGAGCTTTATTTTGTGCAGCAATTTGTTGTTGTTTAAAGTCTTCTAGAAATAAAGCTGAGTTGAGTTAAGGGATCTTTGGACTTAGACCAATATTGCACTAAACATTTTTTAGTGACCCAGATGATACTAACTGTGATCCAACCTATAAAATGTAACATTATGACAGTAGCTCAGTGGTGGATAAAAATGTCATTATATCGCATCAAAATCGAAATCATTATATTTTGGGGGGAAAAAAAGTATCGAGAAGAAGTCATTATTGCCATATCAATCTCCCATAAAACTTTAAATCACTCTCGTGCAAAATGACTTCACTTCAATGAATACAAAGAGTTCCTTGAAAAAACAATAAATGAATTGGGGGGGGGGGAAAGCTCCTTACCGTGTTGTCAAAGTTGTCCTCTGCGGCTCATGAGCAGGAGAGCGGAGGAAAGAGCCAGCTTTCAACACACGCAAGCACACACATAGGAGACGAGAAGAGGTGGAATACTGCCGCATGATCACGTCTGACATTTTATAGCGGGCTTTTGTGTGACGTGGTCATTGTGTGAGGAAGCGGAGGGGAGGGGTGGGGGATCGTCAACGCCCCCTATTAAACCCTTCACCGTCCCATCAAACCGCCCATCTATTATTAACACAATGAGGGGCCATCCTCATCATCATCACTTATCACTGTGTGAACACTCACAGGCGACCATTCTCACTCCCCCCTCTCCTCCCCAAATTATGGATATTTTTATGACTATCATTATTATTTAATAGTGATGCCGTCTCCCTTTTTTTCACCAGAGCAAAGCCTTATCAGGACGACTACTGGATGATTTTGGAAGATAAATGATGATGTAAATTTTATTTAGCTTTATCCTTATTTTAGATTTGTATCTGAAAACAATATTTAATTTGAGTTTTTATGATATAAAATTTCCTTGCACCGTACTTGCTCCTCCTCACTGGACAGTGACACATTTTCTTCTGATCAATCCATCCATCCATCCATCGTCTGAGCCGCTTACCCTCACTGGGGTTGCGGGTGAGCTGGCGCCTATATTAGCTGACTTCGGGCAAGAGGCGGGGTACACCCTGAACTGGTCGTCAGCCAATCGCATGGCACATATAGACAAACAACCATTCGCCCTCACATTCACACCTTTGGACACTTTAGAGTCTTCCATTAACCTACCAATGCATGTTTTTGGAATGTGGGAGGAAACCGGAGTACCCGGAGAAAAGCCACGCAGGCATGGGGAGAACATGCCAACTTTGGCCAGATTTGAACGCTAGACCTCAGAACTGTGAGGCAGATGTGCTAACCAGTCGTCCACCATTCCACCCCTCTTCTGATAAATATTTCATAAAAAGAATTCACTCACGCGGACAAATGTACTGGTCTATGTTTATCGATAAAAACACTCATTGGCAAGACCCCACCCTATCTAAGCTCTCTCTGCTCACCATGCATACCACCACCAGCACTGGGGTGTTAATTCAGTTGTTTGTTTGTTTTTTTCCTTGTCAAAAGGTGACGTTCCCTTAAACTGAGACATCGCTCTCTCTGATCCTATCGCGGTTGACGTGTGGGACAACCCACCGTCGCAAACACCATTACGGCATTTAATGTGGCCGCGAGCTGCGTTTGAATCTGACCCGATTTGCCCACAAAAGGTAAAAGTAGCACATCCAGATTGACAGGTGAACAATGTGCGTTTTGTGCGCCGCTGTGGTAATCTTGTCCAGGCTCGCACATAAATTAGCCAGGAAACGCTTGTCCACACTTGCTAAAAAAACAGGCCTGGTAAAACCAATTGTCAGTGTTTTTTGTATTTTACACCCTTCAAGTGTTGTTTGAAAGACGCAGCCTTCCGTGAGACTGTGTGGAGTAGGAATTTGCATAATCCGATTACTGGGCCGGGATTAGCCCCCTCGAGCCCGTTTTTCTGAATCAACCATTCATGGGCGTCGCCCTCGCCGCCAAGAGGCTGCACCTGCAGGCTCGGCGCCATCGCACTGACCTTCTTCACGCCGCTAATCTCCCAACATCAGTTTAGTGTCTTTTTCTTGTATCCCGCTAGGGAGAGACGTTGAACTTGTCGTCGTCTGTTCCTACGATATTTTCTAAGTAGTACAGTAGGACCTTGGTTTTTCTACGATTTGTTTTTCGACTATTGTTTTTTAATGAAATGTCCCAGTTTTCTTACGCAGCTTTATTGAGCGTTTCTTGTAGGGCTTGGGAACGTGTCGTCACGCCATGTTGCAGCATGGATGTCTCGCCCATTTGGAGGTTAGCGGTCTTTTGTTTACTATTCAGACCTGCCTCTATCTTTCCTCTCTCTGTATTTCTGTTAGCTAATTCGTTCCATGACCATGCTCGTCACACAAAATTCATACCTCAAATCATATTTTCGTGTTGGAAGGAAAGGGATTGCCATTAATCTGTTCCAGCCCCCCCAAAGAAATAAAAATGTGTCATGTTTTTCAATAAGAAAAATACCATTGTGTAGTATTGTACTTTGTAAAAAAAACATACTTAAAATGTAAAGAATTAACAGTTTTAGCCACATTTTCTGCTCCTATCCAATGGACATTGTGTTGCTCCTTCTGGTCTGTCTTGCTTTGACCACTTAATAGACATACACATACTATACATGAGGGGTGTCAAACTCATCTTTGTCACGGGCCACATCGTAGTTATGACTTCCCCCGAGGGCCGCTACGACTGTGAACCCATATAAACGAAAGATTACCTCATATAATTACATACAGTATACACAACACATTGATGAATAGCCAGTTTTGAAATCAGAAGCCTATAAGAACATGTTTTTCAACCATTACATATCTTTTCAAAGGGGGATTGGTAACAAAGAAAATGCTTGCAAATATCTCAATGTTATTACACCAGAACACAATTTGCAATTTTTATTTGCTTTCGCAGGCCACATAAAATGATGTGGCGGGCCGGATTTGGCCCCCGGGACACCACTTTGACACCTGTGCTATACATGGAGATTGTCACAGCTCCTCAGTAAAATGCTGTAATATTAGTCTTTCTTCACAGAGGATTAAGATTATCTGCCAGTGAGTATTGTTATATGATCAAATCAGGCGTTTGATCCATGAAACTTTCCCAGGACTACCACGTCTATGCCTTTCTGTGACTCTTTCAGTCTCTGTGTTGCAACCTGCTAATGACACTCTGCTCAATAAGATGTTGCTTTGGTCTCATGTTATGAAAATGTGAACATTACAGTTGAGTAATTAAAATTAAAGAGCAATTAAACTCCCCCAACCACTACTTTTTTTTAGTAAAGCATTATTTGTGCAGAATGGTGACTAATTTAAAAAAATAAACTTCCTCTGTACAAAGGCCTTACCCCGAGTAAACCCTGCCTTATTCCAAAATGGATTTTTTTGCCCCTGCAAAATCTAATGTCAATTATCCAAAATCTAATGTCAATTATCCGAAAACACATACATGAGTATTTACGCCCCAAAATATTATATTAGAAATAAAGACCTCCCCCCCACATAAATGCCTTAACCCTACTCAACACCTAGTAATCTGAACACCCTATAATGAAAACAAAAAATGTGTTCAAATTTGGGCAAATAGTATATACAAAAAACTAAATCTAAGAGATAAAATGTACATAAATATTCATAGCCTTTGCTTGGCACACCTATCTTTGGTCAGTTTTGCCCCTTCCCCATTCACAAAGTATTCATATTGAAAAAGTAAAGCCCTCTGAATAGTTTCTGGATACACTTCACAGCGCTTCAATTTTTCCGCATTTTCTTATGTTACAGCCGTATTCCAACTGGATTCAATCCATTGTATTCCCCCCATCCATCACCTGTGTGTGTCACACACAGGTGATGGATGCTGCCGGACACTTTAACTGCACCGTGTGATCGGCGATAACGACGCGACCTTTACACAGGCGGGCCCTTTCCCACCGTACAATCAGCGCACCATTACGCCCGCTGTTTACCCACCGAGCCTTTAACACAGCTCTTCGGACTACCACCCCCCCTCCCTGCGCCATTAAGCAACATTGTCTCTGTCTTTTTTTGCGCGTCACAGGCTCGTTAGTTGGTTATTGATGCCGGCCAGTCAGTGTGGGATGAGCTTGCTCGGACGCTCCCAGTACCAAATCCCCAGGGGTGGTCTTTGTCTGGAGGACTTGGGGGGGATCATTCCTCAGGGAGCTGCTTGACTGCGCTGGCTGGTGAAGATAAGCGTTCTCTCTCCACATGGTTAGGTGGCGATAAGGGGATTGCTGCACTCCACACTTGAATGTTTTTTTACACACTCAGCTTTTTATTGTTTAAATGCACAAATAGAGTACACAAAAATATGATCGAAATAGATCACAGTGTTAGGAAACAGTGTTTAAATACTGCAATGCTGTTATTAATCACTTCTTGCAAACAGAACAAGTGAATGTGTGAAATATGTGTAAATAGTGGCCTTGAAAAGAACAGAATTTGTTATTAAAAGAGTTTAAGTCTGGTCTGTCCGTCTGTCCGTCCGGGCACCTTCTCATAGCTCAGCCTGCTTTTCTTCGGAGGAATCAGTGCTGAAAAACACAATTATTATGCTTTAATGTTATGGAATATTTAAGATTCATTTTCAAAACGCACAAATATTATTTTTAAAAAATACACTATGAACCTTGTTACATGTTATGTTAGCCACCTACCTACCTCCATACACATCTCCCTACCTACCCATCTACTTAACTAGCTACCCCCTTACAGTATATACTTACATATATACAAGCTAACTACCTACTTTCCCATGTCCCTCGACCCCCTATACCAGTGGTGGGAAAACTATGGCCCGCGGGCCACATCCAGTCCATTGATCATTTCAATTCGGCGAGCCAAAATACAGAATCGCCCAATTAATTTCAAAATCATGACTACATTCATTTGACCTTGTCCTGTAATGCCGAGTGGTTCCACCACGTTGTGCTGTAATGCCGAGTAGTTCCACCAGGTTGTGCTGTAATGCCGAGTGGTTCCACCAGGTTGTGCTGTAATGCCCAGTGGTTCCACCAGGTAGCGCAGTAGGTAAAGTGATACATTGACTTGACTTTGGCTGTTCTGTTTTTACTCTGCTACTGCTCTGAACCCCTCTTCAACCACGAGTGGGCCAAAGAAAAGAAAGGTCGACAGTGAGTGGCGAGTGTTTAATATAGAATGGACTAAATACTTTTTCACTGAAGTCCGGTCAAAGGCTGTATGTCTAATTTGTTAAGAAACCATTGCGATTTTAGAGGAATATAACATGAGCTGTCGCTTTTCTACCAATCACGCTGATTATGCTCACAGCCAATCAACGCAGGAACTGATGGCTACGGCTCAGCGGTTAAAATCAAGCTTGCAGGCTCAGTAAAACACCTTTATCTGACAAACTGCCATACAAGATTCAGTCAGAAAAGATCCTGAAACAGCGCCACGGGAGTTGCAGATGGAACTGATTGAGCTCCAATGTGACACTGTCTTAAAAGAGAAGTTCAACTCTCAAACTGGATGAGTTTTATGCTTCATTAAGAGCAGACAAATTTCCAAAAAGCCAGAAGATGGCACAGAGGATGTTGGTGGTGTTTGGCTCAACATATGTGTGTGAACAGACTTTTAGTGTGATGAACATCAACTACAGATCCCAGCTCAGTGATGTACACCTCAGATGTGTTCTGAGAATTGCCACAACAAAACTAACACCAGACTTTGATGCACTGGCAAAAAAAAAAAAAAGGTGATCAACAAAACAACACTGTTCCCATTAAAAGTAAATCTGAGTATTAACACTACAATACCTTTTTTTTGTTTGTTTGTTTATTTTTGTGATGTAAGCATCTGGTCCTGGCTTGGCCTGCCTGTCAAATTTTAAATGTCAATGTGGCCCCTGAGCCAAAAAGTTTGCCCACCCCTGCCCTATACCATTACATACACTACCTAACTACCAATTGATCTACCTATCTAACCTGCCATATACCCAATCTATCAATCTACCTACCTACTCACTCCCCATCTACCTACTTTCCTTCCTTCCTACGTAACTACCTATCTACCTACCCATCTATTTTCCAACCAGTCTACCTCACTACCCAAGCACCTACCTATCGACTAGGTCTGAATGATATGGACAAAATTTCAATATTCATGCCAGATATCTCGATACAATACTGATTAGAACTCGCTGTCAGTCGTAAACATTCGAATAAAGTAACCGATAAAGCTCTCTCTAACTACAATCTACCTACAGTACTTAACCCATTTGTTTTCCTACCTTCTACTTGCCTACACATTTACCTACAGAATCTAACTACCCACCCTTCTACCTTTCTCCTTTTTCTCTTGCTTCTTTCCTACCAGCCCATCCATCCGTTTTCATACCCACCTACCTACTGACCTTTCCACAAATCTACCCACCTACCTACTTACCCATGTCCCTACTAACCAACCTACCTACCGCTCTACTGTCCATATACTATAAATATGTGTGCTACTGTATCTCACCTGTTCCAGTCAAGCCAGCCACCTTTTCACTCCTCTTCCTCTCTTGTCCCATCCAGTATCTTGATCCATAGTTAGCGGACAATCTCCCTCTGAGGTGTGAACCTCCTCTCCACAGCGGGCCTTGTGAAGGCGGGCTGAGGCGGCCGAAGGTGGAATCCAAGGATCCCAAACCTTGTCGTGACCACTCGCCGCTTCCCCTCTCTACCACCCTCCCCGCTGCTCCCGCGCGGCCCCTGCAACCAGTTAACATCATTTCCTGGCCCTTTCCGTCCTTCCACAGATTGGATCCGCCCCAGCTGCTAAGATCCGGGCTTTTGGTGGGCCACGCTGAGTAATAGGCAAAATCGGCAGCATCTTCCTGAGAGTGGAAGCTGATATTCTCGCTCCCGGGGGCCAACAGGAAGCTGGGGTTGAAGCTGGGAAATGGTTCTGAACTGGGGATGGTGAGCTCGGGTGGAGGAGGAAGTGGAGGAGGAGGAGGAGGAGAAAGAAGTGGATAGACTGGGCCCACCTGGACTGGACCCAACTGGTCTAGAACTGACAGGGCTGGAACCGACTGGGCTGGCTGAGCTTCATACAGGGAGGTAGCGTCGCTAAACAGCTGACATCAGAATAACAACAACATTAGGTACACCTACACGATCACATCCATCCATTTTCTCTAGCACGTGTGTGTGATGAATGCGATTGGTTAGTTCTGCCACATCCTCAGTTATAAGACGGTGCGCTAGGGCTGGGCGATTATATGATCGAGATTGAAGAGTGCGTATAAATTTCCTGTCAATCTCGGTGATCAGCTGTGTGCGTATTTCCTCAATCTAACACGGTGGGGATGTGCGAGACAACTGCCAATCAGCGTTGTCCTTTTCCTGCTCTACTTCCGCTTGCAAGTTGTGGGAGAAAACAGAAATCGCGCCTCCCCGGCTGGCCCGCCCCGCAGTGACATCTAAACTCCCGCTTCAACTCAGCTGTCGTAACACGGAGCACGCGGCCAGCCACTTTTCGCCCGTGCTCCAGACCGGTGATGGATGCGACCGGCCGCTCCGCAAGTTTGCAACGCCGGTTATGTGGCGGTCTCCAAAGTGACATGGAACAATCCTATTAATTAGCTGATGTGCAAGGTATGTTGGCCCCCTAAAAACCAGGCAAGACTGTATTTATTCATTTGAAGACTTACCACCGAAGTATTTGTGGAAAGAATCAAAATGTGAGCGCAGTCAGTACAGCCTGTCATTCACTGCACAGCACAAGTAGCATTAGCAAATAGCCACTGTTAGCAGTGAGGCCACCAGACCAAAGCAACAGATCAATCGTGTAACATTTGAAAGTAGCAATAATGTTAATAGGGTATGTAGCATCATTACTGGAGATTCATAATGTTTACAATCCAAGGTGTTTAAATTATCCCCGTGGGGGAAGTTTTTTTATTTTGTATCTTGTAGCTCCAAAAATACTCAGTACTTCAAACTAGTGGACTGTTATATTTTTCTGCATTTTAGTGAAAACTGTTCTTATATTTTTCAGTTTTGTTTGCCTTATTTTCTTCGTATGCCAATGTTATGTTGGGGTTACTGTTTTAAATATTGACGATGAGAATTGTTGTTAACAAAAGGCGTTAATAAAATGTTGAACTACTCTCTAACTTCTTTAGTTTTCAGTACAGATGCTTTGAAACCGATAATTTAAGAGAGGTTTTTTTCAAAAAAATTGTCATAATCGAGATCGGATGATATGAAAAAAATTAATCGTGATCTTTTTTATTTTTATTTTATTTTTTTGCCAGATCACCCAGCCCTAGGGTGCGCACACTTGTGCATCCACATGATCTCAGTTGTTTGTTTGTACTTCCTTTCTCTAAAAGATTTGTTTTCAGTTGAGTTGTACAGGTTGTAGGTGACATTAATGGTGGAAAAAGTATTTAAATGATTTATCTTAATCCAATTTTTTTTTTTTATATAACAAAACCTGGCATTTGAATAGGGATGTGTAGGCCTTTTCTATCCACTTTATTTGTATGTACAGTGGAGGAAATCATTCTTTTATGCCTCACTGATTTTGTAAGTTTACCCACTGACAAAGACATGAGCCGTCTATAATTTGAGTGGTAGGTGTATTTTAACAGGGAACATAAAATCTAGAAAATCATGTAAAACAAAAGATGAAAATTATTTCCCAATTCATTGAGGGAAATAAGTATTTGACCCCTTATCAAAACATGACTTGGTACTTGGTGGAGAACCCCTTGTTGGCCAGTACACAGGTCAGACGTTTCTTGTAGTTGATCACCAGGTTTGCATACATCTCAGGAGGAATTTTGGACCGCTCCTCTTTGCAGATCCTCTCCAAATCCTTAAGGTTTCGAGGCTGTGCCTTGGCAACTCGAAGCTTCAGCTCCCTCCTTAGATTTTCTATAGGATTTAGGTCTGGAGACTGGCTAGGCCACTCCATGGCCTTAATGTGATTCTTTAGCCACTCTTTCAATTCCTTGGCTGTGTGCTTTGGGTCATCGTCATGCTGGAAGCCCAATCCACGACCCATTTTAAGTTTTCTGGCTGAGAGAAGGAAGTTGTCACCTAGGATTTCACGGTACAAGGCTCCAACGATTTTCCCCTCAATGCAGTGAAGTTGACCTCTGTCCCCTTTTCAGAGAAACCCTGCCAAAGCATAATACTTCCACCTCCATGCTTGACACTGGTGATGGTGTTCTTGGGGTCATAGTCTGAATTCCTCTCCCTCCAAACACAGCGAGTCAAATTGATTCCAAACAGCTCAGTTTTTGTCTCATCTGACCACATCACCTTCTCCCTATCATTCAGATGTTCATTGGCAAACTTCAGACGGGCCTGGACGTGTGTCTTCTTGAGCAGAGGGACCTTACAGGTGCTGCAGGATGTTAATCCATTATGGTGTAGTGTGTTACCAATATTTTTCTTGGTGACTGTGGTCCCAGCTACCTTGAGATAATTAACAAGCTCCTCCCGTGTAGTTCTGGGCCGATCCCTAACCTTTCTCATGATCATTGATACCCCAAGAGTTGGAATTTTGTGAGGAACGACGGAGATTGACAGTCATTTTATGTTTATTCCAATTTCTCATTATTGCACCAGCAGTTGTCTCCTTCTCACCCAGCCTCTTCCCAATGGCCTTGTAGCCCATTCCAGCCTTGTGCAGGTCTATAGTCTTGTCCCTGATGTCCTTAGAAAGTTCTTTGGTCTTGCCCATGATGGAGAGGTTGGTGTCTGATTGATTGATTGATTCTGTGGATAAGTGTCTTTATACAGGGAACAAGTTGAGATACAGTAGGTGTCTTTCATACAGCTAATGAGTTTAGATTAGGAGTACTTTATTAAATTGAGAGGACTACTCTATGGGAGCCAGAATTCTTTCTTCATCAAATACTTATTTCAGTCAATGAAATGCAAATGGATTATCTTTTTTAAAATGTGATTTTCTGTTTTTTCTTTTAGATATTCAGTCTCTCACTGTTAAAATAAACCTACAATAAAAACTACAGTATGCACTGCTCATGTCTTTGTCAGTGGGTAAACTTACAAGATCAGTGAGGGATCAAATAATGATTTCCTCCACTGTATGTATGTACGTACAGAACTGAACAATGTCTTCAAAAATTGTTCCCATTTGTCACTTAAAGTCCTTTAGTTCCAGAATTGACCGCTATTGTTTACTGGCGCTGTGGCAGAGAATGGGACTGACGTATTTCCACAAAGTACCAAGTCATGTTTTGATAGGGGGTCAAATACCAATTCCAATAGCCAATTCTGGAACTAATAGACCTTGCCAACAGCAGTTTAAGTGACATATGGAAACTATTTTTGGATACATTGTTCAATCCCGACAGTCCGTTTTATTCGATATCCGTTATATCGGGGTCCCTTTTATCAAGGTTCCACTGCACGCACACGCACACACACACACACACACACAATTTATTTATAATTGTGATTGAAATTGCCTCACTGAAAATGTTTAGAGACAAGAAAAAACAGTTTACTGCTCAAAGTGAATTTAAGAAAAAAAAGTTGATTATCTGAAAAAGAAAAACAATTGGTCACCAAGTGTGAAGTGAAATGGCTTATTTTTTCTTGTGTATTCATAACTGCTCTTTAACCAAGCAAACATTACAAAAATAAAGTCCATTAAATTTCTCTTTTAAAAATAAAAAATAATCTAATTTATCATAACACTCGATTACTCTAAAATGTTTAGTAGGATACTCAAATACTAAAATATTCGATAGCTGCAGCCCTAATATGTCGGAGATTACTGTACATTCCTACACTACAATACGGCAGATTATTCAAATTATTCTGACACGACACCTCGGATGGTGCAGGTGCACCTAATGAAGTGTCCCGCGAGTCTACCTTCAGCACCTTGCGCGGTACCTCTGGCAACATCTCCTCCAGCTGTTTCAGAGAGGCAGTCAGTAGCCACGGCAATGAGGGCGCCCTCCTGAGCATGAGCTGAGCCACCAGGGGGTTGACGCAGGGGAAGTTTGATAGGTGCTGCTCCTCCTGATAAACAAGGCAAAGTGTGTGTGGGTAAGCACATGACCAAGGTGAAGAGGTTGCGTGGAGCTCACCTGTGAGGACGTGACGGCCAGCCAGTCTCGCTCCAGGTAGCTGACGGGATTGCGATCACTGGACATCAGGTTGAGAAAGCAGATCCGGCTGACCCAGCGGGCCACTTCCAACACCTCCGACGCAATCAAGACCTGCCGTATAAGTAGTAACTTTCTACTCTCATATTTCAGAAGAATCCATACAAAATGGACACGCTTGTAGCGGACACGCCACCCTGCACCCCAGCCTCGCACTACCGCCGCTCCCCGCCGAGGTAGACAATTACAGGCTGGCGGGATGCAACTTCACACGCAGACGCTAAATGAATCAACAGCCATGAACAATCAAAAACAAGACGCAGACATTTGCTTTGCCATGCCGACGCTAAGTGAATTACTGCTGCCTGACGCTTCAAAGCGGAGACCCAAGGATTCTGAGTTCGCCCCCGGACGCTAAGTTAATTAACTTTCCGCCAGTCGAAGGATTGCACCGACAAAGGCGCCTCCACCCTGCTGAGTACTGCGACTTGGGAGATGGAACAGGCAACAGCGACACCCACGGGCGACGGAGCGACACTACAGACATGGGTTCATAAGACAGTCTGTGACTCGACTGGGAGTTAATATTTTAAGAACTTTACATCAATGCCACAAGTGACTGTATTGCTGCAATCTTGAATGTCTAACGTCGAATCTGTTGTTAACTGAACCAGATGAAATGTTCCACCCCACACCACAAATGTCACATGGAAAATAATCACGTTCTCCACACCACACAACATTTTTTAAAACATTGATTACAGGTATGAAAGAGGATGAGCGTGGAACAATGCAAGGTGAGGAAATTGTCTCGTTAGCTTAAATCCAATAAATAATATTTTATTCCACTGGTTTTAAACCACAAAATAATCCTAAAATGGGAAAATAACGCCAAAAGGCGGTCCAGCCCCTCTGTGTATGCGAAGGTGATAGAGCGGAGGAGATGGGGGTAAATTCGCCCTTTTTGTCGCTTCGGATGATCCCCGGCTACAGAGCCTCCTGCAAGCATTCCGAGCTATCCACCTTGGGGGCCCGAGCTCAGTCCGAGGGAACGGAGGCGGACGCAACGAACGTCTGGGAAACAGAGACACCCGAGCGACGTCCTGCCTGGGAACTCGTTGGCCTTCTGTTTTTCCTCCTTTTTTCCTTCCTCCCTTCCGTCGAATCCACCTATTCCCGGTGCGGACCGGGCCGGCCGAACACTCTGGAGCCCGACTCGCCTGCCTCAACCGTGTTCCAAACACGTAAATCCAACATTGCGGTCTACTAAAAGTACAGATTAGTGCATATTTGGGTTTAAATGAACAAGAACAGGAATCCTCAGCAATATGCATTCACTACACGCCCATTCTGCTAATCTCACGTCACAAATCCCTTCCTTTGCCATTGTTCGTCTGTACCTTGTTTGTTTTGTGTTTGTCTGTGTTCTAATCTGTAGAAACCCCTTTGATTATTAAATTTTCTATAAAATTCACCACTTGCAATGATTGTGTGTGTGTTTGGGTTCAGAACGAAACCTCTGGAAAGTCTAGAACTCAAAGTTTCTAAAGTGTAGCCACCTTCCGATAAGAGACTGATTAAAAAGGTTTGTGGTCATTTTGCCTAAAGTTAAACCTGTAAAAATTGACATGCTTCCCCTCATATATATCAAATAGCTTGATTTCTAACGCTGTAATTTCAAATTACGATAACCCGGAAGTGACGCAGGCGCCGCTTCCAACTCATCGTTTCCTTTTTAATTAAGCACAATTCGTATTTCATACATAATCGCTTCACCCTCATCTTTGTACCTTGACATCCAGGTCCTCAAGCGTCATGCCGAAGAGCACCAGTGACGAGTAGACCACCACCAAGTTGCTGAAGGCTTCACTAGAGAACCTGCACAATACAATTAACGTGACATTTGTAAATCTGATCGGGGAAGGATTTTGCTTTTGGGCTTTTTTTTTTGTTTGATTGGTTGTAGGAAATGGAAGGTTGGCAACATAGGAAGGGTTCTGGCAGAAATGTACGATATGAGACTTTGAAAAATGGGGGGAAAAAAAGATGAATTATAGTACAGTGGAACCTCGATTTAATGGACTAATAGGTGGGAGGGGGTCATCCATTAAAGCCATTTGTCTTCATTTGAAGCACTTTTCGTGGCCTAAAAACACTCAGTACAGTACAAATTTATTCTACATAAATATAGAAAAATCTTAAATGTTTTAAAGTTTCAAAGTTTATCCAAACGTACCTTTAAACGTTGCTGTGATGGTCTGTACAGCTTGTACAGAATTATTTGGCAATTCGCATTTATGAGGATTATTTGTATTAATCACCAATCACAGTGCATTAGGTTAATTCAAAATGTTAATAAAACCTCAAACAAAAATGTTTAAGAAAGTAAAAGTGAGGTTTAGGCTTTCTTAGGAGACAATTATTAGGCAATTATTGGTGTGCAGAATTATTTCACACCTAAACGAAAAACACATTTTCCCATCTCACTTTTTTATTTTCATTTGTTTAAATCAGAATTATAAACAACTCAAAACTTTGCAATAGAAATTGATGCAGTTTGTTTCAAAACAAATCAGTGACCAATATAGCCACCTTTCTTTTCAATAACGGTGATAAGCTTTCCATCCATGGATTCTTGTCAGTTTTTTTTATTTGTAGTTGATCAAGTTTTTGTGCAGCAGAAACCACAGCCTCCCAGACATTATTCCAAGAGGTGAACTGTTTTCATTCACTGTATATCTCCCTTTTAAGAACTGCCCACAAGGTCTCAATTGGGTTCAGATCAGGTGAGGAAGGGGACCATGTCATCAGTTTTTCATCTTTCAAGCTTTTGCTGAAGGAGTACTTGGATGCATGTGATGGACCATTTTCCTGCATAAAAATCATTGTCTTTATGAAAGATACAGACTTCTTCCTGTACCTGCCTGAAGAAAATGTCTTCTAAAAACTGACAGTATGTTTGGGAGTTCGTTCCGAGCCCATCTTCAACCCAAAAAGGTCCAACCGGCTCCTCTTTAATGATACCAGCCCATACCAGTATCCCACCTCCACTTTGTTGGCGTCTTGAGTTGAAGTGGAGCTCTGGGCCCATTAGTGATCCAGCCACGGGCCCTTCCATCTGGTCCATAAAGGTCACTCTCAATTCATCAGTCCATAAAACCTTAAAGAAATCTGTCTTTAGATACACAATATAGCCAAAAGTATTTGCTCACCCATCCAAATAATTGGATTCAGGTGTTCCAATCACTTCCATGGCCACAGGTGTATAAAATCAAGGACCTCGGCATGCAGACTGTTTTCACAAACATCGTCAAAGAATCGGTCGTTCTCAGGATCTCAGTGAATTCCAGGATGCCACCTGTGCAACAAGTCCAGTCGTGAAATTTCCACAGTCGACCGCCAGCTGTATTATAAGAACTTGGAAGCATTTGGGAACGACAGCAACTCAGCCACAAAGTGGTAGGCCACGTAAACTGACAGAGCGGAGATGCTGAGGCGCATAGTGCAAAGAGGTCGCCAACTTTCTGCAGAGTCAATCGCTACAGACCTCCAAACTTCATGTGACCTTCAGATTAGCTCAAGAACAGTTCGCAGAGAGCTTCATGGAATGGGTTTCCATGGCCAAGCAGGTGCATCCAAACATCACCAAGTGCAATGCAAAGTGTCGGATGCAGTGGTGTAAAGCACACCGCCACTGGACTCTAGAGCAGTGGAGACAGATTTACACAACAGAAACACTTCAGAGAAAGTTAACTGTTTGTTGTGTTCGCAAGCTAACGAGATAGCCTGTGAGCTAGCGAGTTAAGGAGCTAAACAGCTTCCTTCACTGCGGCAAAGTCGTTTATAACGTCAGTGCCTCTCCGAGTTGTGTGTGTTAGTCCCCAATTAACACAAACAAGGGAATGTTAACTGTTTATTAAGCAAAACCTCAATGGCACACATTATTCAGCCAATAGTTGACCACAGCGAACGTCAATGCATATTTGTTTGACAGGCGAAGGGCTCGTCTTCAGCGGACCAACCACCCGGTTTAACATGGAGACTTTTTGTCATTCTGATTGAAATCATTCCTATTGAAGATCTCTGGTCAACTGTTTAAGTGACGTGATCCATAGCCGTAAGACATGTGCACGTCATTGATAGATGTTATCTATCAAGATGGAGGTACGTCATCTATTCAGCACAGTAGTTGGGATTGTTTTTATACGTTTATTTAAAAAACGCTTGCTAAAGAAATTACAAGGAGTTAAAAATAAGATCTCCGTCGCATACGAGCTCTGTCGGGAGCCACCATATTTACACTGTGCGTAAATGATGACGTCACCGTGCATTTACGTCGAGACGAAGCATGCGCGCACAAAGCTTTTCCCGGCTCTATTCTGAATATTCTGAATGACGTTATACATACTGTATACAAATATACAAATTTAGTTCTGATCGGTTTGGCAAAAGGAATTCCATTCAGATTTGGCCTGTTAATTCTGATTGAGGTGTTTATATGGAGCATTTTCATTCCTTTTTGGCTTCTAAACCGATTATAATTGAATAGAAGGCTTTATTCTTTATTTCAGACCCAGGGGGATCCATATCACAGAGTAAAGAAAAACAATTTGAGAGAATCAATAATCAATCGGTGGCCGACTGGTTAGAGCGTCTGCCTCACAGTTCTGATGACCGGGGTTCAATCCCCGGCCCCGCCTGTGTGGAGTTTGCATGTTCTCCCCGTGCCTGTGCGGGTTTTCTCCGGGCACTCCGGTTTCCTCCCACATCCCAAAAAACAAGCATGGTAGGTTAACTGACGACTCTAAATTGCCCGTAGGTGTGAATGTGACTGCGACTGGTTGTTTGTTTGTATGTGCCCTGCGATTGGCTGGCAACCGGTTCAGGGTGTACTCCGCTTCCTGCCCGATGTTAGCTGGGATAGGCTTCAGCACGCCTGCGACCCTAGTGAGGAGAAGCGGCTCAGAAAATGGATTGATGGATGGATGATTTAAAAGCGGCATCACGGTGAGCGACTGGTTAGCACATCTGCCTCACAGTTCTCAGGTTCAAATCCCGGCCCCGCCTGTGTGGAGTTTGCATGT
The DNA here is from genome assembly GCF_024500385.1 of Phyllopteryx taeniolatus. Classification (NCBI taxonomy): domain Eukaryota; kingdom Metazoa; phylum Chordata; class Actinopteri; order Syngnathiformes; family Syngnathidae; genus Phyllopteryx; species Phyllopteryx taeniolatus. The sequence goes on along the minus strand of NC_084504.1, from coordinate 13,264,688 downwards.
TTTCCCCGTGCCTGCGTGGGTTTTCTCCGGGCACTCCGGTTTCCTCCCACATCCCAAAAACATGCATGGTAGGTTAACTGAAGACTCTAAATTGCCCGTTCGTGCGAATGGTTGTTTTTTCATGTGCCCTGCGATTGGCATGCGACCAATTCAGGGTGTACCCCGCCTCTCGCTCGAAGATAGCTGGGATAGGCTTCAGCCCGCCCGCGACCCTTGTGAGGATAAGCGGTACGGCAAATGGATGGATGGATTTAAAAGCAAAAAATAAAATGTAATAAATAACAAAAACATAATAAGGTCAGGCCTTATTTTTCATGATTTCAGAGGCCTTAAAAAAACAACATTGTTCACCGTGATAGTTTTGGGAAAATATATCGTCTTAGAAAAATTGGTATCGTGACAGGCCTAATGCTAAAATTTATTGAATAGAGTATTACATTATTTTCTAATGAGAAATAGTTCCCAAATGCTATCATGCTAGCAGTTGCTACCCTAACATACAGAAAGATAGCAACCAGCATTATGATTAAGTGATAAGAGTTCTCCAATATTCTCCAGTTGCCAGGTAAAATTTCTAATGAGAAGTGATAAGATCAAATGCTAGCAGTTAATGAAAGCAAGGTAGCAAGCTGAGTGATAAGTTATCCCCTTTTCACATGTTGCTTGATCCTGTTTTGAATAAGAACTAATGAGCTCAAATCCTAACATTGAAACAGTTCCTATGCTAACATAGTAAAGCAAGATATCAACCAGAGTAGAACTGACCCTCCGCCCTTGCCGTCGGGGCAGTGCAGTATGATCCAACAGTAGTTATACTGCAGCGACAGAGCGGTGAGCCTCATCACAATCACCTCGCAGGCTTGCATCTCACAAAGCTCGTCCTGCTCCTTTACACACAAAAAGTAGGTAGGTAGGTTGCAATACTGTAGGAGTTCAGTAGGTGGCGTGTTTGTCTACCTGAACAACAATGACAGTGCTCTCATCCACCGTGATGACAGAGTAGTTATTGGTGCCGCCCAGCCTCTGCAGGGTCGGACAGTGGCTCCTTGCCAGCAGCGTTATGTTAAACCTGCAAAAACATCAGCAAAATGCCGTCTCTGTGTAAAGGTATTCCGTGATGCAGGCATCCGGGTTTGAAGTACTTCAACACCGGAAAGTTGCCTGACGAGTGTTCCACCTTGTCGGGGAAGTTTCAAATAGGAAAAAAACAGCTGTGTGAAAGGATCTTCACACCTGACATTCACATCTTCGGCCTTATTGTGCTGAAAACAATTACTTACAATCACATAGCTAGGAAAATACAGTGGTGCCTTCAGAGGTGAGTGAGAGTGCTATTTTTCTTATTGAAAAACACATTACAAACATTCTTGGTTTTTATGGGAGAATGGAACAGATTAAGGGCATTTCCATTCACTTAAATGGGATAGATGATTTGCGATATGAGTGTTTTGAGTTACAAGAGTGGTCAGAGGATAAATTAAACTCGTATATCAAGGCACCACTGTGCCTCTAAAGTTGAGAAATTGCTGGTTGCCGCTTTGACACCCCCTCCCCACAATTCTGTGTTGATGTCTTTCATGCAGAACAGTGACGTGCTAACTTACTGTAATTAAATTATTGTAATTAAATTACTTCACACACACCGAAACTTTAGAGCATGATTCGATCATTGACGTCATTGAATTATGACATTAAAGCCGATCAGCAAAAAATGCTAATTATCGGACGATACCAATCAAGCCGATCAGATCGGTATAAAGTCTAGTAGTGAACGGCATGTAGATTATTATAACGGAGTAAAAGTACCGTTTCTTCACATAAATACTCGAGTAAAAGTAAAAAGCATGCTTTGTTAAAATTACTCTGGTACAATTTAAGTTACTGATAGTGTTAGTGGTGCACTCGCCTGACTTTGGTGTGGCCAGCATGGGTTCAGTTCCCAATCAGTGACGGTGTGAATGTGAGTGTGGATGGTTGTCCGTGTCTATATGTGCCCTGCGACTGACTGGTGACCAGTTCAGGGTGTAGTCCGCCTTTCGTCCGAAGCCAGCTGGGATAGGCTCCAGCGCCCGTGACCCTAACCAGGATAAGCAGTGTTGGGAATGGAGAATGGATGGTACAATTTATCCAAAATGTTACTTGAGTAAATGTAATGGAGTAAATGTAGCACATTCCTACCCACCTCTGGGTGGGTCAGGCAAATCTACCACCACACCATCAGTGACTTTGGATATATTCCATAGCTTCTATTTTTTTTCTACCATCAGCAGCACTTACATGGACTCCAGCGCCTGCAGCAGCAATACACAGTTGAGGAGCGACTCAGTTACCAACAACACATACGCCACCTTGTCCACCAGGGTATCCTCGCGCGCCACCTCAGCTGTGGGAGTTTTAAAAACAAAATCACCTTCTGGTCCACCGAAGAAAAGGCAGATCGAGTCACACATGCTGACCTCCGCCAGGGAGGACGGTATCAAAGGTGAGGTGCTGCACTCTCCTCTCCTTGCAGACGGTCGCCCACGGTGACGGGCCCGGATGGTCGTACTCCACCACCAGAGAGAAAAGATCCCACGGGAAGTCCGGGCCCAGATGCTGCTCGTACACCAACACGCACCCACTGTCTTGAATGCTATGTGGACCAGGTCAAGGACTCGTGTTTAGTGTATAGTGGTACCTCATCAGTGCCCCAACTTACGAGTTTTTCGAGTAACGAGACGTGATCGTTTTGCTTTGTGTTGCAAGCTGATATTTGAATTTTGAGTAAGCTTCAGATACGCTCGCTCGAGGGAAGTGACAAAAAAATTGAGCAATGGAATATGTGTATCAGGTCCGTCACGTACTCCCAATCTCACCAATTCTCAACAAATTACTTTGTTTAACAATCTACTCCATTCATAACAATTAATGCCATTTTAATTAATTTCAACTGAGAAAATGTACAAATCTCAATTGCAATGAAGTTGGGACGTGTAAAACATAAAAACCGAACACAATGTTTTGCAATTTCTTTTCAACCTATATTTGAATGCACTACAAAGACAAGCTATTCAATATTCAAACTTTGCATTTTTTTGCAAATATTCATTTTGAATTTGATGCCTGTAACATGTTCCAAAAAAGCTGGGACAGGGGCAAAAAAAGACTGGGAAAGTTGAAGAATGCTCAAAAATCACCTTTTTGGAACATACCACAGATGAACATGTTCATTGAAAACAGGTGAGTGTCATTATTGAGTATAAAAGGAGCCCAGCTTCTCTGGGACTAATACAAAGTGCTGCGGGCTCACGAGTCCACATTACAAATTGTTTTTGGAAATAATTGACATCGTGTCCTCCAGGCCAAAGAGGAAAGTGATCAGGGCAAAGTTCAAAAGCCAGCATCTGTGATGGTATGGAGGTGTGTTAGTACCCATGGCAATGGTAACTTGCACATCTGTGAAATCACCATTAAAGCTGAAAGGTACACACAGGTTTTAGAGCAAAATATGCTGCCATCCAAGCGTCATCTTTTTCAGGGACCTCCCTGCTTATTCCAGCGAGAAAATGCCAAACTGTATTCTGCACCTGTTACAAAAGCATGGCTTTGTAGCAAAAGAGTGTGAGTACTAGACTGTTTTGCCAACATTCCAAACCTGTCTCCTACTGAAAATGTGTAGCGCATTCTGAAGTGCAAAATACAACAACGGAGAACCCGGACTGTTGAGTGATTGAAGTTGTACATCAAGCAAGTAGTAAGAATTCCACCTACCAAACTTCAACAATTAGTGTCCTCAGTTCCCCAATGCTTGTTGGGTGTTGTTAAAAATATAACACAATGGCAACCATGTCCCTGTCCCAGTTGCAGGTATAAAATTAAGTGTTGCAAGTATCAAATTAAAAATGAGTAAAAAAAAAAACAAAGTTTATCATTTTGAATTTTAAACATCTTGTCTTTGTAGTGTATCCAATTATACACAGTGGGAAAAATAGTATTTGGAAAGCCACTGATTGTGCAAGTTGCTCCCCTTAAAAAGATTAGAGAGGTCTGTAATCTTCATCAAAGGAACACTTTATCTTTGAAAGACAGAATGTGGGGGGGAAAAAATCAGGAAATTAATTACCTTGTAGGATTTATAAACAATTTATTTGTATATTCTTGCAGAAAATAGATATTCGGACAATCAAAAAGTTTAACTCAATACTTTGTAATAAAACCTTTGCTTGCAATTACCGAGTTAAAACGTTTCCTGTAGTTCTTGACAAGGTTTGCACACACAGTAGCAGGTATTTTGTCCCACTTTTCCAAGCAGATTTTCTCTCGATCTGTCATGTTTTGGGGCTCTCGTTGGTCAACACGGACTTTCAACTCCCTCCACAGATGGTCTATTAGGTTGAGGTCTGGAGACTACTTAGGCTACTCTAGGACCTTGAAATTCTTCTTAGGGGCCACTCCTTAGTTTCCCGGGCTGTGTGTTTCGGGTCATTGTCATGCTGGAAGACCCAGTCACGTTCCATGTTCAATGCTCTTACAGAGGGAAGGAGGTTTTTTCCCACAATCTCACGATACATGGCCCGATTCATCCGCTCCTTAATACCGATCAGTCATCCTGTCCCCTTTGCAGAAAAGCAGCCTCAAAGCATGATGTTTCCAGCCCCATACTTCACAGTGGATATGGTGTTCTTGGGATGCTACTCATATTCTTCTTCTTCCAAACACGGCAAAGTGGAGCTTATACTAAAAAGTTCTATTTTGGTCTCATCTGACCACATGACATTCTCCCAATCCAATCCTCTTCTGGATCATCCAGACGGTCAGTGGCAAACTTTAGACAGGCCTGGACATGTGTTGGCTTAAAGATCCCATATTTTGTCAATTTAGACCTCCATAGTGTGATTCTCTAACATGTACTTAGTATAAAATTGTCAATTTTGGTATTGTCAGAAAAGTCCAGAAAAGTGTCCAGAAAAGGCCTCTCTGATAGCTACATCTGGGTGAACCAGCATTGTATCTGCTTTTCCATATTTGGCTAAGCTCGCCCCCTATCCTCTGATTGGTTGCCTCCATGTAGAAGACCCACTTGTGAGAGCACACGTATTTGTTATGTCAACAGTGCTGGCTCGGGAGCAGAGAGGTAGGCGGAGATCTTCGCTAGTGATGTAGATAAGCTTGAGAAATTCGAATGACCTGATTTCAGGCTTCTAGGCAGAAAAACGCCTGGAACTCAGGAATGCATGGATGAGTTTAATTCATATTTCACGTTTACTGAGGCACCACAGAGACAATATTAGATATCAAATAGTAAAAAAAGTATGTTTGGCAAAATACGGGACCTTTAAGCAGGGGGATTTTTCGGGCACTGTAGGATTTGACTCCATGATGACGTAGTATGTTACTCATGGTAACCTTTGTGATTGTGGTCCCAGCTCTCTTCAGGTCATTGACCAGCTCCCCCTGTGCAGTTTTGGGCTGATCCCTCATCATCATTTTTGCAATTCACTACTTGCAAATTCACCTATTCACGCTGAAAAATAAAAGCTTTTTATTGTGCTCATGCCAAAGCACTGTCTAATATAAAAATATTGTTTCGCCGCCGTCTTGTGGTATCTTGGTGCCAAAGAACAACGCTGAAGTGAGGGGACTGCAAAAAAAGTAGTGCTTTGTCTTTTGGCATCTATAGGCAACTATAAATGTTTTACCGGGAGGCAATTAGTTGCCAAATTTCGCGGCACTTTTCGAGTAAATTAATTTACGATCTTGGTCACAGAAGGTATTAAACTTGGAAGTTGAGGTACCAATGTACTTTGTATATGAATATTCTTGATATATGAATTAATAAACTCACCTGCTGACAACACTGGCGCCATTCAGTTTGCTCTTGTCGTCATCGGGGCGAACTACACTTACAGCTGCAGAGATACATCCAATAAAAGACTGTCACTGTAGTTCATGGTTCTATAGAACAGGAGTCCTAAGTCAAAAGTTTGCAGATGCTTGCAAATGCTATTGAATGGGACAGGTGTTGCCTAAATTGTACAGTACCACTGACTTCCAATCAAACCTTTGTGGAATGCTGGTTCCAAACTTTTGACTGGTACTGTATCTATTAATGTACAGTACCAGTCAAAGGTTTGCGGACACTTGCTCATGCTATGTCACAACACACTTATAATAGAAATACAAAATAAAATTGCATGTTTTGGGATGTGGGAGGAAACCAGAGTACCTTGAGAAAACCCATGCAGGCATAGGGAGAACATGCAAACCCCACACAGGCGAGGGCAGGATTTGAACCCCGGTCCTCAGAACTGTGAGGCGGATGTGCTAACCAGTCGTCCACTGTTCCACAGTATTAAGATGCGCATATATATATATATACATATATACATATACATATATATATACACACACACACACAGACAGTTCTGAGGACCCAGGTTCAATCCCCGGCCCCGCCTGTGTGGAGTTTGCATGTTCTCCCCGTGCCTGCATGAGTTTTCTCCGGGCACTCCGGTTTCCTCCCACATCCCAAAAACATGCATGAATTGGAGACTCTGAATTGCCCTTAGGTGTGACTGTGAGTGCGAATGGTTGTTTGTTTGTATGTGCCCTGCGATTGGCTGGCAACCAGTTCAGGGTGTACCCTGCCTCCTGCCCGATGACAGCTGGGATAGGCTCCAGCACGCCCGCGACCCTAGTGAGGAGAAGCGGCTCAGAAAATGGATGGATGGATGGATGGATATATATATATATATATATATATATATATATATATATATATATATATATATATATACACACACACACACACACACACACAATCTTGTGCTGGTCATGTACCAATAGTGCATGTGGCTGAAAGCACAATTAAGAGTGTAGTAGTGCCACCTCTTGTGCTAGTTGCTCAATTACAGCTTTATCCATCCACTGACAACTTGCTTGTCAAAGGTGCCATGTTTCAAGTATTTCTGAAGACATAAAATGTTATAGATGTATATTAAAGCTTACCTGTCAGTTGTTTCAAGCTTTGCATGATTGTGGACATGTTGTTGTCACAATTAAGCGATGTGATTACAAGAATCTACACCAAAGACAAATGTGTCAGGTTATTGTTGTTGTAATCCAACCTGCGTCAAATACTGACTTTGTCGTTGTGCAGACGCCCCACAACCAGCTTCTGCAGCTCCAGCAGTTTCACGTCAGACTCGCGGTTCCTGCGCCCGAGATGTAAGATGATGTGCAGCCTCCTCAGCAGCTGAGTCAGACCCGTGTCGATGCATGTCTCTGATGCCTTGCTCAGGTACTCTAAAGCAGCAAACTTTATTGGTCCAGGGGAGAACATTTTCCAAGGATCCCTCATAATCCTAACACCAATTAAACATAACTATCATGTGTACCACTAAATGCTACAGGAATTAAAAAGTTATTTTTGAGAAAATCTGTAATGTTACATTAACAAATTCATATTATGTTATGTTATGAGAGTAAAGGAAGAACGTTGTAATCTTTTCAAGAACAAAGACGTACTTTGTCGGGATAAAAAGTCATTGTCTTAGAAGTTTATTTTTCCAAGGGTCAAGTCGGAATAGAGTGGTGCTTAGACTTACGAGTTTAATTTCTTCCGTGACCACGCTCGTAACTCAAAACACTCAAATCACCTTTCCCCATTGAAATCAATGGACATGCTATTCATCCATTCCAGCTTTTGTGCTCCTTTTGGTGTGCGTGCTTTGGCCACCGGGGGCAGTATAATACTCATACAGGCACAAATGAAGAGGCATTTCACAACTAATCACTGCCAGTCCTCCATGTTAACATGGATATTTGAATTTAACAGCCGTCAATGGCAGTGAATGAGCTAAGTGACTAAGTAAGTAAGCATCAGTAATAATAGTTTCATAGTGGATAAAGAATATAGGCCTGTGATTATGATTTTATTGAATGTCTACATGTGTTGTTGCATTCTTTGTGTTCAAATATCCGTTGCTTAAGGGGTTATAACACAACAACTATCCATGCTATTTGTAAGTTCATCTATGGCATTTTACATTATGTGTTAGCATTATGTTAGGGGCCATTCAAAGTAGTGCTGGGCAATATATCGTGAAACGTGTTTTATTAATGATCGATATGGAAAAGGGGATCATTTCTATACTTTTTGCTACTCCACGAGATTTCCATGGCAGCTCTTTTTGTGCAGAGAAGACATGGGGGAGAAGACGCTAGCGGCTAGTGAGACAGAAATTGTCCCAAAAAAAGGGCACATAATGACGATCATTTGGAAACAACCTTAGTCTGCAGAACTTGTATGAAAGATGTTGCGACGAAGACGGGCATATCCGTGTAAAACCTCCTGAAGATAAAGCACATTACCAAGTGCTATGCATGAATCACGCTAAAGAGAGCCGCGACTCCCTATGCCGCTCCTGTAACCTCAACAAAACAAACTTAACAGGATCTATGTTCAGCTCCTGAAGGAGGTAATGTCAACAATCTCATTCTACAACCCCAATTCCAATGAAGTTGGGACGTTGTGTTAAAAACAGAATTCAATGATTTGCAAATCATTGTATATACTGTAGCCAAGGACATGATTCGTATTTATACAGTGGAAAAAGATGGATCCCAGATACGAGAAGTCAGTTGAGTTCGCTGCCATCTAGTGGTCATATCTCAAATTGAATTGGTTCAAAGCAAAGGTAGGGAGGAGGAAATTGTTTTTTTGTTTGTTTGTTTAATTGATGCGCCAGTCCTCATATGTAGGTATGCACTTTTTTGTGTGTATGATACGCCATAATGGATTGCAAATTATTCTCACGGACTCCAGATTGAGAACCACTGCTCTTAAGACAAAGTGTTAGTGATGGATAGTTAAACTAGTACATTGCGTTAATTTTACTAACCCACAGCAGAACTCAGGTGACACTTGAACAGCAGCTCCCTGGCTGTAACCAGCGTATGGATCACAAGCACCTGGTGGAACAGCTGCTCCTCATCTGCATGCAACACCACATCAATAGTGCTCCTTATGGTCCCCTTCACAACTACATTATCCTTTCTGTGTGTGTCCTACCTCCTCTCTCCGCTAGCGTCCTCCTGCACAGCGCCATCTCCCGCTGTTTGAGCACGTAACGCGTCTGGTCCAGGGTCAAACGCTCAAAGTCCCTCCAGGCAGGGAGGTTGAGGCCCAGCTCTTTGGCAGAGGATAGACGAGGCCAAGCCAAGGACAGCAGCTCACGGTAGGCCTGACGCTGACTGTCTGTGTGCAACATTAAAACACACCTTAGGTCTTCTTTAGTATGCGTCTGAATATTTATCAGTAATTTCATTTATCATGAAACTTAAGTGAGCCATCACTATGAGCCAGTTGAACAGTGTAATGTGTCCTGTTCAGTCATCCACAAATAACAATACTGAAAAATGAAAGATAATTAAATAGAATAAAATATAGTATTGATCCAAGATTTTTATTAGATACCAGTGGAATCATGCAAAACAAGTCAAAGAAATGCGTTGAAAAGAGTTTGTAGTAACAAAAGCCACCAACCTACACATGTTTTGGGGATGTGGGAGGAAACCGGAGCCCACGGAGAAAACCCACCCAGATTTGAACCCCGGTCCCCAGAACTGTGAGGCAGATGTGCTAACCAGTCGACCACCGTGCCTGCCGATTTCGTAAACATTTATTTTTTATTTTTACTAATTAATATTTTATTTTTTTAAAACCTAAATCTTGGTGTTTCTATTTAATCTCCTTGCAATTATATTCTTATAAACTTATCATTTTTATTAGTAAATAATTTTGTTATTATTATTTTAATTGTTTTATATACAAATAAAGTATATTTTTTATTTTCGGTATACATTTTTAAAAATAATTTTTGCTTTTATTTTTTTAGCATTATGTTTTGATCCAGTTTTAAGTATTTTTTTATTATTGTAATTGTATGTTTATATATATATATACACACACACACACACACAACACACACACACAATATTACGTTACATTTTCTAAATAGGTAGCAATTTTCTATTCGCCGTTTTTAATGTCTTATTTTTGTTGTTTATTTTATTAAATTGTTTAAAATCTTATTTTGATCGTTTTTAATTTGCGTATTTTTTTAAATGTACACACACACATTTTAGGGGTGTTCCTCTCTCCAATAAAAAATTATCTGAGATATATGGTATCTCGATATATGGAATGCGATACGATTCAAGGACGGTACATTTTAAAGCTGACCGATTCCGTTCGATTCAATGGCCTTGCGATTCGATTTGATATGAATTTATTTGATTATATTTTTCATATAAAATCCCAGCGCCACGGTGGACAACTGGTTAGAGCGTCTGCCTCACAGTTCTGAGGACAGGGGTTCAATCCTCGGCCCCACACAGGTGGAGTTTGCATGTTTTCCCCGTGCCTGCGTGGGTTTTCTCCGGGCACTCCAGTTTCCTCCCACATCCCAAAAACATGCATGCTAGGTTAATTGAAGACTCTAAATTGCCCCTATGTGTGAATGTGAGTGCGAATGGTTGTTTGTTTATATGTGCCTTGCGATTGGCTGCCAACCAGTTCAGGGTGTACCCCGCCTCCTGCCCGATGATAGCTGGGATAGGCTCCAGCACGCCCGCCACCCTTGTGAGGATAAGCGACTCAGAAAATGGATGGATATAAAATCAGAGCCAGCACGGTGGGACGACTGGTTAAAACATCTGCCTCACAGTTCTGAGGACTGGGGCTCAAATCCTGGACCCGCCTGTGTGGAGTTTGCATGTTCTCCCCGTGCCTGTGTGGGTACTCCAGTTTCCTCCCACATCCCAAAAACATGCGTGGTAGGTTGATTGAAGACTCTAAATTGCCCGTAGGTGAGAATGTGAGTGCGAATGGTTGTTTGTTTATATGTGCCCTGCGATTGGGTGGCGACCAGTTCAGGGTGTAGCCCGGCTCTCGCCCGAAGATAGCTGGGATAGCATGCTCCAGCATGCCCGCGACCCTTGTGAGCATAAGCGGTACAGAAAATGGATGGATGTATATATATGCGTAATCAATGAAATGTATGATTATATTTTGCGATTACACAAATTATACATGTACTGTATTTTATTAAAAGAAGGCCTTACTGTGGTGCTTGACAGCGTCAGCAAATACTGTCTACAGAACCATAGTTTCTTAGTTGTGTTTGAAGTTTATCTCGATCCTGAAACAGGATGCATTGTCTCTATATAGCAAACGAAGGCGACTCATACCAATGGCTTGAACTTGAACCACTCTGCTACTGAGCGGATCCTGGGCAGGGGTGGTGGTGCTCTGCCCTCTGAAGGCTTGTCCTGACACTGCAGCAGTAGTGATGGGGATGGTGGCAGTAGTGATGGTGGTGGTGGTGGGCTTCCTGTCTGCTTTGCGTGTCTGCTTTGGAGTAGGGTGCACCTCGGGAGCCCTTTGTTTTTCTTGTTCCTCCTCTGGTGCTGATCAACACAAAAGATCACGAACTTCCAGTGAATCTCGTTTATCATGGGGGATATGTTCCTGACCCTCCCAGGAGAAGAAGAAGCACCTTCAGCGGGAGGGGATGCCTGCTGCGACCTTAGCATGATGAAGCTGGTCAGCGGGTCGGCGTGCTGCACCAGATGACCTCTGGCTGCCATGACGACGCCTCTCTGGTCGTCAATTTTCTGGCTTCTGAGGTTGGCATCCATTTTATGAGTAGAAGTTATGGATGAGACTTGGGAAAACATCTTGTTTGCCGTTCTGTCATTGGTACTTGTTGAAGGTTCGACTTCTTTTGTGTCAAGAGGGAGCGTTTTTTGAGAGAACTCGGCACCGGTATGCTTTTGGACCATGTCTGCTGCAATTGTAGACTCATTGGGGTGAGGTGAAGCACTTTGTAAGCAGTCTGAGGAAACAACAGGAGAAATGTTGGTTTGTTATTAGAAGGGCCCCTAGTGGTAGACCCTCAAAACTCATTGGAAGGTTAGAAGAAAAAAAATCAGCCTCCAATACAATTTGCAACGATCCACGCGGAATTTGGGGGACATGTGAGTCATAACAGAACACATGAAAAAGTCTCAAGACCCATGCATAACACTGAGCTAGAAGTCAGCCACTATGGCTTGAAGTAGCCATTTTGGGCAAATACTAGGGCTGGAACAGGGAACTCCTATGAGGGAATTCACCCAAATGAGCATGTTTATCATAAGTACACACACAAAAGGTCTCTGGTAAACATGCCTGAAAAGACACAGTAAGTTTTTTTTGATTCAGCACCCTCCAGAATTTTAAAGAGTCAGCCCCAGAAGCCAGTCTTACTTAGCAACATAAACTTTGGTATGCATGTCTATAAGTAGACCCACAAAAAAAATATGAAATCCATGCCTGAAAAGACACAGGAAGTCTGCCATTTGGATTTGATGTGGCCATTTTGACTCAGTTGCACCCTCCAGAATTCTAAAGTCACCCCCTTAAGGCAGTTTTACTTACCAACATAAACTTTGGTACGCATGTCTATAGGTAGACCCACCAAAAAGAGTCTCAGGAATCCATGCCAAGAAAAGACACACAAAGTCTGCTTTTTGGTTTTGAGCAGACGTTTTAGGTTCATTTTGGCCTGCAAAGACAAACTTGTCCGAGAGATTTTGTCAGATTGCTGTTAATTTTGAATCGCATACACTAGACAGCTGGACAATGCTAAATTAAGAAACCTTTGACTAGTTTTTATTATTACACCAGTTTGAGGGCTTTCCCCTGACTTAAACAATCAGTAGTATCCCTTATATTACGGTTGAAAAAGCCAGTTTCACGTGGTGACATGAAATCTGGTAGACATGTCCATCATGAGCAGACCCACAAAAAAAGTATCAAGAACCCATCACAGGAAAGACACACGTCGTCTGCCATTTTGGTTTAAAGCAGCCATTTTAGGTTCATTTTGAACATTTCCAATGATACATTTTGTCCAATTGCTCGCAAATTTGAACCACATATACTAGACCTACCAGACGAGATGGGTGACGATTAACTGCGAAGTAGCATGGTGGCAAATATTGATGGCTCACCATAAGACCCAAAATTCTAATAAATAAGTCAATACCACAAAGTCAGGGCTTGACCAAACATTTCTTGTTTGATGAATTGATGCAACAAATGATGAGAAATAAAACTGAGGGAGCTCACACTCTCCATCAGGTTCCGGTGACACGTTCTTAAATTCTTCCACCATGCGGTCGTCCTCATGAGAAGGAGCTTCAGCGCTCAGCCTCTCGGGAGACTCCCACATGTTACCAAAAAACTGTCCGGTCTCTGTTTCTGGAACCAAACTTTCCAAGGTTGTCAACTTCAAGGCTTCGTTCAGCGGCTGGAAGTCAACGGCTGCTTCTTCTACTTCAGGTTCTATCAGAAGTTACAAATTAGTTGTTTTCATGTAAAGTAGTGCCTTGAGTTACAAATTTAATTTGTTCCATGACCACGCTCCTAACTGAAAACACTCGTATCGTAAATCATCGTTCCCCCATTGAAATGAATGGAATTGCCATTAATCAATTTCAGCCTCCCAGAAAACCCAGCATTTTCTTTTTTTAAAGAAAAATAGCACTCTATGGCATTGTACTTTATACAAACATACAGTTATAACATAAATACAACGTAAATATTGTAATTAAACAGTTTGTGCATCATGATTTCATGATTTAATTCATTGTGCTAGTTTTTTTTTTGGCCACCAAGGGGCAGTATAATACATACAGATACTACAGATACAGACACATACTACTGTATACATAGATTTGATGATGAGTTTCAACTAAGATGCTGTAATATTAGTCATTCTTTGCGGGGATAAAGAATATATGCCTATCAGTACTGTATTGTCTGTCTCTATGTGTTGCTACTAGTTTGTGTTCAAATGTAATTTGTTTAAAGCAAAAATCGATGCTAGTTTCATTAGCCGGTTTACAGCGTTTCCCATTATGTGTTAGTATTAAGCCGCCTTTCAGCAAAGTCATGTGGTTTTGATTAAATACTGAACCTGTAATTCTCTTTGTTTTGTGTTTAGTTTTACAGTAAACTTCAACTGGGAGTGACATTAAACAGCTTGAAGCCTGTTTTTTTTTTTTTTTTGTTGTTTTTTTTATTCACTCTCTGTTGCTTGTTGTGAAGTTTGCTGCCACCATCTGGCTCCTTGAAACTCAAATGTTTGCACACAACTCAGGACCAAAAAAATCATACCACGAAAAATACGTAAGCTGGGCATTCGTAAGTCAAGGTTTCACTCTGCTTAAGAATCGATGTTAGACCAAGGAGATCTTGAGTCTACCTGCAAACATGAAGCTTAGCACATAGTTTGGATACTTCTCGGCCTTCCAGAGCAACACTTCCATTGGCTTCTGAGCTCCTGCTGACACCAAAGATCTGGAATGTCATAAAAATGAATGAATAAAAGTCATAAAAATGACTTATACATACACTGACGGCACAGTCTAATGGGATCCAATACAAGAGCTGTATCAAAAAACAATGAGCCACGAGAGCCAATCAGAAGCCTGTAGAAAGTTATTTCTGGAAGTGTCACAGTGATAAAGTCAATTACTCTAATACAAAATGATAGATTTCAAGATCCTCACTCACAGTGTGCCCAGTAAAGACAGTTCTTCCCTCTGGAGGTCGCATATGCTCTGACAGACGTGATAGTGACTGGTGGCAGTGGTAGGTGGAGTCAGAGTCACCTCCAGCTCCATGTCGGTCGGAAGTGTCGCCCAGTCTAAAGATGAAAAAAATAAAAATACAATGGAACATCTAACGGGCGGCACGGTGGACGCCTGGTTAGCACATCTGCCTCACAGTTCTGAGGACCGGGGTTCAAATCCTAGCCCCACCTGTGTGAAATTTGCATGTTCTCCCCGTGTATCCTTGCGTTTTCTCCAGGTGCTCCAGTTTCCTCCCACATCCCAAAAACATGCGTGGTAGGTTAATTGAAGACTAAATTGCCCATAGGTGTGACTGTGAGTGTGAATGGTTGTTTGTTTATATGTGCCCTGCGATAGGCTGGGGTGTACCCCGCCTCTCGCCCGAAGATAGCTGGGATAGGCTCCAACACGCCTGCAACCCTAGTGAGGATAAGTGGTACAGACAATGAATGGAAGGATGGAACATCTAACCTTTATTATTTGGATTGTCTGTAAAGGCGCACAAAACTTGAAATGCTGACCTTTGCATTATTCCACTTTACCAGACGCAGTGCCAGAACCAGCACCAAAATCAGTTAAAGTACCAGAAACAGTTTTAGTTGGCTACCAGCACCAGAGCCTGTTATGTACCAGAAACAGTACCAAAGATAGTTATAGTACCTGACTAGTTATAATACCAGTAACAGAACCTGTCATGTCCCAGAACTAGTACCAAAGCCAGTTATAGGACCAGTGCCAGAGCCATACATGTACAAAAAACAGTACCAAAGACAGTTACAGTATCTGACCAGTTATAGTACCAGTACCAGAACAAAAGACAGTACCCAGTAACTAGTGCCACAACCAGCTCCAGTTCCATAACTAGTCATATTACCAGAACAGGACCAGTACCAGGACCAGTAACAGAGTCATTTATCGTACCAGTTCCAGTACCAGATCAATACCAGAACCACTAACCGAGACAGTTACAGTTCAAGAACAAGGGGCCAGAACCTTTTATGCTATGAGTACTAGAACGAGTAACAGTTCTACTGGTAGTACCAGAACCTGACTGTTTTGTATTCAACCTGAAGGGTGTGTGTCCTTCATCCAGTTTCCTTTGCTGGTTGTCAGCACTGAAGAAAAATGGAAAATGTCCACTGATGCTGATACATCTGAAGGACACAAAAAAAAACAACACTTTTATCGCTTGCAACAACACTTTTATTATTTGCATGTTTAATGGAAGACAATCTCAACAGCCTGTGCGTTACCTTTATTAAGCGCCTCCAGGTCAGGAAGTTGCTCATCCAGTTGTTCAGCAACAACATTTAAACAACGACAAAGGCTTGAAAAGCTGCTGGGATAGTCGACGGTCATCTTGCAGTCGTCCAGAAGCTCAGCTAACAGCAACGACTACCAGAGGAAAATACAGTTTTTCAGCTATTGAGTGAGAAAAACAAATATTTGTAATACAGGTATTAGTTCAATGACCTCGTTTGCCATTAGTGGCTCTTCGGTAAACTCCTCTGCGATATCTGCTTTGTGCAGCTCGTCATTGGGCCTCTCAGAAGACGCACAGTCCCTGCAAGATTGTAACCCTCACATAACATTTGCATTAAAACGTGCATTTATGACATACTTGTCAAACTCAGGCCCGGGGGGCAAATCTGGCCCGTGATGTAATTATATTTGGCCCGCGAGACCATATCAAATGTGTAGAGCTGGCCCGCCAGTAGCCTATATGGCGCATGTACCACTAATACTACAAATCCTAGAATGCTTTGCTAGTGTGTTGGCGCATTAGTCGAGATCGGCAAGCGCAACCATGCCACCGGTCTCCCCTTCCCAAAAATGGCAAAAAAAAACCAAAAAACCAAAAAAAAAAGGAAAACAGGAGCTTTAAGACAGGTGGGAGGCAGATTATCTGTTCACGTAAAGGACAGACCTGTTTGTCTTGTGAGCCAGCATGGCTGTTACAAAACAATATAACATAGCTCTTCTATTTTGCACTTTTTCAACTCCTGTTAATAGTTTCAAGGTTGGCTTTTTATTGAAGGGCATTCTTAGTTTTGGGGGTTGTTTTGTTGTTGGACTTTGAAAAAAGATTTCACAAAAAAAAAAAACAATTATAAAAACCCGAAGACTACAGATAGAGAGCCAAACTAATGATTGTATCTATTTAAACAAACTGATTTCTCATGTGTTTATAAAATTAAAGTGTGCTTATTCCACCACTGGGAATTTGGGTTCGACACCCCTGATTTATGACGTATGAAACTGACGGTGGTGGGAAGTAAAGAAGTGCAAATACTTTGTTGCTATACTTCGTAAGTAGATTTTAAGGTATCCAATTTCTGGCGACTTGTTACTTTCACTCCCTACATTTGTAAACAGACAAAGAAATACTTCTACTTTTACCAAAAGTATTTTTAACACAAGTATCTGTACTTCTTAAATACTGAGGAAGAATGTGAGTACATTTTCCACTTCTGGCACCTGAATATTGTCTCCTCGGTGACAAAGTCTCCGCTCAGGCTTATTAGCGGGTCGGCCACCACCAGGGTCTTCAGCCGGGACACTTTGCTCTTCAGGCTGGGCAAATGTTGTTTAAATCGTGGGAGGAAATCGGCAGCCATGATGTCTTCCAGCAGTAACAGATCTGCCAAAATCCAACAAATGATTCTAATATAAAGTTGAATTTGTTCTGTGATTAAACTTTTAACTCAATTTACTTGTATGTCAAAACAATTTTCCCCTTGGAAAACAATTGCCATTCATCCATTCCAGACCACCCCTAAAAAATGTTTGGGGTGTTTTTAATGAAGAAAAATATTTCTGTATTGTATAAAAC
The DNA here is from genome assembly GCF_024500385.1 of Phyllopteryx taeniolatus. NCBI lineage: Eukaryota > Metazoa > Chordata > Actinopteri > Syngnathiformes > Syngnathidae > Phyllopteryx > Phyllopteryx taeniolatus. Next base: position 13,247,191 of record NC_084504.1, on the reverse strand, counting down.
CATAATAAAAGAGAACGTTAAGATATACACTGTTTGAATACAGTGTAATTACTGTACATACTGTAGTATTTGTGTGTTGGATGTCTGGCTTCAATAAGCGTGGCCTAATGAGTGACAGCAGCTGGAATCGGGTTGGCTACGTGAGAGTCTCGGTGGGAGTTGTGGCCTACAGCGGCTGCTTGCGAGTCTTCTCATTTTCTATTTGTGTCTTTAACTGGTTGGACCATTCAATATACAGACGGAAGTGCATCGGTGACTGTGGCTCTCCTTGCCCACATGTGAGGGCATTACAGTACCTTGTAACGTTGTATCCGAACCTCGCTCGTACCTTTAATTTTGGCTCGCAACACAGAGCAAACAAATTGACCAAACGACGGCTCATAACTTTAAGAACTTGTGAATTGGGGGACTTGTAAATCAAGGTATTTCTGTATTCTAATGCACATTTTCACAGGATTTTTTTAATTTACCCTTGTCTTTAGTTGAGGGATCCAACTGTGCAGTTAACTTGAAGAAGGATTCCTCACATGGATGGGCAAGCTTCGTCTCTTCGATCTGGTGAAGAAGCTCTGCTGAGTCAGCAGGACAGCTCCCTACAATCTCCATCTTGTCCTTGATACTCCCAGGGTCCACAAATCTGGAGAGGAACAAATCTGTCATTCTAAAAACTACAAAATGTAGGGACTTTGTAATGACCACAGTGTAGTGAGGCCAACAAGTATCCTCCCAATGCACGACACCCAGGATGTTTCAAAATCGGAAACGTTTGGGGAATGCTCAATAAAACCCAATTTTTAGCCAATTTATGGTTGACAACTTGCTGTAAATGACGTGTATGTATTACAAAATCTATTAACAATGCAAATATGACTTTTAACCGACCGGCGTAAAATCCTTGCACTCCGATCTTTAAGGCAGTGATTTCCTCTAATGGCACACGGAAGAATCACCGAATTAAATATTCAAACTCTGCATAACATTATAAAGGCTTAAACATTTGTTTATTATTAATCCATTCCAGTTCATTTATGAAGCACAATTCAGTTGTACATATTTAAATCTTCAATTCAATACATTTGCATTCAATGTTTAGTCTTGGTTTGTTTTGAAACATTTATTAATGTACAATTTTTATTTAACTTTAGTGTACAATACAATTTAATTGAATCACTATTTAGTTTATTTTCATATATTTAAGTACAGTATTCATGTTTAAACTGTGCATAACAGTGGCTTACAATAATATTGAATATACCTTTTTGGAATACAACCTCTGCCTCATTTTGGATGAACACTTTGCCTTGTACACTACTACTGTATTAATGTTGGTCATTATGGTGGTACTTGGGTGGCCAAATATTTTTTAGGTGGTATTTGGTGTAAGGGGTTTGGCAACCACTGATTTAAGAGGTACGTCACTTTTCTGTTGAGTTGATGTGTTGTGTGGTTCCTCTGAGGTCATCCAGGACAGAAGCGCTCAGCGAGGTGGAAAGCACCTTCCCTAAACATGCAAATCACCTCAGTTGCATGATTGAATGTTGATGTTCCGTTCCATTAAATTGATTTTTTTTTTTTTAAACAAACAAAAAAACAAAAACAAAAAACATGCTTTCATAAGTGTACCTCTGACCCACGGCTTCCTGTAGGTGACCTCCGCCAGGGTGCCACTGTGAGGGAAATAGTCATCCTTGTCACCTATGTAGGGCGTGGGTAGCGCCAACAAGTCCATCATCACCTTCTGACGGTTTCTGGTCTGAAAGTAAGATTAGTTTTTCTTTCTATCAATTATTCATAATTTCGTTTTACTGTGTTTTTTTCAACTCTATCATAATCACAAACTCACCTCGAAGACATAGTCAATAGCTTTAAAGCTGATAAAAGAGAACATAGTTGAGTGTCACACCTGTAAACATAACAAAAGAAGTTTTCTTTTTTTTTTAAGGTTTGTGGGTTTTTTTTTCTTTTAGCTTTTTCTCTTCTCCTTGGGGAAAAGAACGCATTAGTTCGACTTGGCTAATAATAGCTAAGCTACAGCTAACAGATAACTACAGTACCATAGCGAACATATTTATTCGATTATCAAACATACTCTGTTCTTATTAAACACTAAAACATAAAGATGAAATAATTTAAGATAAAAAATTCACCAATTTTATCGTTACGAGTTACCTTTACTTATTATAAGTGGGGAGAAAAAACCTGAAGTCGATGACCAACAAAGATCGTCTATTGTTAAGCTAATTTACACAGCGGGAGAAAGTTGGATGTTTGATATTCGCCTGACATTCAGTTCTCACACGCTCGTACTCTGCCTCATACCTACTTTTTCAACTATATCACATGTGTAGTATGTGGAGGACAATTTCGCAAACTGTAAAAAAAACAAAACCGCGGGTGGATTTGTTGTCACGTCAAATTTATATACAATTACAGCAATAACGACGCTTGATTCTAATGTCGCTGACAGTCTGTGTTAGGGACCGTCCACAAATTACAAATTCCCGGGGTGACAAATGTCTAACAAATCACCATATATCGAACAAAAGATGTTTTTTTGTTTGGTTTTTGTTTTTCATTCTGTTTGCTGTAGTAGTTGGCAATGGGAGTCCACCACTTACTACAGGTCAAACTTTGCTGATATCTTGTATTTTGGCGAAACTGGATGCAATTAAATTGGAAAAATAAATATTCACTAAAAATCAATAAAATCACCTTTTCTTATTCCGATTGCCGAAGTAGGTGGCAATGGGAGTCCACCACTTACTAAAGGTCAAAGTTTGCGGATATCTTGCATTATAGAGAAACTGTGTGCAATTAATTATCAGAAATATGTACAATATATTTTTTTCAATTACTAAACACTATTTGCATTACCTAAATGCAAATTTCACATAGCCACATGGTGTTGTTGGATGGAAGACTGTCCTCTGTTATTCCTAGGCAGGATGCATGGAACCATCTCTTAAATTTGTCACATTCTATCTGTGGAAACCACAAAATTAAAGAACCATTCAATCCGGCATTTCTCATACACTTGAGATCACAGATGATAGATCACAAATGATACTCAGGCGAAGAATGTGTTCACTTTGAAGTTGAGAGGCAACGGGAACCTTCTGTCCACAGTAATAGCAGATGTTTTTGTGTCTGAAAATAATTTTACAATAACAATGTATTAGTACAGATACCACCTTTTGTGAATAGACAGCATGTGTAATTGAGAAATTACCAAATTAAATAAGAGTTAAGACTTGGAAAATGTGTCTTACATGGCGCAACAAGCATCTCCTCTGCAATCTGTTCTCTCAGACATGCAATATTTTTTGTTTTTTTTTAACCGGAGCGACGTTAAAGTACTCGGGAATTGACGGAACGCGTTCTATTGTTTGTCTTGCCATCTTAACAGAAAAGGACACGTTTTGTGAACCTCCTAATAGCCTGTTGTATTGAACTTTGGTGAATCTGGCACAGACAGTATATCGTCATGGAATATTGTTTGAAATGTTTTTGCGTAACCTCCGTGCCAAAGACTCCACAACTAGTTCCGTCTCTCTGTTTCGTGTGAGGAATGGTTGCTGGTTTCCATACCAAGGACAACCAATCCTTTCACCCAAGTAAATGGAACCTTGTTTTGAAGTATTTTCTGTTGAAAAGCACAAGTGTGTTAACTCTTATTTGAGTTAACGATTGTTTTTCAGTGACTTCTTTGCAGTTTTGTTTTGTTTTTGCTGTGGGCAGGATTTGTGTGAGGTAAAAGATTTCTGGTTTCACTTGTTACAATAATGAATCTTGATTGCTGATCTTATAGTTTATTATTATGATTATGATGATAATGCTGATTATTTTTATGTGTACTGAGTTGTAGGTGACTGTTGAAAAGAGATTGCTGTCATTAAATGAAATATAATAGTCGGAAACTGACAAAGGTCTGTTAAGTTATAAGAGTGAAACTACTTTCAAAAGATGTAGGCCTACTATGTGAAAGCAATTCTCACCGGAAGCGTTTAGCTGCGCCCTCGGACACTTTAAGAAGAAGAAGAAGAATCATCTTTATTATCATGAACATGCACGCATGCACACAAAATTTGTTCTCTGCCTTTTACACATAACAGTGAACACACACTGTAAAATCCAAGATCCAAGCTAGGATCGGCAGGATCGACCACAAATACTTGTCTTGTTATAACATGAAGGTACTGTCCAAGGATGCACATAAAAATTCATTCAGAATACATACGCGAGAAAAGGATTTCTCTTATAAAAAAATCTTTAGTTGTCCCAAAGACAGTTTGTTTTTTTGAACCTGTAGTAAGTAGTGGACTCGTCTTGCCAACTACTACAGCAATCAGAATGAGGAAAAAGTATTTACTTTAAGTGATTTCACCAAAAGCCTTGGTCGCTTAACTTGTAGACGGTCCCTGGCGATTGTCAGGCGAATAGCAAACGTCGGGCTAACTTCCTGTCGCTAATTCACACTTATGTCGGTCCGCTCGTCCGCTGCGACATTAGCTACTACAAAGACAGACCTAAAATACAACGAATACGATTATAAACGCATAAAATATGTTACACTGCTGTTGAAGTTGTACCAAGGAACAAGCTTCAATTCAAGAAACCGATAACACAGGAGGAGAGGAGAACATTATATAAAACAACATGCATGCAACATGACCAAGATGTTTAGCCTGTGTAAGTAGTTAACATGCCAAGTACTGTACTACAGCTATACGTTTTTATTAATAGTACAAGTTAAAAATAATCTATAACAATTATAATGTTAGCTAATGCTATATGAAAAAGTTTGTAATATTTCCTTATGCCCACTGGGTGGCGCTCTATGGGTCTAGCGTTACAAACTGTAGCTAATCAGGATTACAGACAATAATAGTACTGTATTTATTTACAGTTGAGACGAATAGATTCACACAGTATTAAGAAATAACAATCATTTAAAAAAATACATTCAACATATGGTTTCACTCTTCCAGCTAACTGTACCAGAACTTAAATAAATGAATCAAATGAAATGTAACTTGAAGAGAGACGTGGCAAATGCACTCACACTTTGAACTTAATTTAGAATTTAGTACAAATACTTGATTAAAAAGGTGACACTGGTAAAGATAGAAGTTGTGATGCAACGCCTTCACTTAAAAAAAGTACCACCATTTTTTCGTGGGAAATGCTGATTGGCGGTATATCCCCGCTTATTCAAGATTTTAATTGGGTTGAAAAATGTTTTGTTTTTGTTCTCAATGCAATTATAATGGGTGTACAGTAAATTAATTGCGAATAGCGGGGACCCACTGTACAGTTAACTTTTTTTTTACATCGTCATCCACGTAGATCGAAAAAAGTATTGACTGAATAAGGAGTAGAAAGAACAGATTTCTGTTTTCAAATGTAGTGTGAAAAACAAAAAAAAATGTTAGAAAAATAACTACTCAAATAAAGTACAGATATACGAAAAATCTACTGAAGCTTCGGTAATTTCCACCACTGGTGAATACTGTACATGTTGTGACTGAGCAATACCGTATGACTTGCGAGATGACCCGGAAGTACTTGAAGGATAGGTCGTTGGAATTCTAAAAATGCTTAAGAAAGGTGCCTCAATGCCACCTTTAGCATCAGTTACTCCTGAGCAACCTCTACGAAATGAAATAAGATATATTACCCATAGTCCTTTACGGCAGCAATATTTAAAGCAATAGAACACCGATGGGGCGGCACGGTGACCGACTGGTTAGAGCGTCTGCGTCATAGTTCTGAGGACCGGGGATCAATCCCCGGCCCCGCCTGTGTGGAGTTTGCATGTTCTCCCCGTGCCTGCGTGGGTTTTCAACGGGCACTCCGGTTTCTTCCCACATCCCAAAAACATCTGTGGTAGGTTGATTGAAGACTCTAAATTGCCTGTAGGTGTGAATGTGAGTGCGAATGGTTGTTAGTTTATGTGTGCCCTGCGATTGGCTGGCAACCAGTTCATGCTGTCCCCCCCCTCCTGCCCGAAGATAGCTGGTATAGGCTCCAGCACTCCCATGACCCTAGTGAGGATAAGCGGCTCAGAAAATGGATGGATGGATGGCTGGAGAACACCGATGAATTTTACAGACTGCGCGAAGATGCTCGAAGGTTTCACGTACATCCTTCTACCAACATACTTACTCTCTCTCCTCTAGAGGTATCCAAACCATCAAAGTCTGCTCTTAATCTCCAAAACATCTAACCTCGGCTGTCCCTCTGATGAGCTCATTTCTAATTTTATCCATCCTGGTCACTCCGAGAGCGAACCTGAACATCTTCATTTCCGCCACCTCCAGCTCTGCTTCCTGTTGTCTCTTCAGTGCCACTGTCTCTAATCCGTACATCATGGCTGGCCTCACCACTGTCACGTAAACGTTGCCCTTCATGCTAGCAGAGACTCTTCTGTGACATAACACACCTGACAATTTCCTCCAACCGTTCCAACCTGCTTGGACCCATTTCTTCACCTTTTTACTGTTAGCGGTTTAAGAACAAAGGAAGGCCGCAGCTCGGGTTTAGCTTGGCGGCCGTGCGAACCTCTAATACCCGGTTCTTTTATTCTGGTCGAGGGGATTCTTCAATCATCAGGCCAAATGAAAAGTTTTAACAATTTATTCGAAAATACAGTCAAACTATAAGGGTAGTGAAGGTTCATTGCTGAGGTCTTCCACGTACAGCTCGATCACCTCTGGGCGGAAAAGACCCCGTTAGTCCGTGGCCGTTGTCTTTTATAGTGGAGCCGCTGCTTCCTGGTGTGACGTCATGTAGTCCCGGACACATCCTAGCTTCTCCTCGGTGTGTGTGTTGCTATATTTGTGCGAGTTTTGTATTTGCGCGACTAAGTGTAATATACGTACGTGTACATATAATGCACATATATGTTTGTGAGAAATCTGTAATGGAATGTGGCAAACAAAAACGCGTATGCAGTGTTGTGTAAGCAGGCAGCCAATAATTTCTATCATTGTCACACTCACCATTGCTCTGGACTGTTGACCCCAAGTATTTAAAGTCCTCCACCCTTGCTATCTCTATTCCTTGTAGCTCCGCTCTTCTTTCTCCCACTCTCTGATTCATCCACATATACAGTATCTGCCTTACTTCGGCTAATCTTCATTACTCTCCTTTCCAGTGTATGCATCCAGTTTTTGAAATGTTCCTCCACCTGCAGATCACAATGTCATCGTCATTATCCATGGGGGTTCCAGTCTAACCTCATCTGTCAGCCTGTGCATCACCACTGCCAACAGTAAGGGGCTTAGAGTTGAACCCTGATGCAGTCCCTCCTCCACCTTAAACTTCTCTGTCACACCTACAGCACACCTCACCACTGTTCTGCTGCCCTCATACTTGTCCGGTACGATACTAACATACTTTTCTGCCAGTCCAGACTTCCTCATGCAGTACCACAGTTCCTCTCTGTGTACCATGTTATAGGCTTTCTCTAGATCTACAAAGACCCTTGAGAATTGTGTTACCTCTTTTGGATGCTTCCATACCTCCTTCCATTGTTCATCTGCTTTAGTGCCTTTTTAACTTCCCGCTTACTAATCACTGCTCATTCCTGGTCCACCAAACTTGCCTCGTCTAATCTTTCTTCTCTCTCATTTTCCTCATTCATAACTCCTCAAAGTATTCTTTCCATCTATCCAGCACACTACTGGCCCCAGTCAACACAGTCTCAAGTCTATCGTTAATCACCCAAACATGCTACACATCTTTCCCATCTCTATCTCTATCTATCTGTCTGGCCAACCTGTATAGATCTTTCCTTCTGTACTGTCCAACCTGGGATACATGTCATCATATGCCTCTTGTTTGGTTTTGACGTCAGTTAGGAAAAGTGGATTCACATTCATCTGAAACAGTGGTGTCCTTTGCTATGTTTGAAAGGAAGCAACTTTTCATCGCTCCTTGACCCCATGACACACCTGTATTCGAACAATGGTTAAGGAAACGAAAACGTCTCAAGGACCCATGCTCCAAATTAGGCCATTTTGGTTTGAATCAGCCATTTCGGTCTCATACTTTGACAAACTTACAAGGGAATTCATCCAAATGAGCCCCAGTTTGAAGCAGGTATCCTAGACAGATGGGTTACGCTAAATTATCAACCTTTTTTGCCTACCCTGTATAATGTAGGTGATGCATGGCGTCAAAGCTAGATGGTCATTTCCTGGATTGCCCATGAAAAAGTCAGTGCAAGGGCCTGTTAATTGCTGCTCACAGGTAAATTATTATTCTTTCGACTAATGAATTGCCTTTTTGGGGGCCTCAACATGCCTCAAAGGTCTGTATCCTGGGGAAAATCTAGGTATTTTAAAGGTCCAGAACAACACACAGCCAGACACCAGTTTCACCGATTGACACGAAATTAAGTGGACATGTTCTATCATAACAGGATGCAAAATGGATTTTGACGCCCCATTCATCATTGCTTGCTGCTTTAATTATTATTATAACATGATTCAATTTGTATTTAATTGCAGTTTTCCTACAGTATGTCAAAAACTTTGGCAGAGTTACATTAAAAACAAATAAGAAGGTTATGGTGAGGCTACATATGTGGACCACAAGGCACATTTTAGGAGCTTCAAATTGGGTCATTTTTTACGCTCCTCAATCTGCTCCACTTTGCTGGACTCGTCTACCACTTTGCCGTTGACCATCGTCTGAGTGACCACTTTGACGATCTTCCTGGTGCGCACGTCAGGGTCTTCTGAGAGGTGGGGCGAAACAATATGGTTAGCAGTGTAATGACGTCATTGTTGATTGTTCCTAGATTTGAGTTTCATTCGTTCTGGGATCAAGCTCGTAACTCGATTTACTTATTTATCAAATAAATTTTTCTCTTAATTAATAAATTCAAATGTTCCAGCCCCCCAAATTAATTAATTAATAAAGAAAAATGGCACTGTATTGTATAAAAACATCCATCCATCCATTTTCTGTACCGCTTCTCCTCATTAGGGTCGCAGGCATGCTAGAGCCAATCCCTGCTATCTTCGGGCGAGAAGCGGGGTACACCCTGAATTGGTCGCCAGCCAATCACAGTGCACATAAACAAACAACCATTCGCACTCACATTCACACCTACGGGCAATTTAGAGTCTTCAATCAACCTACCATGCATGTCTTTGGGATGACATGGGATAAAATTATCTTAAAAATATGGATATATATATATATATATATATATATATACACACACACTTGTAAGATAGGGATATTTTAATGTTTAGTCATACATACAGTAATTGTACCGTATATATGTAGCATGTATATACAGTGTCTATTATTAGATATAATGATTTAATAACCAATTTATGAAACAATTCTAATAATTTTGGGACTTACTTTTTGGAGGTGGAGGTATTTCTTTCACCCTGCAAGACGAGTAGTACAGTCAGAATTAGTTTGTTTCCATCATCAACACACTCCCGCACACCACCACAGTTAAAAGCATCCTTACAGCTCCTCTCCCTCCAGCAGCTTCCTGTACGTGGCAATCTCCATCTCCAGGTTCTGCTTGATGCGCAGCAGTTGCTCGTAGTCGGTCTTGTGGCGTTGCATGTCCAGGCGCAGCTGCGACAGCTCGTCCTCCAGCTCCGCCAGCGCTGCCTGCAGGCACTCCATCTCCACCGAATACTTGTGGCCCGTCTCTCCCAGGTTGCCCTCTAGGATGCCCACCTGGGAACAGCACAACTCAGGTAATATTCTGCATTAGAAGGCAGTGAATCCATGTTATTCGCTGGAGATATAGGACAGAGCCCTGCCGTGAGTCCGCAAATAATTGACCCCCAAAGAGGTTAGTAATTTCATGTAGTTGCCACAAGATAGCAGCAAAGCCCTTAAAACGGAGAAGATCATAAAGCATCAACACCATGCATCTAGCATGTACAATCATGAACCATTATTGCATAAACAATTCTACAGTGGAACCTCGATTAAATGGACCCCAATATAACAGGTATCGGATAAAACGGACCCTCGGGACTGAACAATGTGTCTAAAAATAGTTCCATTTGTCACTTAGCCTGCCGTTGACAAAGTCTGTTAGTTCCAGAATTGGCCACTGTTTTTTACTGGCGCTGTGAACGCAATGCAGGCAGAGAATGGGACTGACGTATTTCCGGGTCACAGATATACAAAAAAATAAATAAAAATAGATCCAATTCCAAAAGACGTGCCTATGTGGCGGCCAAGTTGAATGTGGGGCATTGACTTGGTGGCCATGTCATGATGGATATATCTATTGTCTATTGTGAATAGACTCGCAGCACAGAGAGAGAGAGAGCGGAATGGTGGCAGTCTTAACTCGGAGGAACACAAACACAAGTCTCTGGAGTCTGGAACATGCTATGTTTGCTACAGTAAATTTTTGTGTCAAGCCGTTCGCCTTTGGCATCTGATTTGGAACTAGGAATAACACTCACTCCCCATGGCTCATGAAAGCGACTCGCCAATGATGAGTACTGTATGTCAACAATGTCACCATGACCAAACACACTGGCGTGGTAAGTATGGATAAAATGTGAAACTTTCAAACATTTTCAAGCTTTTCTTTAGATTTATTTACAACAACTTTGGGCGGCACGGTGGCCGACTGGTTAGAGCGTCAGCCTCACAGTTCTGAGGACCTGGGTTCAATCCCCGTCCCCGCCTGTGTGGAGTTTGCATGTTCTCCCCGTGCCTGCGTGGGTTTTCTCCGGGCACTCCGGTTTCCTCCCACATCCCAAAAACAGACTCTAAAATTGCCAGTAGGTGTGAGTGCGAATGGTTGTTTGTTTGTATGTGCCCTGCAATTGGCTGGCAACCAGTTCAGGGTGTACCCCGCCTCCTGCCCGATGACAGCTGGGATAGGCTCCAGCACGCCCGCGACCCTAGTGAGGAGAAGCGGCTCAGAAAATGGATGGATGGATGGACAACAACTTTGAACTATACTAGTCATTTTAGGCCACGAAAAAAACCTACAAAACAATAATTTTGTACTGTACAGTAATATGGTGCATATGTCCTCAAAAAAAAAAAAAAAAAAAAAAAAGTGCTTTAATGTAACGGACAATGAGCTATATCAGACGACTCCCCGCCCCTATTACTCCGTTCTATCGAGGTTCTTCTAAATTATTCGACACAAACAAACCATCTTCACATGATATTGCAAACAAATATGCGCACTAGCATACAAAGGCTGTTAAGTCATTAAACTCACGTTTTGGCATTTACACACAATAATAAATGTTAGCGAATACATTCCTTGCAACGGCAAAGTAGACTACATGGCTATTTGTACCTGCATAGGGAAAAAAGCAAAAATATACTTTCAGTTTCACTTTTGACTGCGCACGAAGTTCTTTCAAGGACCGACAGCAAAGAAAGACATTTCAAATGCAGACAAAGAAACACTATCAATTAATTAACAACAATGCAAAATTTCCATCAAATGGTGCCAAAGCAATACTTTCATTGCCTTAGCCTGAGCACAAAACTAGTGAATAGATGAGATTTTCAGTGAATAAAATATATGTGAATGCCGAACTGTGAATATGCGGGGGTTCATTATATTTTCTTATTATATTTTTACCTAACCTAACCTATCACTATGATACCTGAAGATAGCACCCTGTCTAAGTGAAGTGATACATCTTGACTGAGAGACTAGCTTTGTTTGTTGAGGAGGAACTAAGATTAGCCTGGGTTGTTAGCGGAGATTATGGAGTATCTTTGCTGCATGTAAACAGGTGCATTTTTGCAAAACAAATCATCTGTAAGACATTTATTTTTAAGGGAACTGTTGGAAGATACATTTGAAATGAGAATTAAAGTGTTTTGGGGTCATAGTGTGCGGTAGTTTTGCAATTTAAACTATTAATATAGGCAATTATAAACATTTGTAGGTGAATCAGTTTTATTATAATTAAATAAAAAAAAATTCTCCATTTGTGTGAGAGATCTGTCGCTTTATTTTGCGAATATTGGCGGATTGCTGTATATCAGCCTTGTGTTCAAATAAACATGCCCAGATTTCACACTGACTCGGTCAATTTGTGTGCAATTTGAGATGAGATTATTTCAGTGTATGCAACTCTTTGGCGGTGTGCCGTGAGATTTTTCTAATGCAAGATACGAGATGTAATGTTGACTATGAGTCACTGTGAATCTTCACCAGTGACCTCTCAGTAAACAGATATGACAACAACTGCCAACGCGATGATATTATCATTGTGATAAATGTGGCGTATGTGTGTGTGCTGAGCAAACACTAATTATCTACAGTGTATGAGTCTCCGTGGAACTTTTAGTACTCACGTTGTCTATGTTACCGTACGCTTGCATATAGCTCTTGTGTCTAGGTTGTCATAATGACTGATTACAGTGCAATGAATGACACCAGCTAAGTACATTATACAATGGTACAAATAGGAAGTCTTGAGAGCTCAGAAAAGGCTGTTTAAATGCCACTGGAAGTTATGTTTGCACAGGGCAATTTTTTTCGTTTTGGATTTAATTGCTTGGTTTGGTTGAACATGTTGGTGTTAAATATAAAATGTTTAATCATTTCTTGTTGTATTTGTCAGTTTTACAGTCAATTGGGAGTGACAAAAACAAACAAACAAAAAAACCAGTTTAAACCAAGCACGTTTCACATCGTATTTGGAGAACTGTACGAGCGAGAGGGTTGTTTTCGTTTCCCAAAAAGTGATGTTATACGGCAAATCTTCAAGGAGGGTGGGTTTGGGTGGTTACCTGCTTGCGAAGACTGTCCAGCTCTACATCCAGTGCCTGCAGGAAACGCCGCCTCTCGCTTAGCTCGCTTTGGGTGCAGCGCAGCGCCTCGTTACTCTCCTTCACCTCCGACTGCACTGCATCCAGCTACACACAGACACAAATACACGCACACACGCTCTAAGCATTACAGTGAACCCCATTATCAATCGGGGTACGTTCCAGACCCATCTGCAATAGGCGTAACATATTTTTACCCCTCGCACACTGTACATATTGTAGTGTCTGATATGTGCCTTTAAGAGGCGGGGCCTGTTGTAGTGGTGTGTGCCATCAGTGAATCTGTATGTGAGTGTCTGGGTGTGAGCTGTGGGCTGCGTGAATGTGCTTACTGTGTTTGTGTTTTACTTTTCTCCACGTGCTAAAAAAAAACTGCATAAAAGTTAATTGGGGACTGTGACTCTCCTTTTCCACATGCAGGCAATGACAGTAAGGAAGTACAGTGGTACCTTGACTTAGAAGTACCCTAATTTATACATTTTTTGAGTTGCAAACATTATTTTTTTTTTTTTTGCTTTGATTTGCGAGCCAAAAATTGAGGTACGAGTGAGGTTCAGGTACGTCGCCACTCGAGTGCCGTGAAAAAAAATGTAATGCCCTTGCATGTGGGAAAGTAGAGCAACAGTCACCGTTGGATTTTGAGACTTTTATTGAATGGGACAAACAGTCAAACGCACAAATCCAAAAAGAATACACTCGCAAGGAGCTGCTTTAGACCATGACTCACGCCCAGATGCTCACACGCAGAATAACTGGAGACCTCACTCACTAGGCCACACCCCTTAAAGGCACAGACCCAACACATGAATACTACAGTATGTACAATAATAACACTTTATTTCTTTAAATTCTCTTTTATTATGATTTATTATTTTTTTTATACAATACAAGATTATTTTTATTCATTAAAAACTTAACTAAAAATGTTGGTGTTTTTTAGTGGGGTGGAGCGGGATAATATTTCAATTAACGGCAATTGGGAAAAATTATTTGATATATGAATACATTGAGTGACAAACAAGATCACAAAATGAATTAAACTCGTAGGTACCACTGTAGACAAAAAACAAAACAAAAATGATTGCTATAAAAAAATCAGTGATATAGTTTTATATCATTTCCTCAAAGGCGACTGACCTTCTTGAGGTACCAGGCCTCGGCCTCCTCCTTGTTCTTGCGCGCGATGCCCTCGTACTGGACCCTCAGCTCGGCCATGGTGGCGCCCAGATCCGGGCCCTGAGCAGCGTCCACCTCCACGTTCACCTGCTCGTTGGCCAGGCGCACCTTCAGTGAGCTCTTCTCCTGCAAAAAAATTAAAATAAAAACAAAATGAAAGAACACCAATCAGATATCTTTTTAATATGATCTTGAATTTGCGTTTTTGTGGGCTTATTCTCAGGTATTTTCTGAAAAACTCACCTATTTGCATATTTTGTGCTCTTCCTATAACGCCCCAACATAATACCAAATCTCTGTCTAGATTGTTCTTCTTCTAAAAAGTAAACCACTTTTTTGGTCAACAAATAACACTGTTATTCTAAAAAATCTGATTGTTTAATATTAAAATGTTTCATCTAGAAAATAAAATCCAGCTTTATTCTTGTCATATTTTTATCTTGGAAAAAAATCCAATTTAATTTTCATAAAATTACAGCATTTTTTTTACTCTAAAAATATGACTTAAGTCTCTTAGAAACAACGTTTATTCGTATCCAGTGAACACCCATCTAATCCCGATTTTTCCGTGGAACCTAACTAACAGCTATTGGCTTAATAAAACGCACCTAGCTGCGTATTTATTTTTGCGCTTTCTGTAACAAATAATCATCTGTAAGCCATTTATTTCTAAGGGTAATGTTGTAAGATGAGTTTTGGGATAAAGGTTTGGAGTATATTTAGGGTATATATACTGTATATAAATGCTAGTTGGGGTATAGCGTGTTTCACACTAATAGCCACATCCTGGACACTACCTGTGTACAATAAGTGTGCATTGTGTGTCTACTTTCTCTTCTTGAAGGTGCGGCTGTACACACTTGATGTGTTTGAAGGATTCGTCACTGTACAAACACTGCAGGTTTGTTCAAGCTGTGTGACCGAAAGCAAAAGCAAACATACAGGCGGGTAGGCTTTTACAAACACTAACACCATAGCTGCACCGATGGCTGTCGTACTTTATGGACAGCCTTGCTGTCAAACTAAGACACTTTATGGATGCTTATGCTATTGATGAGCAAAGGGAGAAATATGCATTGTATTTTCACAAGTTGAAACAGTTGAAAGGCATCTTAATGAAATGTTTTGGACATACTTTTGCCAAAATACCCAGTGGTTGAGCAACTATAGCCCACTTTTCACCTTATTTTGTAACAACCTCTGAAATTAGCCTGTTTTGAGGGTGCAGTCCTGTCTTGTGCACACCCTGTCCCCTCTACTGCGGGGCCAGTGCAGAGTATGGCTTTCGTTACCATGAAGACCCTTGGCAACTCTTGGGAGCTGCAACAAGGCGAGCAGCTACTGCTAGCGTGAAGAAAAAAAAGCCAGTAAAAGCATGGATGAATATTTTCACTGCTGTCGGCAGCACTTCATCACCAAACTGCTCAATTACTTTTGTCAGCTAATTAAAAGAAATGTTCCAAGGTGGAGTTTCATTTCAGTGGACAATGAGCAAAAGTGAAATGAAGACATAGTTTAAAATGCATAATGAAGTTTTTTTTCTTTTTTGAATCTGGATGTGGTAATTATTCCTTAACTTTTAAGTTTAATTTGCATTTTGAATTATATTCTCTCTCTTTCTCTCTCTCTCTCTTGCTCTTTACAATATATTGCATCGTGTATGGTGAATGATGACATGGTTTTAATAATATCATTTTGTTCACAATTATATTAGGTTGGAAGTTATTTATTAATTATATGTAAGCCATCACTCTGAAAGTATCCATCCATCCATTTTCAACACCGCTTATCCTGTTTAGGGTCACGGGGCGCTGGAGCCTATCCCAGCTGACTTGGGGCGAAAGGCGGACTACACCTTGAACTGGTCACCAGTCAGTCGCAGGGCACATATAGACACGGACAACCATTCGCACTCACACCATCACCGAGTGGGAACTGAACCCACGCTGCCCGCACCAAAGTCAGGCGAGTGTACCGCTACACCCTCAGTGACACTCTGAAAGTAATTCATGTAAATTTTTAAAGTTTAAAAATGCATTTGCTTATAATTAGGGAAGCTACTAATGATTATTTTAATTATCGATTCATCTGTCCATTATTTTTGGATTATTCAATGAATCCGATTTTTTTTTTAAACTATAAATATCTATTCCTAATTCAAAAACAGGACATTTCAAATTAACAGTGCAGAAAATATACAATTATGATTTGTTTACTGGTTTGGTTTGTAACGTCAGAAAAAAAAGACAAAAATGTGGATTAGTCTGTTCCAAAGTACAAACAGATGTTTGCATCCATCCATTTTCTACACCGCTTATCGTCAATAGGGTCGCAGATATGCTGGAGACTATTCCAGCTAACTGCGAGCGAGGTGGGGCTTGAATCAACCGACCATGAATGTTTTTGAAATGTGGGAGGAAACGGAGTCACTGATGGTGTAGTGGTACACTCGCCTGACTTTGGTGCAGGCAGCGTGGGTTCAATTCCCACTCAGTGACGGTGTGAATGTGAGTGCGAATTGTTGTCCGTGTCTATACGTGCCCTGCGACTGACTGGCGACCAGTTCAGGGTGTAGTCTGCCTTTCGCCCGAAGTCAGCTGGGATAGGCTCCAGCGTCCCGTGACCCTAACCAGGATAAGTGGTGTTGAAAATGGATGGATGGATGGGAGGAAACGGAAGTACCTGGAGAAATCAAAAGAGTTATAAAATAGTGTGTGTTCGATTAATTTGATAATCGATTTGCTGTTGATTATTCGATTAATTGTTGCACCTCTATTTATAATGTATCATATGATGTTGGAGATTATTTGTTAATGCTTTAATCCCATTTATATTGTCATTATTTATAAAAAAAAAAATCTACGAAATCTACACCTCACCTCGTCGTGGTTCTTCTTGAGGAAATAGAGCTCCTCCTTCAGGCTGTCCAGTTCCCCTCTCAGCATGGAGATAATCTGGTCGTGGTCGGACTTCGCTCGTCTCAGGGCCTGGCAGTCGCGTTCTACCGACTGACACAAGGCGGCCTCCCCCTCCCACCTGGACAAACAAAAATATCACAGTAGTGTCACTAAAAGAGATTCCGTATAAATTCACAGTACGCTATTTGTATGAATGGGACAAAATAGCGACTGTATACTGTTTGTATGGTGTTGTTTTCTTGTAGTACAGTCGATGCACCAGCCTCTAGTGCTGTGAAATATGGCAAGATTTGAAATTGAGCTGATACCAACTCAATACTGGACCAGTATCGCCAGTACCATCCATCCATCCATCCATTTTCTACCGCTTATCCGAGCTCGAGTCACGGGGGCAGTAGCTTTAGCAGGGACGCCCAGACTTCCCTCTCCCCAGCCACTTCATCCAGCTCTTCCGGGGGGATCCCGAGGCGTTCCCAGGCCAGCCGAAGGACGTAGTCTCTCCAGCGTGTCCTGGGTCATCCCCGGGGTCTCCTCCCGGTGGGACGTGCCCAGAACACCTCACCGGGGAGGCCATCCGAATCAGATGCCCCAGCCACCTCATCTGGCTCCTCTCGATGTGGAGGATACGCCAGTACCAATATGTTTAAATAATTTAGGTGGCAGCATCATCAGATTGCTAAGTCTGAATGAAGCAAATTTAGCAAAAAAAAAAAATCAAAGAGGAAAAAAAAAATAATAATCAATTAATATTACTTGGAAAAACTGAAAGAAATAATAATCATGATGATGATCAAACTTTGACACCATGTCCCAGTTACATTAGTTCCTTAAACAAGCCCTGGAATTCGCTTAAAATGGCTGCTTCAAAATGGCTGACTTCCTGTTCAATTTGGGGCATGGGTCCCTGAGACTTTTTCTGTGCGTCCTGTTATCATAAATGCCCACCCAATTTCGTGTCCGTCAGGCTGATTTATTTTTTTGTTTTGTTTTGTTTTTGTTTGTTTGTTTTTTTTTCTTCTAACTTTGGCTGTGTGGCTCCCAGGTAAAAGGATCCTAAATCCCGTTTTCTTCAACATGTAGCAGTGTATCATGGATGTAGTCTTTTGTTGTAGTCTTATCACGATAGGGAGTAATGAGAGCGGAGAAACGGTGGACACGGCGAGATGGAATGTTTCAAATGGACGCACTCTTCTGCCGCGTCATTTCGCACACTGGCGGAAAAGTCGTTAATTCACGTCGCTTGGCCGTCTGGCGCTCCCGTGTGAAGGCAAATACAGTGTGTGTTTGTGTGTGTTTGTCTCACTTGACCCTGAAGTCATCGGCCGCCAGCTTGGCGTTGTCGATCTCCAGCATGATGCGTGCATTCTCCAGGGTCCTCTTCCTCACCTGAGGGAGCCACGTGGTACATTGGTTAGTTACCTTCACCAAGAAAGTTGGCAACGCGGAGAACATATTACATATTGTGAGAATCTGGATAATATATAATATATAATTTAACATTTATGCATTTGTTTGGTGCGGATCCAAGTTTGAATTGTTTCGCCTCGGTGGAGGACTCATACTGACAAAATTAGGTGGATGGGTAAATATGTGATTAGATGGGTGGGTAGCTAGATGGGTGTAAGGCAGTAGCACTAGTAGGTAGGTAAGTAATAGTACTGGTAATTAGGAAGGTAGGTAATAGCACTGGTAAGTAGGTAGGTAGGTGGGCTTTATTTGGACCCTTTTCTGGTGTTTTTGCATGGACAGATTCCAAGCCAGCGACCTCCTGCCCGATGACGTGTGCCTGGGCCATCATGTTGTCCACGTCGTGTCCCTTGGGCTGCCTGTCCACCATCAGCTGCTTGATCTTCAGCTCCAGCTCTGCGTTGGACCTCTCCAGAGAGCGCACCTTGTTCAGGTAGTTGGCCAGACGGTCGTTCAGACCCTGCATGGTCTCCTTCTCGCTGGCCCCCGCCACCAGCCCGTCGAGGGAGAGTCCGGCTCCCAGCAGGTGGAGCCCGTTGCCCACCGACACGGAGCGGGACAGCGATAGGGCGCCGGCCGTGGACACGGGCGGTTTGGAGCGGACGCTGCCCCGAGCGCCGTCCCTCACGGACATGCTGGAGAAGGACAGCGGGCGCACCGAGTAGCTGCGCACAGACAGCGTAGACGCCATCCTCAGATGATTTCTATCCAAATATGACAAATAGGGTTACTACTTTCAATTGAGCTTCGATGCCTTCAAAACCCAATGCCTAAACCTGGCTTGAAACCCCAATTTGAAACCCTGACCCAGGCTAGAAACCCTAACTTGAAACCGAACTGCTGGCTAGAAATCCAATTTTGAAACTGTACTTTGAAACCCTCACCTTCGCTAGAAACTCTGACTTCAAATCCTGAGTACAAACCCTACCCTACACTCCATTTCGAAACCTTAATGCTGTCTTACAATCTTACTTTGACGAAAACTTCCATAAAACCCTAACACTTGTCTTGAAACCTTAAGCTGGCTTAAAACCCTATTTAAAAATCTTACTTTGAAACCCTAACCCTTGGTTAAAACCATGGTTTGAAACTCTAACTTAAAAACCAAACCCTGGGCTGAAATCCAACTTTGAAACCCTAATGCTGGCCGGAAACCCTGTTTTGAAACACTATATTAAACTCCTAAACCTGGGTTGAAAGCATGATTTGAAACACAAACTTGAAACCCTCACCCTGGTTAGAAACCCTGCTTTGAAACCCTATTTTGAAACACTACTTTGAAAGCCCAACCCTATCTTGAAACCATACTTTGAACCAGATATTTGTAATCAAAATGAAAAACAATTGTAATCAATAGTACCCCAACTTTTAACCCACCTGGCCTGTGCAGTATATTACTTTAGAAAAATCCCCTGTAATCAAATACTAATAATGTTTTTCTTGTGCTTTGAATCATAGTATTGTCCCACTTACGTGATTGTTGGAGCTGGTGTGGATCTGCTTGCCGTTTTCCCAAAAGCGTCCTGGCCGTGGGAACCCGGGCTGTGCAGGTGAGTGTGGCTGCACAGGATCGCCTCTCTGTCCCTCAGGGTGGAGACTGTGAGGAAGACGAGGAGGAGGAGGAGGAGGAGGAGGAGGATGCAACGTGACACCCTGGAGGTAGAAGAAGTCGCTTACCTAAACGCAACTTAGAAGAACAGTTTATTGTTAGGCAGGAAAAATGTGAAGTTAAGCAAAACTTGACTGAAATTCACAGTAGATTTGGAGAGGATGCACACATTCAGTGTGCTTTGCCTCCACTGTATACATACTAAAAAGTATTAAAAAGATACTAAAATAGACTCAGATAAAAGTTGAAGAACTGATTCAACTCCTTTAATTAAGTAAAATTTAAAGAAGTTCAAGTACAAAATTATAAAGTAAGAATTGTTTTGGGGTGATTTTAATTTGCTCTGTGACTAAGCCAGTAACGCGCTTTACTCGTACAGTATGTCAAATCAATTTGCCATTCATTCGTTCCAGCCTGGCAAAATCTGTTACGCTACATGTTTTTCAGAAAGAAAAATAGCATGGTTTTGTATAAAATATAATATGTAAAGTAATCAACTGTTTTCTAATAAGTGTAATTGCTGTACTTTGCGTGTATGACTTTAAGTCGGATTGGCCGGTGAGTCTCCACGTGAGTTTCTGGTCGTGAGTTGTGGCCTACAGCGGCTCCTTGGGAGTGTTTTCATTTTGTATTTGTGTGTTTGACTGTTTTGCCCGTTCGGTGAAGTCTGTTGCCGACTGTGGCTCTCCTTGCCCACATGTGGGGCATTAAAGTACCGTAATCGCTCCATTTTTTTGTCCCGCTTCACCCGAGAGGCAGGGTATCCGAAGCGCACCCTTAACTAAAAATTTGGCTTGCAACACAACGACAAAAATCGACCGAGCGACAGCTTGAAACTAGTAGTTAGTCAAGCTATGTAAGGTAAGCTAATGTGTATTTTTTACACTTTTTGATAATTTGCCGCAACAGATAAAAATGTCTGCTCACAAAATAATGTCCTTCTTTATTAACTTGCATAGTGCTCGTACTAAGAAGGAACAACAACTATATACTGTACGTCATGTCGTCATCCGCGTGGGTTGAAACAAGTAACAAGCCGATTTTGACAAAGTAGTAGAAAGTACATCTATCAGTTCTCAAATTTAGGGAGTACAAAATTCGTCTGAGAATAAATACTCAAGTAAAGGACAGATTGCTGAAAAATCTACTCAAGTACGTTACAGCAAGGTATTTCTACTTGCTCAACAACACGGGGATGTGAGAAGCGGGGCCCTGACGACGGGAACAATGGCGCCAAAGAATGAGGAGAAAGCAAAGACCCCTGAGAAATGAACGGGCGTTCCCGGCCTCAAATGGAAAGCAGGTTTTGTCTTCACAAAACGCTCACACGCATTCTGCCGTGTTGACTCTTCTATGTTCAGGCCATATTGACTTACATTTCCTGTAAAGTATCCCCCACCGCAGAACATATTTACCTAGCCTAAAATTGACCATACTCTATTTATTATTGTACTGTATAGAACTTAGCAACTTGTGACTTTTCACTTTTATTTCTTTGTCAACCATTTTCATACGATTACGTTAATTTGAATATAATGTAATGTTTTGCCTTGAGCTTGTATTAATTAACATTGTTTTCAACTACCCACATAAAGATGCAGAATTTAACATTTTTATGCCACATTTTCAATGAGATGTATTCATTTTTAAGTTTAACAAATAGATTATGTTAAATTGCAATTAAAAATGTATTATATGTCAAATTAAAATTGAAAATATTTTTTAGAAAGAAATGTGCGAAAATATATTTAGGAATTGTATTTTATTCTATATGTATTGTTTATTTTTTTATTGAAATGTATCATTTAAAAAACAGTATTTATATTCTGTTAAAAATTGTCATGAAACTGTACTGAGAAATAATAACATGTATTTGTATTTCTTTTCAATAAAATGTATAATTATTTAAAAATATATTTACTTTCTATATTAAAAATGTCATTCATTTAGAATAAAAATTAAAAAATCATTTGAATCTAAATTTCATTCAAATATTTTAAAGAAATTGAATTAAATCGTCTCTTAATCTGTGTACATATACTCAATTATTTTAAATTAGATTTTATAAATAGATTATTTTTCAAATTGTCATTAAATTGCATTATTTTAATTTAAAATAAAAAATGTTTAAATTAAAAACAATGTATATTTTTAAATACATGGTATTTGAATGCATACTTTATTAAATCTAAATGTAATGCAAATATCTAAATTGTTTATACATGTGTATATATTGTTTTTTAAAATAGATTTAATTTCATAGATTATATATTAAATTGTTATTAAAAACTTTTTATACTTTAAATGAAGATTAATAATCATTTTTATAAAACATATATTGTTAATTTTCTTTTATACAATGTCAAATATTTTCCAATTTGATTTCATAATATAATAATTTTTTTATTAAATTGTAATTAAAATGTATTTTTGATCAAAATAACAAATAAGTAAATCCAAATTTAATGAAAATATGTGTCATAAAATTTGATGAAATTCTATGTAGGATTTTAAAACTTATTTTTTAATTGAAAACAGTAATATTAGTAACAGTAATTAAATTCTTTGGAATGAAAATCCAAACTGACTCAATCACTTTCATGCAAAAAAATTTACTTCAATATGACTTCATATTTTTGCCTTTAGCTCTTACTCTGTTTAATTAATGACCAACAAGTCTTCACTTTAGTGTATTTTAATTGTACAGTGTACATAACAAATGTAAATGGCTTTTTTTCTGTATTTTATTTTCAATACAAAAAATAATTTCAATAACTACATGTATAATTTTATTAACTTGGCGTATTTTAATATGTGGGTGGGAGGAAAAAAGTAGGATACCAGTGTAGTCCCGAGGGAAGATCGTATGACCGTGACTGACTGACCTGGTTGAGTGACTCACCTACAGTAATTCCCATTATCTACTGAATCCCTTTCACGCACATTTGTTCTATTCTTGACTTGCATTAGTCAGAGCAACTGAATACCAAGCCCCAGATGGAACAAAAAAGTCTTCCTAAACCATCTTCAATCATTTCCCCTTTTCAACTCACCTCTAAAGGTGTCCACACAGTTTAAATATACCAATATATTAGTTAAAGCACTTTGTCCCTCTCTGTAAAAAAAATGAACAGGTGGTTCCACTTGTTGGCTTGGTGGCATCTGTAAAGCTGAACTTAATGGCAGATAAAAAGCTGTATGAATACGTTGACCTGAACTGATGAAAAAAACAGCACCCATCATTTTTATACTATTTGTTTGTTTGTTTTTTGTAATTGTTTGTTTGTTGGATTGATATATTTATAATTAAATTATTTTTTATAATTATTTTAAAACATGTTATACTGTAATGATTTATTATTGTCTGTGGGGAAGATTTTGTCATTTTTTTGGGTTAGATTTTTTTAATGCATTTGTAGAGATATTAACAAATGCAGAGCAAAGATGGCATCTGTAAAGCTAACCATGACATCTGAGTTTATTATAAGTGGGAGTAGTATATTTTTTACAAATTGTTTGAAGAAACAAATATTTAAAACAGCTACATTAACTATTTTTTTCAAATGCCCCACCCCAATTCTAATTATATTTTTGATTGAATGCATCCATAGCAATAATAATAAACGCAGAGCAGATGTGGTTTCTGTAAAGCTGACTTTTACGTATTTTATGATGATGATGATTATTATCATTATTATTAATTGTAGTAGTAGTATATTTGTATTTTTAAATATATTTATATTAACTGTATCGGTATTATCTAATATTTTTGTTTTTGTGACCGCCACCTTGCAGAATAGATAAAAGCATAACCACTAGAAATAATACACGGAGTTAAAAAATCAAGTCTTTGGCACATGAGCAGATTTCAATGTATGTGTCATGTAATGAATGTGTTTGTTCTGCAATCAGAGGTGTATTCACTAGCCTGGGGCCCCCTCCTTTCATGTGCAAGCACTCAAGGCTGCCAATCACAGTGGCGGACGCACGGGGAAGATTCTGCGCCGCCGTCGATGCCATCTTAAACGCTGTTTTTCAGAGTTTCGCGCAGCCTTAAACACTGATTTGTTTTGTGCAGTGTAGTGCTGGCAGGTGGCCCAAAATTGCAGGGAGAGGATCAGCGTTCCTCTTCTCAGCAAGATGGCTGCTTTTGTGCTAACGGTAGCGTGGCGCTAATTGTGACTGATTACAGTGAGTTTTAGTTTTAGTGACCTTTTTGGTGGAAATACAAAAAAGATGAGCTAGCATTAGCCTAGCAACACCACTTTCATGACTAACTTGTAATTAAAAAGAGAACTAATATAATAATCGTATGATTAATAATGATTTTTTTAATACAGTTGTAAACATATAATGTAATAGAAATGATAGATGTATAGATAACAATATTTATTTTGTTATTGTGTATATATAATGTAATTACAAATATGCAAAAAGAGAGTTTTTACGATTGCTTTATTATACTGTATATATATGTATATAAAAAAAGTAAATAAACAATAAGACTACTATTATGAATATTATTTTTTATTTTCCATGAATATATTTTTGTATATATAACATATAACAAACAATAGATCAAATGTTTATATTTTTAAATGTATTATATTTTATATTCATACGATAGTATTTCTTAATTCTTGATTTTCTTTGTTTTATTGATAGACTCACTGTTTTTAGAATTGGTTTCAATAAATCCCAATCCGAATCTTTTAGTTTAGTCAATTACAAGAAATTACAAGACAAATGATTTCTTTTTATTGAATAATGTTTTGCCTTTTCATTATCATGTGTAAAAATAAGAAATTGTACTTGAACAATTATTGTCTGTAACACTACTACGAATAATAAAAGCAGTATGATATATATATATAAATGATTTTATTAATATGTATACTGTTCATGTAATCAGTAGTAGCCCAGAATCCAAATATATTTAAACAAATGACAAGAAATTAAAATATATCTAATACAGTTTAAAAATAAAGGAAATGAAGTTAAAAATATTCAAACATGTCCTATTGATTGTTGCCACTGCATCAGTTTATTTGCTGCAGTTAGTGTGACACGTGTTGCTCAAGTTCTGCTAAAAGCACTAATAAACGTTGAACCCATCAATGGGCATTAGACGTATAGATCGCCCCAAAGAGGTGGTGATAATGTGCATGTTTGCGGCTACTTAAGAAATGCACTTTGCACGTCAACACCGTACTTTAAACACAGCCTCCTCTTTATACAACATCTATTTGCACCAGAATGGAGAAGCAACCGTTTATTTGACATTAAGTGCTATTTTGGGTCCATTTTGTTACCATAACACAAAGACAGAAGACGTTAAAAGCTGCATACTGTATGTGCACATCACCAATACAAAAAGAAAACTACGTACAGTCAGTCCAATGAAGCAGAGATTTCATTTTCTTTATTTCTCAGTTTTTAACAATTTCACACCTATTACCTACGAAAGCGTGTTGCATTCACTTGGATAAAAAAACAAAAACAAAAAAAAACTTTTTCTGAGTAATTTTTTTGAGGGCTTTGTTTTTTTTGAATATTTTTTTCTGTTTTTCTGATTAATTTTTTTCTGAGTTATCGGGACACATCGAACTCTCGCGAGAACCTGCGAACTGCAAGTGACTCTTTGTGGACTCACTAATGGCGGATTACTGCTCGCACACCTTCAACCTGCTCATACGCTCTTACCTTACCGGTTCACTTAATTAGTAACACACATTGTATGATACTCTAAATAGTTTGTTTTTAGACTGCACACTATTTACTATACGGTTTTATGTAACAAGTAAGTAATAGATTCCACTAAGGTAACAGTTACTATATGTTTAGCTGATGCTGTTCATTGCTCGTCCTTGACTTGGCAATGTTCTTTTCATCATAACGTTAGTATACAATAACACTACGCTTCCGTAAGTAGAACGAGACATTTCGTTGTAACGTTAGTTTATATACCAAGTACACACAACACTACAGAAGCATAGTAACTGTGTTAATTGTTTAACATGGGCCACGTAAACATGTAAACAAAACAGAACGTTGCCAGTAGACTATTTAAATACTGTTAACAACAACAACAAAACTGCAGCAGTGGAGGAACCAGAGTTCTGGATATGAACAAGAACGCCACTAAAACTGAGATCCTGTCTCAAGCAAAACAACAGTTTTTCCCGAATGAGAAGTCAACAATGGGAAAGTGGGAAGAGTTCAGTCATGGCATCGTTAACTTTCAGGAAGCACTAGTTGATGAGGACATAAGTGTGCGGGAGTGTTATGACACACACAAATTAGCTTTGTTAAGATTTGATTTGTTCACAAAGACCCTTACCGGTGGAGATGACCTCGAGCAGTGATTCCCAACCAGTGTGCCGTGGCACATTAGTGTGCCGTGAGAGCTCTTCTGGTGTGGCGTGGGAAATGATCAAATTTCACTTAATTGGTCAAAATATTATTAACAAACAACAAATAATGTATCTATTTATGCCAGCGCCATGTAAAGACAGACACAACAAATACATGCTCTTCTATGAGGTGACTTGTGAATCCACATTTTGTGACATTTTTGTTTGTTGGTGTGCCGTGAGATTTTTCAAATGTAAGATATGTCCCTTGGGTCAATAAAGGTTGGGAATCACTGACCTAGAGGAAGGAGCTGACATACCGACAGATGAGCAACATGTAAACGCAACAGAATGTGGACAAAAGAAACAAACATACGCTGCCTTCTGGACAGAATTCCTAGACTGTGCAGCAGAAGGTGCAGATGTGAGTGTGCCATCGCTCTCCTCCCCGAAATGGCAAGAGGAAGAATGGAAATCTGTTGGCAGGATATTGGCCAAGGGACTGAACGACCATGGGTATTTTCCATTTCGGCTGGCACAAGCCTTTACGGCAGCCATCATATCTGGTGAACACTCTGTTTCATCTGCTTTACTGTTTGCCTCCCTGATGTTGTTTCTTAGTCAATCTGAGCGTCATCTTTTGTCCACTGCTTTGCAAGAAGCTGTTATTGGCGATGATGAGGAAGAGTTTCTTGATCTTATGGATCGCATGGGAGTAAGAACAGTACCAACACAAGATAACTTGAGAGCTGTGCTTATCCAGGTTGCCCACAAGCAAATCATCCAGCATCCAAAATATGCATTGGATAATATTGCAGAGGTTGCAGGACCAACACTCAGGAAGTTTTTCCCCAATGTAGAGGATATGAAGAAGCTGTATGACGACATTAAACTGACAACACGAAAGGTGATTAAAATGATGACAGCTTTTCCAGCTACTTCAGCAGAGGACCAAAGTTTGCGATTTTTACATCAGTACATAAGGGGATTGGATGAAATAAGTCTCTGGAGGCTGATGAGATTTCTGACTGGGTCTGATGCTATCTGTGTAAAGGAAATTCAAGTCACTTTCCCCTCTTTGGAAGGGCTGGCACGGCGGCCCATTGCCCATACTTGTGGCCCAACTGTGGAGCTGCCATCAACTTACAGTAGCTATCCTGAGCTTCGAGCTGAAATGGAGGCAATATTGTCCAGCAACACTCATGCAATGGACATAGCATAAGAGTAAGTGACTGATGTTCACATACACATTTTTTTCTCCTCCCCATTCAGCCAGCTATGATTGTTTAGACTGTGAATGTGGGTCATGGCATAAAAGGAGAAGATTTTCTTAACTTAGGTGCTGTGTAAGTAGTGCAAGAAACAAGAACTCACACAAGCACAGTCTGATTGAAAATGTTCTTTCTACCATATCAACAATTCACTTTTGTTATCAGTCTAGGATAGGAATGTTTGTACGTTAGAAACACCACTGTATTTTTACTGTTAAATTATAATAGAATTTGAATCTCTACCTCATGTCAAATATTAATTCAACAGTGTTTGTGAGTCTGGGGATTTTTTGTTTGTTTTGCAAACAGATTGTCTATTAACTGTTTAGTCATGTAGTTCAAGAGTCCTGCTCTCTGTGAGACATGACTGTAATCTTTAAATTGGACATGTTCCTTTTCCATGCTTACATTGTGAAATGTTACGGGTATCAAATATGTGCAAACTCAAGTAAAGAACTTGCTATGTTAAAAGATATTCATAAGTATGCTTCATTTGCTGAAAGTTTAATGACAACTGCATTTTAACATAAATGTAGAATGACATGGCATTAAAATACCTAAAAATACACGAGTTGATCTGATCTGTTTATATGTTTGAGAGATGGCATGATAAGCAAATACTAATATTCACCAAATTTTGTTACGTCTAATTGTTTTGCTGCAGATTGCACAGACAGCCAATTCACAAGACAACCCCCCCCCCCCCCCCCCCGACCCCAAAAAAAAAATAATAAAAATAAATCAAGAACGTATCATTCGTTAGTGCTATAATAAACAAAAACTAAGTATCAAAAAAGAAAAAGGTTTCACTGCTCGGTATCAGCAAATATTGTGTAAGAGCTACATTTGACATGAAGCATACACACCATTATAGACACAATGTATTAGAAACTTTATTTATAAATGATAAACACAATGCACCCAAGATTTTCCATGTTTTTTCATGCATACATTGGAAGTTTACTTTTCCGGAATAGAAAGAAAAATATACGAGGCACAACATGGAGATGTCCATTTGGAGCAAATTCACAGTAATTTCCTGTTTTAATAGCCTTTCCAGTTAAATTCATGGTCCGTAAGCTCTACCATTTTTGGAGGGTTACATGATCCTGTAGAGCAGGTTGTGATCATGTAATCTGCTCTCGTATGTAAGCACGTAAGAACATGTAAAGCTCGATGGCTTCCTCTGGAGAGGTGGGTGGATGAAGACTGTTTTCTGCCATGGCGAGACAACAAATGTCAAACACTGTATCATCACAGGGGTACGGTCCTCTCTGAAGGCATTCCCCTCTGCAGACCTATCTTTTCTCGAGAGACCTCTTTCAAGTACTCTCTGGCTCCAAAAAGTTCAGCTAGGGTGTACATCATCACTGGGCGCCCAACTGCAGACGCAGCATTTCTTCCGCATGGGTGAATTCTGTGAGTGTTCCAGAGGTGAACAACTTCCTGTGGTTCTCTCTAAATAAAAATAGTGATAAAATCAGCTCGCACATTTTATATACCAACTGTGGTACATATGTTGCACTTAACTAGCCAATATGTAGTACAAATCAGCTCCAATTTAAACATCTGCGCAATAGTAGGCTTAACTGTATTAGTTAAGACATCAAGATACTGACACAAACATTTTGTTTCATTTTACAATTTTCATTTAAGTAATTCTAATATATTATGCTGACAATACTGTCAGATTAAGGTTTTGACTATAGCCTACAAAGCGTGAGCTCTTGACACTCATTTCTAAGTATTAGTACCACACCAAAACTAACCCACAGGGTGATATTCTACTTCTTTTTGTGAAGTAGAATGTGGAAGTAGGTAGACAATTGGGAGGCGGGGGGTTGCAGTTCTTACCTCTATTATTTCAAGACATGTGAACTGAATGATATTTTTGTCCAGGAAGTCACCAGAAAATAAGTCCGAGTCTTTTAAATCAGGTTAATCCAAAACTGTGCATCTTGCCTCCTTAAAAAGCCCCACCAGTTCTCTATTCTTTGGTTGTGATTGCTCGATCCATACAGATAACATCTGTGTGAAAAGTTGTCCAGATGGTCGTGCCTCAGGAACATCTGCATTTGCTCAATAAAGCAGTTCTCGGTGCCAAGGTCCCAACGAATTCGGGCAGACGTCACTCACATTCCTTGATGACACCTCATTAATAAAGTATCCAGCAATTATCTTCGGCTCACTGTTTGTCGAGTAAGCATGTAGCCTTATCACCATTTGTGAAAACCCATCTACTGCACCATTGATCCAGATCCCATATGGATTGAGTTTGTCATAAAGAGTCTACATGCCACAAAACGTTTGGGCCGGGATTGTGGTACATACGCCGGCGAAGCTTATTCCGGCGCCTCAGTTGCACACCATGCGGGTCCAGTATTTTCATCAGTCTCCTGATCGTCTCTTGAGTCACCATTTAGCCAGCCTGAATGCATTTTAAATGTATCCATGGAGCATGCCACATCTGTCCGACTGATTCTGGACAAACATTACTGTATCTAGCAGATCTGAATGGGCTTTCCTCCTGAACAACGCAAAGTCCGTAGGTGCCTGCGTAATGTCGACAAACTAATAACAATACCATCTATGTGACTCAAAGAAAGGAGTATCTCCCAGTGTCTTAAACCCATATCAAAATAAAACTTGATCAAACTAAATAAGCCGGTCATGTTGCTTACTACGGAGTCCGCAAAGAGTCACTTGCAGTTCGCAGGTTCTCGCGTGAGTTCGATGTGTCCCGATAACTCAGGAAGAAATTAGTCCGAAAAACAGGTGGCAAAAAATTTGTCAGAAAAACAGAAAAAAATATTCAAAAAAAGAAAGCCCTAAAAAAATTACTCAGAAAAACGAGTTTTTTTTTTTTTTTTAATCCAAATGAACGCTTCCGTATATTTCTACACTCCCTTTTATGTAAAAAAAAACAAAAAAAAATTGGGGAGAAAGTTGTAATAGTACAACTGTCTCCTTTATATGCACATGAAGTTCTTGAGGTTTTCCCATTCTGGTTTTAAGAGGGTCCACAGCACCGTATCTGCATTTTTAAGAGTTTTTAATTATTTGTTTTCAGCTACTGACACTGGGGACTACACTATTCTTATTCTTGTAGACTTTACATGTGACTTCGACACAGTGGACCACGATTTCCTCATCTGTCACCCCGAACATTGTGCGGCAGTGATTTTATAATGGGTCAACAGTCGATTAGATTATTATGATGCCTTCCTCGTTGGTGTTAGCCAGGCTTCCCTCCCTCGATTGCAATTGGTTCAGACGGCTGTTGCTCCACTTCTAACCGGTGCACATCTCACGTGAACTCGCATCTGTCTCTCCACTGGCTCCCAACACATTTTAGAATTCAGTTCAGAATATTATTGTTTGCTTACAGAGCTCTGAATAGGCTGGCTCCATCCTACCTTTTTGACCTTTTACACTCATATATTCCAACACAATTTCTTGAGGTCTTCTGAGAGATCACTTCTTGTCATCTCAAGAGCAGGGTTGAAACTCAGGGGCCTTTGCTTTTGCAGCCAAAACCGTGTCCACTATAAATGTATATGTAAGAAAGTTTCTAATGCTATTGAATGAGAAACTGTGTCCAAACTTTTGACTGGTAGTGTATACATGTACAGTATGTTGTAGTGGAGGGGGGATATGCAGGATGTCAGCGGCTGATGGGAATTTGTGGTAGTGGGAGGCCAGGATGGCTCAAGTGTCCTGGTGGAGCTGCAACTGCCGAGAAGGGATGACCTGCAGCAAGAGGATCACACAAATGGGTCTCTATTTTTGATAGGTGGATAGATGGCGTACAGTAGTAGAGATTAGGTGAATATGTAGATGGGTGGGTGGGTTCTCTTGGTAGGTAAGTGGATTGGTAGGTAGGTAGCTAGGTGTGTGGGTCATTAAAAACGTAGTTAGGTACTGTAGATGGTACATAGTTGGGTGGATTGGTTGGTAGGTAAGACTTCAGAAGGTATGTATTTAGCTTGGTAAATAGTTAAGTACATAGGTATATGGGTAAATGGTTAAGCGCTAGTTTGAAGGAGAGATAGATAATTAGGGAATTAATTAGACAGGCGGGTAGGTAGTTAGATGGCCAGTTAGATTGGGTGGTTAAGCAGGTGGATGTGGGTAAGTACAGATAGGCAAAGGATGGGTAGAAAGGTAGTTAGTGAGATAGGTGAGTAGGTACAAGTAGGTAGATGGCTAAGTAACTAGGTGGATGGGTAGGTATAAGTAATAGCAGGGTGGGTAGGTCGTTAGCTAGATAGGCCATTAGATTAGGTGGGTAGGATGGTGGACGCAGTAAATGTCGAGGTGGATAACAGGTATCAAACTGGTGGCCCGGGGGCCAGATCTGGCCCGCCACGTCATTTTATGTGGCCCGCGAGAGTGTGCATCGATTTCTTGCTAAAATACCAAAATTCCAAATTGGCTTCACTTTTAAAAATACTGAGATATTGCAGGCATTTTTTTGGTTTCAAACCCCACTTTTTAAATACAATTGATTCATACTGTAGTTGAACAAACAGTTTTTACTGGCTTTTGATTTCAAAAGTAATTATCCATTAATTTGTGTATATGTAATAATATGAGGCAATCATACATTCATATGGGTTTGCAGCCATAACGGCCCTCCGAGTGGAACCATAACTGCGATGTGGCCCGTGACAAACATGAGTTTGACACTCCTGAGGTAGATGAATGGGCAGTTGAATAGGTAGGTAGGTAAGAAAATAGGTAGCTAGTTGGTTAAAGTAGTTAGATGGGTGGGTAGATAGTTACCAAGAGGGGTAATTAGGATGGGTGGGAAGGTAGAGGATGATTAGGTGGATGGTTCGATACGTGGGTAGGTAGCTACAGTATATGATGGGTGATAATTTGAGTGGGTAATTTAGGTACGTAGGTAGGTAGGTAAGTAGAGGTAGTTAAATCAAATGGCTTACTGTCTAGGTATCCATGCCGGGCCAGTAGACGTCTGTCTGGGCTGATGCAGGAGGAGAGGTGGCTGTGGTGTTCGTGGAGGGAGGTGGAAGAGGAGGAGGGCCTCATGGCCAGTGAGGAGCTCTGATGGGGGAATCCACTGGTAGGTGGAGGAAGAAGAGGATGCTGCTTTTTGTGGCGAGCACGACAGTTCTGGAACCAAACCTGTAGCAAACCACACATTTTGTCAAGTTTATTTAATTCATTTGAGTTTGAATTTCTTTTTCGGTATCATTAAGGTTTGTACCTGTATGACCCGCCGACTCAGTCCCGTCATTTCCGCCAGTTTCTGAAGCGTAAGAGCATCAGGATTGTTGTCCTGGGCAAACTGGCGCTGCATCACCTGCACCACAAACACATACATATTGGAATAATTAATGCAGATCAGCCTTTATGTGGTCAGGCCTATGGTCGAATTTATGGTCTATGATCTGGTCCATGGTCAGGTGTATGGTGAGGATTATGGTCTATGGTTGAGTTTATGGTCTATGGTCACCAACCTTTTTGAAAATGAGCTACATCCAGAGGCGGCCGAACGGGCAGCGGGGGAGGGACTTTTTGGAGAAGTGCCCCCCTGTGTGGGGGTAAATTTTTTCGGCGACATTGCCCCCCCCCAAAAAAAACAAAACAAAAAAAAACAACCCCCAGGCAACAAAATGCACCAATACGGCCGTCAAGTCAAGTCTATGGCCTAAGGGGAAGTCTATGGTCAAGATTATGTTCTGTGGTGAAGTTTATGGTCTATGGTCAAGTTTGTGGTCAAGTCTATAGCTCCAGCTACCTGCAGCTGTTCCGCCGTGAACGACGTCCGTGCCCTCTTGGCTGGCTTGGGTTGGCAGCCCAGGTCGGAGGGCAGCGCCCCCTCCAGGGTCAGTCCATTTCCTGCAGGGGAGGAAGGTGAGGGAAAGTCAATATATAGACCGTTACGTTAGCTTCTCTTACTAGCCACCGTGTGCTCCAGACCCTTAAGGATGACGTTTTACAGTGAAATTTTGATTAAGATTGCCTGTGCCCAGTGTCGTGCATTTGAGTTGTCGAAACTCAGCGGAGAATAAGGACGTAGATTACTATGCAAGCTTCTCGCACTAGCCACACATTTTTTTTTCGGCGCCTACTACGATTCTTGAACTGTACCGTTTTGGGCAGCCCTGCGCAGGTTGTCCAGCACGGCGTCGTAGTGGGCGCGGCATAGCACCCTACCCTCTACCAGGCCAAACTCCTCGCCCGTGGACAGCTGGCGTTTGCAGGAAAAGCAGGCAAAGCAGGCCAGGTGGTAAACGCTGCCCCGCGCCCGCCGCACCCAGTCGCTGGCGTACACCTGACGGCCGCACTGGGTGCACTGAGTGCCAAACCTGCTACACAACACGGGAATATTGTTAAATCAGTACAGTGGTATCTTGACTAATGCTGTGTTCACACCGGACGTGAATTTAACCATTTGGGCGACGTGATTACATATAAAGTCAATGCAGTTCGCGTAAATAGGCGTGAATCTCTGCACTACAGTACAAGCCACAAATCACGTCGCGACAGCCAATCAGCTTTGAGAATGGTGTGCAAAGGGCCAACCTGCGGGGGACGGGAAGTCTCACTGGATGCGGCAGCTGCTCAAAGCGCTTCGTTGCCACCCAAGAGAGTCACGGGACTAGAATGGAGAGTAAAACTAGGAGAAAAAAAATATCAGAGGAACCAGTCAGGGTGACTCGTCGTGCTGGCCGTGGCTGCTCACAGTGCTTTGTCGTCAGCCAGGAGATTTAAGGGCCGACGGTGCTGGAAAGCGGAGTAAAATTAGGAAGAAAAAAAATTATCTAAGAAACCAGCCAGGGTGACTTGTCATGCTGGCCGTGACCGCTCACAGCACACCGTCTTCGGACCTGAGTGCGCTGACAACCCGTTGAAGAGGACAGAGGTCGGAGGAGCATATCAATGTGCCACAAATGAAGTGAATGCTCATTCAGTGTATAAATAACCCCACTATCAAACTCATGCGAGGGGTGTGAGGTGAAGGTTCGCGTCCGGTGTGAACGTAGCCCCAGCTTACGTGTGTTTCCAGTTATGAGCTGTCGCTTGCTAGATTTTTTTTTTACTTTGTGTTGATTCAAAAATTGAGTTATGAGCGAGCTTCGGATATGCCACTACTTGAATGAAGACCAAAAAAATAATAATAATAATTGGCGCAATTAAGGTACTGTAATACCCTGGCATGTGGGCAAGGAGAGTCACGGTCGCTCAATGCACTTTCAGATGTTTCTTGAATGGGACAGTCAAACACAAATACTAAATGAAAACTTCCCTTCTAAGCAGTGTTGGGTAAGTTCATTTTCTACACTAATTCAAAGTTCAGTTCACCGTTCCCAAAATGAACTAGTTCAGTTAATAATTCAAAATTTTGAACTAAGTTCACAGTTCCAAAAATGAACTACTTCATAGTTGTTTTTTTCAATTAGTTGTTGACAGGCTATTACCCTCAAAATACTAGCATTTCATTTCCCCATTGTTGCCACCCATTCAGTCCACACAGGTAGCCAACTCCAACTTTCACCCTACTATCTCAAAAACATAAAAAAAAAAAGAAACTTGTTGCTTTAATAGTCTTTCTTATAAATGAGGAATTAAAACAAAACCGGACTTTTGTCCTTAATGTGCAAAAAAAAAAAAAAAAAACGCAACACAGTATGACAGGAACGATGGTAAAAGATCATTGATAACATTGCATTCGTTGCAGCTCTGGCTGAAGACATTGACAAAATAATATCTCATCTATTCTTATATTACAAAACAAAAATTCCATATTATGACAGTGTGATTGCAGTGTTTTAACTAAAGCATTCTGATACAAATAGTTTTCCGAGTAATCAATTTTTACAATGATGTACTGCATTACACACGAACCAATGTACACCTTCACTCCCATTTACGCAGTGTCCCTGAACGCACCTCGCGCACACAGTCTGCTGCGATGTGCCTGCCGAATGTAAACATGATGTCATGTGCTGTGCCCTGCAGTCCTTTTGTTTGAGCTTGGGTGGCGCTTTTGCGCTCTCTTTCTCTTTCTTTCTTTCTTTCTTTCTTTCTTTCTTTCTTTCTTTCTCTCTCTCTCTCTCTCTCTCTCTCTCTCGCTTCCCAGTAATCAGCGCCTCCTCGTCCGCCCACCTGTCAGCAATCAGCCTTCACCATCATCATCATCATCATCATCTGCATTTAAGCCTGCCAGTTCCAACACTCCACTGCCAGAGTATTAATGTTCTCCTGTGGTATAACGGCTCTCAAGCATTCACGTAAGCTACGCCATTCGTCGCTATCTTTCTGACCTCCATGTTTCTCCTTGTCCTCAGTGCTTCCTCCGTGTCCCCCGCCGAGTTGACTTTTTCGACCACGCCGCCAAGCCATCCGCCTTTTCTCCCCGCCGCCCGCCATGTAGTGACGTTACGGTCCGTGTCGAGGCTTCAAAGTGTGTGTCGAGTAATCAGCAAAAATCCAGGCGAAGTGTGGTTCGGAGCGTGGTTTGATGACGTAAGCGATGACCTTCGAACCTTCCTGAAGCACCGTACCACGTGACTGATTCAGGAAGTGGTTTGCAGCTTTGGCGCGTGAACCGCGTGTCATTTGAAACATAAGGCACAGCGAAACGCAACTGTGGCATCGCTTAGATGGATCCATTCAGCAACGTAAAACTCCCACATCTACATCACTGACAGTAAATGCAACAATCGAAGTACAGAAATACCTGGCAGAACCAAACATAGACAGACAGGAGGACCCACTGCAGTACTGGAGAGCGCAAAGAAATTATTTTCCAAATTTATTCACACTGGTTGGCATGTACCTTGTGAGAGGATTATTATTTTTTTTCCCCCCAAAGCAGGAGAAATCCTTACAAAAAAGCAGAAACGCCTTAGTCCTGGCTCTTTAGAGAAACTACTCTCTTGGAATAAAAACCAATGAAAATTATTGGGGTTTTAATTCTCTTTATTTAATTACAAGCACTACTACAAGTAACAAAAGTGCATTCCTATTTCTAATACTGTGGTCCTATCACTTGTTTTGTGGGTGGCAACTAGATTGTAGTACATTTTATTGACCTCTTGAATAAATGATTCCCAATGACATGTCTGTACATGTGCCGGCACAGTTGACTGAAAGTATCGATGCTTCAGGGGGCTTCATCTCACCATCACTACTGCCATGCGTTCCCTGCCTCTACAACCTGCCAGCACGTCTCAAGGATCATCTCCATTTCCTCTTGCAATAAACCTTGAAAATGAACTTTCGTTCGAAAACCGTTCTTTGATCCCAGAATAAGCGCGTTCTCAGTTACGTTCATCAGGCAGACATGAACTCAGTTCAATTCACGTTCGCCCAGAATATGAACTAGTTCATGAGCTTTTGTTCCTTAGACTCGTTTTGGTACAACATTGCCTGTAAGGAGCTGCTGTAGGGCACAACGCAAGCCCAGACGCTCACACGCAGACTAATCGGCCTACCTGACTCCATCTCCATTCTTGCGTGATGTACAATTTCAGTTGCTCAACAGTCTGGGGTCTCTGTTGTCATATTTTGCGCTTCATAATGCACCACACATTTCCAATGGGAGACAGGTCTGAACTGCTGGCATGCCAGTCTAGTACTTTTGTGTACAGTATGTGTATGTGTATATATCTATATCTATATATATATATATAGATATATACACACACACGTCCATGTTCCACATTTTTGACTGATTCACACCATTCCAACTTCAAACTGTTCAGCTCATTCAGTGCATCTTGGAAACTATTTTCCACAGTAAAATTCTCAAATAAAGAGATATTTTACATAATTACCTCTTCATTCCAAATTTCTTAGCCGATTCAAACCATTCCAACCTCAAGTCTTGCATTACTTTGACAATTAAGTACACATCATTTCAGTTCAGCTCTTCAGCATTCTCACGCAGTTTGTACAGAAATTGTTTTGTCTTACCTGAAGTAGTCTAGTTTGCAGTAGACTTGTTTGTTCTTGACGTAGCAACTGCTTTGCTGGCGCAGTGAAGTCCTGCACACGGAGCACTCTAGGCAGCCCAAATGCCAGTGGTGTTCATTCACCTTAAATACACAGACAAAAAAATATTATCAGTTAAAATGAGCTGAAATGAATAAACGGTGGCATGTGCGTGTGTGGACCTTGAGCAGATATCGGTCGTGGATGGCCACGCCGCAGCTGGCGCACAGCTGCAGCCGCTGCTGAGGCTTCTCGATCCCCCGAGAAGAGCAGCGACAGGGCACTCGGGCCTCCTCCTTTACCTCTGACTTGGACTGCGGCAGAGGTGAGCAGTACAGTATGTGTAATGTAACACAAAATGTTGTTTTTTTTTTTTTAATATTTAATATTAAATTTTAATAGAAGCATAAAATCATAGTATTATAATTAAGCTGATTTTAGTTTATTTTCCCTACCCCCCTTAAAAATAGATTTATTGTCATACAAAATATACATATAATTATGAAATGTATTAAATATAACCCAATCCAATCCAACTGTATTTGTTAAGCACTGAAAAAGCACACACAGTACACCGAAGTGCTGTACAACGCAATAAATACGTATATATATATATATATATATATATATATATGCATACATACATACATACACAAAATTCCAGTTTAGTAACAAATCTATGTAAACATTTATAAAATGCACGCATGAAAAATGTGATACTTATAAATACATTTTGGGAGAAAATTAAAACATGAAATTTAAATGCACACATTTAAAAAAAACGTACGAAATGATCTAAAGTATATGAACTGTAGTTATAAAAATGAAAAAAAAATGCTATAAATTACAAAAATGTAAATGTATGTACATAACTCAAAACATACTATAAATGATTACAAATGTTACAAATATACATTATAACAGTATATTATTAAAAATGTTTTGATCACAAATGCATTATGTTATTAGAATGTGATTATTACGGACATAAAGGTGATTCACCGTTTCAAATGTATAATTTTCCGTAATAACCAGTTTTATTTACATTATTGAATGGGATGAATATTCATTAACATTTAGGGATTTTCCCCTTTTAAAACGTACTGTATCATACCACCAAAGGATAGTTTTCAAATTCAAGAATATTTTAAGAGAAACATAAAATATATTTTGACTTTTCCCAATCGATATCATTTGTCAGATTTGTTAGATAATATAACCAAAACAAATGTAATTTTAGGATTTAAAATGTATTATTTTCTGCATATTTTGTGTTTTAAATGCATCCAAGCCTTGTTTTTTGGCTTGGAAGTGCTTTTTTTTTTCTTTTTTCTTTCTTTCTTTCTTTTCCCATAAGTATTATTGTTCCAGAAATGTGTACCGGTAAATTTTCAATTTTACACACATTTTCATCTTTAAAGTGTATTCTACTTCTAGAAATTGAAATTGCAACTTTACAAAGACCTACATTTTAGGGAATAATTCAGTCTTTATCATTATTATTATTATTATTAGTATTCATTTATGTATTGCTGTTTAAATACATTTCAGCGTGTTCTGCAATGGGCTAAACTTTTTTAGGCTTTAAAATCATTTTTGCACAATACACACATTTTTTTTCTACTTCACATGCATTTTCTACTGCTAAGATATAAAGACGAATTCTACCTTAGATGTGAATTTTCATGCATGCAAAGATTGTAAAAGCAAAGCGACTCACCATGTTTTGTCTCTGGGAGGCTGCCCACTTCTCAGTAGTAATGCACGGACCACGCAGCTCCCATTGCGCATAATACTTCCGGCTTCCCCTAAAAAAAAAAAATAACTGTAACAAACACTCTCTCTGGTGCATTTAAACCCAGAAGAAGACAATTTGATGCAATTAGACACAAAAATCTGATCGATTAAAAGAGAAAATACGCGTGCAATTAGTGATGGATTGAAAGGAGAGTGTCAATTTCATGTGCCAATCAAGGAGGGTGGGGAAAAAACACTTTAATAGCTAATGTCTTCATTGAACGTGCACTTAAATGTGTGTTTAAAAAAAAAAAAGAAAAAGTGAAGAGGCTCCAAATGCAGATTGGGCCATTGACGGGAGACAATTGTGCCCCATGAAAAGAGCCTGATTGTCTCAATTTTTGTGAGCGTCATTATAGCAGCATTCACATACAATTTACACTATGTGTTAACTGGGAAGGCAGAAAAAGTGGAGAAAGTACTCTCTAAATGAAATTAAAGAAAATAAAATCAAACTCATTTTCTTGGAGTAATTTTAACATTCATCCATCCATCCATTTTCCGAGCCGCTTCTCCTCACTAGGGTCGCGGGCGTGCTGGAGCCTATCCCAGCTGTCATCGGGCAGGAGGCGGGGTACACCCTGAACTGGTTGAATTTTAACATTCAAATACCTTAAATAAAAGTGACCCAAAATTCCACACGGCAGTAGCTCAAAAAAGCTGGAAAAGTCAGCTGCCTCCATTTGAGTTGGTAGCCAAGTCCACGGTGGACGTCATGTCTGTCGAGTACTTCTTCGCATTTGAGCTTGGCTAAACTTGACAAGGTTGAGAAGTTCATAAAGGACGCTTTGTCAACTCCAATTGTTTTATTTCATACTTCAACAATTTACAGGGGCTTTAGGTTAAGTTAATAACCTTGAATCAAAGACAAAAGAGAAATTACTAGGATTACTAGTTAGATAAAACCAAGGATCACCAACAGGAGTAGCCCCCAGGCCTGTTTTGAAGATAGCTCACCAGTGATTGGACATAGTATAACTAAAAGTCATTTGACAACATTTGTTTTTTCAGAAGTGTCCCAAACTGGTAGTCCTTCGCATTAATCATTAGCCAAGAAGTAGCTCTCAGTTTCAAAAAGGTTGGTGACCCCAGGACTCAACATTGTCCAGTGTCCACACCACACAACCATTTAGTATTTCCTTCGAACAGCACAGTTTTAGTCTACATAACAAATGAAGACTAAATAAATAATAGTCTTTCACATACCTGTGAGGTCGTTGAGCTTGTTCACTTATAAGCTCTAACTAACTCCAACTAATTACTTGTACAGCCGTAATTTTTACGTATCAGGGTGATTAGCTTTCATCTCTTACTAACTGACATATCATCGCTAACAAACCTTGGGACATTCATCAAAGAGTTAATTCCAACAAACCTCATCCTATTTCCAGACTCTAATTTCATTCATTATGACTTCCATCCATCCATTTTCGATAGAACTTGACCTCAGTAGCGTGGTAGGTGAGCTGGAGCCAATCCCAGCTGACTTTGAATAACGGAACTGGGGTACACGCCAAACAAACGCAAGGCAAATATACTGCAGACAAACGACCATTCACACTCACGTTGACACCTATGGACAATTTTGAGTTTTCAATTAATGTTTTCGGAAAGTGGGAGAAGACCACAAATCTCACACCCACATCTAAGTACAGGCCCTGGAATGCACCCCGAAATGCACCCCCAAATGGTCAGCTTCCTGTTCAATTCTGGATAAACATGATAAACATGTCCATCCAATATCGCGTTGATCGGTGTTGGAGGCTAAGGTTTTGAAGAACGGGCCCATAATGAGGCCCTGGAATTTGTCTGAAAGGACTGCTTCAAACCAAAATGGACGACTTTCTGTTTCATATCAGTCAGTGAAACTGGTTTGCGGGGCTAATTTTACAACAACAACAACAACAATAATAATAATGCATTACAATTATAGAGCGCTTTTCTGGGCACTCAAAGATACTACAATTGCAAACATTATTCATTCCCTCCACAGTCGACCTGATGGTGATAAGCTACTAGAGTAGCCACAGCTACCCTGGGGCAGGGACAAACGGTGGACGACTGGTTAGCGCATCTGCCTCACAGTTCTGAGGACTGGGGTTGAAATCCCGGCCCCGCCTGTGTGGAGTTTGGTAAATATAGTATTTAAAATTGACATTTTATATACAATTATCTATTTCTTGTATTTCACTTCATTTATTTTTATTAAAATTGTATATATATTTTCAAATAAACTGTTTTATTTTACTTTATTTCCCCAATTATATGAATTCAAAACATGTTTACATCTATTTTATTTATTGATTAATCTTAATTTTAGTACAATGCTATTTTCTTTCAATGAAGAACGCTTCGAACTGCAAAAATATATTTGTAGCACCGCTTTAAGTCTCTGATCATCTACCACCAAGAGAAGTTGACAATCCAGAGTAATCCATTTCACATACATACATACACACACACACACACACATATGGGCCATACATATTGTACATACATACATACATACAAACCCCTATTCCAGTGAAGTTGGGATGGGATGACTCGTCCAATAATTAGGGTTGTGTCCCCACCCACTTCTACTCAAACAATAAACCAGTCAGATGTCATAACCTTTTTTTTCAAGTCTAGGTAGAAACCAGTCCTGGTTTAACACCATTCTTGCATTTGTGTGCTAATGATGAAAGGTATGGCTTTATTTTGAATAAATATAATAATAACGTATACTAAGAACTTGGGCTGTTGATGCTTTGTTAAATACTTTAAAAAAAAAAAGAAAAAAAATGTCAATCTATTTAGAATTTAGCACACTGACCACATGGCTGTTGATCAACTTGGTGCTGCTGGAGAGCTCAAATGGTGCTGGTAAGACTTTTGAACAAAATACTATCAATTCTTATTAGATTTTATTATTATATTTTTAGCACGAGACTCTGACCATGTCTTAGTGTTTAATTGGTTTGTATTGTTTTTAACTGTTTTTTGTTTTTGTAATTATTTTTTAATTTTTTGGTTGTTTTTATGTTTAATTAATTTAATTATTTCTGGGCTTCTCTGCTAAAGCTGCTGCCCCCGCAACCCAACCTTGAATAAGCAGAAGTAGATGGATGGGTGGATGGATTTCATTTTGATATTAATTAATTTCTCTTTTTAAATTTAGTTTTTAGTAGAAGTTTCTTTTTCATTTTTTTTCTAAAAGCCTTGATTTTCTTTAATTTTTATTTTATTTCTAGTCCATTTATTTTTTATTGCACTGTTCCAAAAAAAATCTTGATTTTTCAAATTTTATTTTACTCTATTTTATCTTTAATTTAATTATATTAATTTAAAAAATGTTAACTTTCATTTTTAAATTGTATTTATTTTCTTTTTTTTAAACATTTTTATTTTACTGTACTATATTGTATGTTTTAACCAATTATATTATTTGGTAAATATGGTATTTAAAATTTACATTTTATATACAATTATCTATTTCTTGTATTTCACTTCATTTATTTTTATTAAAATTGTATATATATTTTCAAATAAACTATTTTATTTTACTTTATTTCCCCAATTATATGAATTCAAAACATGTTTACATCTATTTTATTTATTGATTAATCTTAATTTTAGTACAATGCTATTTTCTTTCAATGAAGAACGCTTCGAACTGCAAAAATGTACATTTATTTGACAAATGATCCGCTTTACACAAGGCTTGCATTAAATGGAATGTATGCATGTAATGTATATAAGATGTATATTTGTGTCTTGGGTGAAAATACATAGAAGATAGAAGATCAAATTAGCTATGTTCAAATTAATAAAAAATGTGAATAATAACGTGATTAACTTTATGCTGTTTCTCAATGGACCAGTCACTTGCCTGCATTCATTTGCGCTCCCTCTCCTCTCAGAGAGGGTTGGATAATGTGGAGTGCGTGTGTTTATCTAGAGCCTGTAGTTCCGTGCAAATAAGGAAGCCGCAGCGTGACATTATCTGGCGAAAACCTCTTGAAGTAGAAACAGGAAGCTCATTGGAGATATCGATAAAGTTGCAGCTGCACAAGGACTTCCTGCACTTACTTACATTGCATTGCATCCATTAGTTTACCACTGTATGACAGTCTGTGGTGAGAAATAATGAAGTACAAATACTTGCATACTGTAAGTAGTAGATTTTGCAGGTACCTTTCACTCTCCTTGAGTATTTATTATTTGGACAACTTTTAACTTGTACTCCCTACATTTGAAAAAAGATGTCTATACTTCTGGCTCTTTACTTTTTACTTTACTTCAGCTGGATGATGATGATGTCGGATTCATGGTGAACACGTTTCGTGCCAAATTCTGGTATTAAGAAAAATTCTCTAATTTGGAAAAACATACAACTAAGGTGTAATTTTTCAATTGTAATCATAAGCTCATTTAGCATTTTTTTGTTAGTTCACAATGTCAGCAAAGCTATAGGAACGTCATTTTTGATAGCATAAATGCCTGAGCCTATGCAGAGGAGCGCTTGCTTTAAAAAAAAAAGAAAAAAATTGCAAAGTGTTGCATATTATAGACAAACAAAAAATCACTTATTTAAGGAGTCAAATCAATACTTCTATTTTTACTAGAGTATATTTTTGGACAAAAGTACTGTATCTGTACTTCTACTTAAGTACAGAGTGGGAGTACTTTTGCCATTACAAATGGTAGCGGTATGTCGTCTTCACTTTCTTCTTTGTTTGCAGTCAACCCTTGTTGCTACTACCCTTGTCAAAACTCGGGAGTTTGCGTGCGATTGGCTGCCGAGAGCTACGAGTGTGACTGCGCCCGCACCGGCTTCTATGGGGAAAACTGCACCCATCGTAAGTCTCATCGTCCTCTCCAAAAGGCTTCAGGTCCTGTAGAATAACTCAAGGGAGAGACAACTGTGTTGAAACAAACAATGAGCTGACTGGGAGCTACAGAAGGAAAGCCAAGGAGCTGAGAGGCCGAAAGGGTTAGGAAAGGAGATGCGTGGCTGACACAGAAGCAAAAGGATAGGCAAAAAGCAAAGGAGCTGATTGGTTAATTAAAAAAAATAAAAAAATAGGAAAGGAGCTGAATGGTTGACACAAAGGGGGGAGAACAGTAGGTAAGGAGCTTAGTGTGAGAAATGCAAGGGAAGGCGAGGAGCTGATTGGTTAAAACTGAAGAACAAAGGTAGCCAAAGAGCTGACTGGCTGGCATATAAAGAAATACAAGGACCTGACTGGCTGAAATGAAAAGAAGGGGAGGCAAGGAGGGGATGAGCTAGAACAAAATGAGAAACACAGGCAAGGAGGTGCTTGGCTGATACAAAACGAAAAGTGCAGGCAATGAGCTGATTGGGTGACTCAGAATGAGAAGA
Organism: Phyllopteryx taeniolatus; assembly: GCF_024500385.1. Lineage (NCBI taxonomy): Eukaryota > Metazoa > Chordata > Actinopteri > Syngnathiformes > Syngnathidae > Phyllopteryx > Phyllopteryx taeniolatus. Next base: position 13,202,459 of record NC_084504.1, on the reverse strand, counting down.
GCAGAAAAATAGCTGATTGGCTTTCAAGAAGAGGACAGTCAAGCAGCTAATTGGCTTTAAAAAAAAGGAGAGGCGTAGACGTGACTTACAAGTACGAGTGCCCCAACTTATGAGTTTTTCTAGTTACGAGCAGGCAGTTGGACATTTTTTTGCTTTGTGTTGTGAGCCAAAATTTGATTTGAGGAATGAGCCAGCTTCAAATCAACTGCCGCTTGAGTGAAGTGACAGAGTGGCTGACAGAAAAAAAAAAAGTTTGATTGATGCATCACATGCAAAGATTTACTTGACGGAAAAGAACGACTTCTGGTGAATTTGTGTTCATTTTCTTCTTACTGGCTAGCCGAGTTCTGGACTTGGCTTCAGCTCACACTAAAGCCCAGCCCAGGGGTGACCCACTACTTGTTGACACATTTCCAGTGGCTTTGGGACTTGGTCAACAACTCGTTCCTGCAGGACACCTTCATGAGACTAATACTGACTGGTGAGCCACAAATCTGCTGTCTTTAGCACTTGACAGAAGGTATCAGTACCCCAGAATGCAGTATGTAACGGAAAGTACTACGTTGAAAGTAGACTTTATACCGATCTGATCGGCCTGATCAGTATCGGCCAATAATTAACAGTTTATGCTGATCGGCTGATCGGCCGGCATTGAACTGCTCCGCAAAAGACATTTTCACCGCGTCAACATCGTGTACAGTATATCTTTAATCTTGTATATTTTTAATCTTGTCGCGTGTCTTTTGACGTAGTACTGTAAATATCTGACCACCAATAAAGTTATTAAAAAAAAAAAAAAACATGTTGGCGGTGTGGGACAGACAACACGTTTGAGACAGACAACACGTAATGCCTGGATCAGACTACAAGACTCGTGCTCTTTCACGATTGCACTGTCAGACTACTGCAATAAAATCTTGTATTCCGATACCACCACATCCCGTTTTTTACGATCACTGGGTTTCATCTGGTCTACTCAAACGTGACCTGATACACTCGTTACCAAGGCGACGACAACAATAATGGATCGCACCGTGTGTTTACAAGAGCAAAATGGGGAAACACGTGTGTTGGTGGTCACCGGTGCTCGGGAGATTACGTTCATTTAAAGCTTGCTTGAGGTATGTTCACGTACTTTTAATACGATGCCGCTCGCAAGCAGACAACAAACTGTTATGTAGCCTAGCAAGCTAGTTCTAGCACCACCGGTTGTAAGGGAACTTGCAGGCGTTCTGTCGAACCATGCTCTAAAGTTTTGGTGTGTGTGAAGTAATTTAATTACAATAAAGTAATTTAATTACAGTAAGTTAGCAACCATTATTTCTGTCATGTAATGTTGGTTTGACCTGACTGATTAGAATACATGGTCTGACTAGAGCAGTGATTTCCAACTTTTATGGAGCCGAGGCACATATTTTACAGTTGAAAAATCTCACGGCACACCAACAAACAAAAATGTCACAAAAAGTGGATACATTAATTACTGTATGTACTTCCTGCCATCTTATAGAAGACCATTCATTTGTTCTGTCTGTCACTATGCCTCACTGGCATAAATAGATGAGCAAAGATAGATTATTTATTGTAAATATATATTTTTTGAGCAATTAAGTACACAAGTATAGACAGTAAATGAATTTAAATAGAAACATTGCTCCATCTTGCGATCGGATCGGTGATCGGTTATTGTTTTTATAAACTCGCTGATTGGTGATCGGCCCCAAAAATCCAGATCACGTAAAGCTTACTTGAAAGTTCTAGATTTGTTTGCTTGTTGGATCACTTTCTATCTACGGTGTGATTTATCCTCCCAAAGTGCGCAGTGACCTCATTCCCAGCCCTCCGACCTATAACACCAAGTATGGCTACCTCAGTTGGGAGTCCTACTACAACACTTCCTATTACACCCGGATTCTACCGCCAATCCCAGATGACTGTCCTCTACCCATGGGAACCAAAGGTAAGAACCTCCAATCTCCCGGACAACCCCAGGATATCCCAGAACGTTGAGATGTATTTCATCGGACACAGGCAAGCCCCATTTGCCCGATCCCAAAGCATTGGCAGAGCGTTTTTTCAAAAGGCAGAAATTCCGGGAGGATCCAGGAGGAACCAACGTTATGTTCGCCTTTATGGCTCAACATTTCACCCACCAGTTCTTCCGCACCGACCATAATGTCAAGGGAGGCTTCACCAAAGCTCTAGGACATGGGGTGAGATTTCAGAGCTACAACGTGTGATGTAGACATCTTCCAATAACCCTGGATGATGGAGGTCATGGTAGGCTACATCGAAAACCACTGGATAGGATTAAATGACTCACTGTCTTTGATTCAACTTTTCTGGACAGGAAAATTCCCGTCAGCGTAGATTATCCGTCTTCCAGGGCATGGTAGGCTTGAGTGAAGACCACTGGACTGATTTCAACAAAGTCTAGTTGACTTCGATTCCACATTTGTGGACCGGAAAATTGGCATCCGTGTAGTTCCTCTGTGATCATGGTAATTTACATCGAAGGCAGCTGGGCTGATTTCAGTAAAGCCTGTTTGCCTTACTTTCAACGGTTGTGGACAATAAAATTGCTGTTTGTGTAGATCTTCCATCGTTGTAGTCTACGTCAAAGGAAATTAGATTGAATTCAGTGAAGTCCAGTTGCTTTCGATTGCAGATTTGTGGAAAGAAAATTGCAATTTGTGTAGCATCTCCATCATCCAGGTCATGTTGTCTACATCGAAGGCAACCAGACTTGATCAAATTCAGTCCAGTTGCCTTCGATCCAGTTTTTATGCACAGGAAATTTGCCATCTGTGTTGTTGCTCCGTCATCCAAGTTCATGGTAGTTTCCAAATTTTGAATGGAAGGCAACGTGACTGGTTGTTATTTGTTTGCAGGTCGATGCAAGCAACATTTACGGCGATACGCTCACGCGGCAGTTGCAACTTCGTCTTCATAAGGACGGAAAGCTGAAATATCAGGTAAAATATGTTTTTATTTTGGCCAGAATCTGTCATTAGCTGTTAGCTTAGCATCAAGACCTGATCTATACAGCTAGCGTGAAGAATGTCAAAAGCGCATGTTGAGGGTGGGATAAACCAGAGGTTCAGAAACTTTTAGAGGTCAAGACCTAAATTTTAAATTGGTAAGTCCCCGCAACCCAAAATGAGGAAAATATGTCATGTATTGACATAACATTAAAGACACTAATCAAATAGCTTGTTACACTTTGCAATGAACGACCCAATTAAGGAAGTAATACACTATAGCGTTGACGGTAATCATTGGAAATATGTGCTGTTTCTCAGAGTTTCTGGTCTTTCTGCTAAGCTAACTAGCTTCCACAGTTAGCAGAGGAGTGCTTCCTGCTCTTATCTAGGTCCATTTACTCTGCATTGAATGTGATCACCCACAATTGCTAGGTTTTTATTTTCTGTGTCAACAAATCTTTTTTGGTAGGTTATACTGTAAGGTATATTTGTATGGTGATTTCATGAAATTTGTGGTGTTTTATTTGGTATGTCCCTCAGCTAGTGAATGGCGAGGTATACCCCGCTTCGGTGTCCGAGGCCCCTGTTCACATGGTATACCCCGCTGGCTTTCCTTCCGAGCAGAGACTGGCTGTCGGTCACGAGTTGTTCGGAATGCTGCCGGGCCTGACCTTGTATGCCACCTTGTGGTTGAGGGAGCACAACCGAGTGTGTGATGTCCTCAAGTTGGAGCATCCCAGCTGGGACGACGAGCAGCTCTTCCAGACTGCCAGGCTCATTGTTATTGGTAATGTGACTTATTGAAACTAGAAAGCCCTCCAGCAAGGGCCAATTCACACTCAGTGGTGGGATGAATGTGAGTGTGAATGGTTGTCTGTCTCTACATGTGTCCTGTGATTGACTGGTGACCAGTCCACGCTATAGTCTGCCAGCTCCCCACAACCCTAAACAGAATAAGCTGCAAAGGAAATGGATGGGTCGGCACAGTGGGCGACTGGGTAGCGCATCTGCCTCACAGTTTTGAGGATTGGGGTTCAAATCCCGGCCCCGCCTGTGTGTAGTTTGCATGTTCTCTCTGTGCCTGCGTTGTTTTTTTCCGGGTACTCCGGTTTCCTCCCATATCCCAAAAATATGCATGGTAGGTTGATCTAAGACTCTAAATTGCCTGTAGCTGTGAATGTGAGTGTGAATGATTGTTTATGTGTGCCCTGCGATTGGGTGGCCACCAGTTCAGGGTGTACCCCGCCTCTCGCCCGAAGATAACTGGGATAGGCTCCAGCACGCCCGCGACCCTAGTGAAAATGGATGGATGGATAGAAATGTATGGATTGTTTTCATGATGGGACTGGAGGGTGTATTTTGACACTCTTCAGCCTATTTCCTCGAGTACATGCAGAGTATCCGACTGTTAGTCGAGGCTAGGATCCAGTAGACCCAATGTAGTTTTCTGTCCTGGTTGTGCAACACTGGACTACCCTTGCTAGGGGCATGGGCATTTGCTCAACCAGTAGTGGGAAAGGCATTTCTTCATTACCCTTGTGGTGTTCTCTGAGGGGTGCTCCAGGAGTGCATGAGCCAGGGTCCTCTACTACGGAACATTCATGTCCATGTACAATTGTGGGTTGGCACAAATAGGACAAGATCACAGATACAAGTGGACAATTTTCTTCACAGGGCTTCCTAGCTTCCCCTCAGGGGTAGGATGAGAAACTTGATCATCCGAGAGACAGTCAGAGTAGAGACATCTTCATGTCACGGGGCCAGTTGAGGTGTTCCGTGCACCAGGAGGCCTCAAGGTAGACTGAAGTTATGATAGAGGGCTGACCTGGGAACACCTCAGGGTCATCCTGGGCATCCCCACTTAGATGAAACTGAAAGATCAAGGATGGATACAATGAATGGATGCTTTTTTTTTCCATCATCGATCTTTTTATGTTCACCTATGCAGGTGAGATCATTAAGATTATCACGGAAGAGTACGTGCAGCATCTGAGCGGCTACCTATTCAAGTTGAAGTTTGATCCCTCCTTGCTCTTCGGTCAGCACTTCCAGTACAGCAACCGTATTGCTCTAGAGTTCTGCCACCTGTACCATTGGCACCCATTGATGCCTGACAGCTTCCACGTGGACAATGACGTTATTCCGCACTCACGCTTCTCCTTCAACACCTCGCTGCTTTTTCACTACGGTGTGGAGAAGCTGGTGGACGCCTTTTCGCGGCAACCGGCGGGACAGGTAGGAGAAGGCTAAGTGATGAAAGCTTACTAGGTAGAGGTTACCCGTCTTTACATGACCAGCTGTTTTTTTTTTTAGGTATGTGGAGGGCGTAACTCTCACGAAGTGGTCCTCCGAGTGTCCGAAATGGTCATCCGAGAATCCAGAGAGACGCGTATACAGCCTTTCAACGAATACAGAAAGAAGTTCAACTTGAGGCCCTACACCACATTCAGAGAATTTACAGGTACACAGCTGCCAGGAGTCCCCTAAAATTGAAAAGTTTATAAAACGGAGGCTGTGCAAGGGCTTTTACCGTGCAACAAATGGATAGATTGCAGTACTAAAGTACCACAGTAGCTGTTGCTAGTATCTCTGCTGTGCGAAGCTACGTGACTATCAAGTCCCAAACATTTTTGTCATTAACTGTACAGCAAGAAAGAAGTGTCAGGATGGCGTTTTGGAGTCTTTATGCTAAGCTAACTGTCAACAGCCTGAAATTCACACACATTGTTGTCAGTTATGATAGGATGATGAAAGATGATGATGTAATTTATGGCACAAGTAGAAGTCATGGTAGCTATTTCTTTATTCTAAGCTAGGCATTTCTATTCTTAATGCTAAGCTACACCAACTGTCTGTAGCCAGATATGCATGGGTGATAAGGTCATTTACTGTACATGAAGAGTCATGCTAGCTGTTTCTAGTTTATGTGCTAATTGTCAATAACCAGTTATTTAACGATATTGTTGGCATTTACTGTAGGACAAGTAGGATGAGCCACGCTAGGTGGTTGTAGTCATTATACTAAGTAAAGCTAGCTTTTTCTTGTCTTTGTACTAAGCTAAACTAGTGGTTTCTGGTTTTATGCTATGCTAAGCTAACTGACAGTAACCAGATATTCACAGACAGTTTTGTATGGGGTGCTGTTTGTAAAGCTGCTCACGCCAAAAATAACAGAAACATTTTGTCACATTTTGCTTCAAAACGTGTTTTAAAAACTGGTGACTTTTCTGCACATTTTGAACAAGATTTGTCATTTTATAGTTAATCTTAAATATGTATTTAAATGTTAAATATATATCTAAATATAACTCTTAAATCTAAATGTTATATATATTTATTTATTTATTTACTCCGATTGGCTGGGAACCAGTTCAGGGTCGCCAGCCAATTGCAGGGAACATATAAACAAACAACCATTCGCACTCATATTCACACCATGAGGGAATTTTGAGTTTTCAGTGAACCTACCATACATGTTTTGGGGATGTGGGACAAAACTGGAGTACCAGGAGAAAACCCACACAGGCACGGAAGAACATGCAAACTCCACACAGGCGGGGCTGGGATTTCAACCTGGGTCCTCAGAACTGTGAGACAAATGTGCTAACCAGTCGGTCACCGTGCCGCCAAACATTACATTAGACACCTAATTAATTTTTTATTTGTTCTACTGTTCGAAGTCAACCACGGAGAATGTTTTGTTTATGGAAGTAAAATCAGAAACCCTTTGTTGAATATCTCTGCAAGTGCTAATTATTGAGTAATTCGAAAACCTCCTCCTCAGAAAGCTACTTTAACGTTTTTGGGACACTGGGAGAACATGCAAACTCCACACAGGCGAGGCTGGGATTCGAACCCCAGTCTTAGAACTGTGAGGCAGATGTGCTAACCAGTCGTCCACCTTGATGCCATACAGGGAAATTTACCCTTGGAAATATATCACTCCCTGAAATAACGAGCTGGAAACTGACGAGCACTTTGAGTATTTAGCGTCACTTTTATGAAGAAGTGTCGCGGGTCGGGAGCCAGGAAGCGGGGGGAAGAAAAGAGAACCAGGCAGAGACCGGTGCTTCCCACTTCCTGCCCGCCTCAGAGTGCTTGCTCACCGGCCGCAAGAGAGAGGATGTCAGCCCTGGAGGTGGATTTGGAAAAACAAGTGGCAAGGAGGGTGAGGGGAGAAAAAAAGAACTGTTGCTGTGGTTCTTTTTTCACCCGAGTGAATGTGTTCTTTGTTAGGAAAATTATTATTTGTAAAAGAATGCTTTAGTTAAAACACTGTACAATCACACTTTCATATGGAATGTATTTTGTTTTATAATATAAGACTAGGTAAGATAAGGTATTTTGTTAATATAGTCAGCCAGTGGTGCTAGGAATGAGTCATACTGAGTTGCGTGTTTTTGTTTGCACAGCAAGGACAAAAGTCCTGTTTTTGTATTCCTCATTTTAACAAAAAGACCATTCAAGCAAGTTTTTCCTTGTTTTTAAGATTGTAGGGTGAAAGCTGAAGCTGGCTACTAGTATGGACGGAATGGGTGGGAACAATGGGAAAATGAAATGCCAGTATTTTGAGGGTAATAGCCCGTCAGCAAAGTATTGGGAAAAAATTAAAATAAAAAAAAGAACTATGAACTACTTCAGTTTTGGAACTGTGAACTTTGTTAAAAATTTTGAATTATGAACTGAATTAGTTCATTTTTGGAAGGGTGAACTGAACTTTGAAAAAGTTTGCGTAGAAAATAAACTTTTCCCAACACTGTTCACAAATACTGTACACAAGCAGAAAGTCATGCTCGCTGACGTCTTTGTGCTAAGCTAAAGCTAGCAATTTCTAGACCTTGTACTAAGCTATTTTTTTTTTTATAATAAACTAAGCTAACTGTCAGTACAATATATTACAATACAATACATTGACCAATATTGTTGTAATTTACTGTACGAAAAGTACAAAGAGTCCCACCAGATTATTCCCATCTGTATGTCAAACTACAAGCGGCGAAGCTAACTGTCAGGAGCCAGATATTCACTGATGTTGGAAACAGTTGTGCTACCTGATGCTAAGCTAAGCAATGCTACCCGTCACCACAGGTGGGTAGAAACGTGATACATTTACTCCGTTACATTTGCTCAAGTAACATTTTGGATAAATTGTACTTGTCAAAGTTGTTTTAATGAACCATACTTTTTACATTTCATCAAGTATTTATGTTAAGAAGAAACAGTACTTTCGTTTTTGACTTCCGCGTCAGGCGCCCTCGCTCCACTCCCCTGTGATTACCACAGAGATGTTTGACTCAAATTCACCAATCAAACAACACAAGAAAGTCTTCTATTGGGCTTCAGGGGGCAATCAAAGTGAGTCGTGACAGCCGCGCGTGACTTCTGTTTACATTAAAGACTACGAAAAAACAACAGCTTTAACATGCAGCGTAGTTTAGTCGCTGCCCATACTTGGACATTTCAGCCCACTTCTAACTTGAGAAAACACCTTGCGGTAAGTTTTTGCTGTTGTTGTGGCTGTGCATACGACAACATTAGATTAAAATATGCATCTTGTTCTCCCTCTCTCTCTCTCTCACACGCTATGGTAGCCTAACATGAGTGGAAAATGTGTTCAGCTCGGAATATTTCTATTTTTCCCAAATAGACGACAAGGACATTGCGGCGGGTTTGCTGGAGCACTATGGTCACATCGACGCCCTGGAGTTCTACCCGGGCATCCTCCTGGAGAAGCCACGTCCCGGCTCTATCTTTGGAGAGAGCATGGTGGAGATGGGTGCCCCCTTCTCCCTGAAGGGCCTGCTGGGCAACCCGGTGTGCTCGCCTGAGTACTGGAAGCCGAGCACTTTCGGCGGGGAGGTGGGCTTCAACTTGGTCAAAACATCTACGCTGAAGAAAGTGGTGTGCCTTAACACCAAATGGTGTCCATACGTCAGCTTCCGGGTTCCTCTTCAGCAGGAGGACACTAAGATGAAGAACTCTGAGGAGCTTTAACTTACCTAATTAGGAGGCATGTTTTTTTTTTTTTTTAAATAAGTAGCTTGTAACTCGTGGCTTCCCTTGGGAGTTAACAAAAATAATTGAATTACAATTAAATCCAGTTTTGCTGCAACATGGAATTTAGTATGCAACTCTATCATGAGTAGACCCACGAGTCTCAAGAACCCATGACCATAAATACACGAAAAGGCCGCCATTTTAGTTTGAAGTGATCCCCCACAATTTGGTTAGGTCGCTTCTCTATTTTTGGGAAAATTCAGTCCCCATGGCTAGTTTCACCTAACAACTTGTAATGTAGTAGGCACGTCTATCATGAATAGACCCACAAAAAAGTCTCAAGACCCCAAGTCTGAAATGACACAGGAAGTCAGCTATTTTGGTTGATCTTTAATCTTTATTTTTGTCTTGTCCAAAAACAATGTGTCGTGGAATAAATGCAAAGCAGAGGAATATTGCATTTTACGTCCTTCCATCATGTCTACATATATACACTCACCGGTCAAAATAATGCAACATAATGAACATCACATTTTACACAAGCATGGTTGTAGCCCCTTTTGGTCTTTGAAAAAGATTAACAGTCAGGTTTGTATGTGACATTGAACTCAAACAAGTGGCGATGCCACTGATATAACATTTGCGATATTCAATAAGTCCTTGGCTGGTTTGCTAAACAAATCAAGAAACACGGCACATTTCAGTCTTCATTTATATCAACTACTAACTCAAAGAACTCAATACAGTATTAACATCATACAAGGTAAAATAATGTACAGCAGTTCCAATGAAGAAGCTTTATATAAATGGGATGTTACAGAAAATGCAACCAAGGTCTTATAAAACCTAAGTTAAGGCTTTAATTTACATATAAGAACAACAACAAAAATAAATAAAATATTCTATGTGCTTTACTTCTGCTATAAATTGCACTTATTTGTCATAACACAAAAAGAGGGTACCAGTGGATACCATAACTTTAACTTATTGCGGAGTAGGAAAGCGGTACACATGCGCACACATCTGCTTATTCCTGTAAGAGTACATTTTATCCCAGAAACATTTGTATTCTTGTGAAGATTACTTTTTTAATTAGAAAAATTATGAATTTGATTGGCTGGCACAGTGGACGGCTGGCTAGCACATCTGCCTCACAGTTCTGGGGACCGGGGTTGAAATCCCGGCCCTGCCTGTGTGGAGTTTGCATGTTCTCCCCGTGCCTGGGTGGGTTTTCTCCGGGCACTCCGGTTTCCTCCCACACCCCAAAAACTGTGTGGTAGGTTGATTGAAGACTCTAAAATTGCCCATAGGTGTATTTTTGAGTGCGAGTGGTGGTTTGTTTATATGTGCCTTGCAATTGGCTGCCGACCGGTTCAGGGTGTACCCCACCTTCTGCCCGAAGATAGCTGGGATAGGCTCCAGCAGCCTGCGACCCTCGTGAGGATAAGCAGTTAAGAAAATGGATGGATGAATTTGAATGTACGTTAAAAAAAAATTCACCCAAAAAACATGAATGTGTAAACATAAATTTTAGACATTCCTATGGTATTTCCGGGTACACATAGTAGTTACACTACTCCCCATTTGGCTTTGGGGTGAAATTTGAGGATGAACCTAAAATGCACTGCAATCAACCTAGGTGAACTTATTTTGACCTTCTCTAAACTTTCGAATTCAAACATCCAACTGTTCAATGTTTCAGTACTCTTTGTTCAACTTGCTGATATCTAACAAGGAGGTGAACGGCAAAATGAATGAAAATGATGGATGAGTCCATTTCTGTGCCTTTCTGTGACTCCCCCAGTATCTCCATCTTGGTTGCAACCACTGGTGACACACTAAGCTCAGTGTTATATTTGGTTGATCCATGATTGACCAACTAATGTCTTGGTTCAATTATAATTGCTCTCTAAACAGTCCTCTTCATCTTGCTATTCACATTTAGAAATCACAAGACAAAGACAAAACCCAACATTTGAATGAGTTGATTCAGGAGCTACTGAGCTTAGAGTGTTGGTGAATGTCATCAGTAATTTGCAACAGAGAGACTGGAAGAGTCACAGAAAGACAGAAACAATCAGACATCCTTAGATATTTTCCATGGATTAAATACCTTTTACTGTGAATTTTGCAGTTCAGCTCTTTGTAAAAAAAAAAAAAGTATTGAAATATTGAACAATTGGACAGAGGGGCACTGTAAGAGTCACAGAAAGGCACAGAAGTGGACGTCCTTGGAAATTTTCATGGATCAAATGCAATGCAATATACCCAACGTGTTGTGAGAAGTGTATGTTTAATTGCCATTAGGATTATGAGGTGTCCTTGGAAAAATTCCTCCCTTCTAAGACGTCCCTGGACCCGAACGGTTTAACAACCCCTGCTTTAAGTGTCCTGGTTTATTATGTATTCATTTGCTCTGATGGAGTCTGGCCTTGTCGTTCTTCTGCTTGTTATCCATTGTGGAAGTGGCACCACTCGTGCCTTCGGCCGCAGCGGTGCCTGCCGGGTAAAAATGAAAGTCCACCGCCACGGTGGCGTGTCCCACAGAGACGTGGTGCGAGATCATCAGAGGGGCGCCTCCGTGCGACAAGCTGAGGCTATGGTGGACGGGGGCCGCCAGAGCCTCGGCCCCACGCAGGGTGAGCGATGACCGCAAGCCAGTGTCGGGCAGGGAAGGCAAAGGTGAAGGTGAGGAGGACAGGGGAGGCAGGGTGTTCTGGCATAGGCTCTGGTTATCTGTCGCCATGCCCGGCCACTCCTCCTGTGACAACTGAAAACTGGGAGAACTGGAAGGACCACAGCTCTTCTCCTCCTCCTCCTGATCACTGTTGTCGATCTAGGACATGGAGGGGCAAACTTGATCGTAGGCAGTGGCTTGATCGAGGCTTTTAGCTAATTAGGCACTTGGGGCTATCGCTAGCTAATTGAACAGCAAAGAGTTTTTGCCCAGTGTATCTGATACGATATGAAATGGCTCCGTGAAGTACAGTATCTTATGCCAAGATAGGGTGTGTTCATACGTGGTGTTTTTTGTTTGTTTGTTTTTAAGAGTGTGGGCCACAAAAAGTTGCAAAACTTTAAATGTTACCAAGAATATTTTCTTTCTAGTGAAAACTAATTAGACGCATCACATGAACAAAATAAATTTAAAAAATGGCAAGTGGAGTATATATTTTAAAAAACACTTACTCCCCTGGCAACCCTTTTGTCAACTTATTTCAAGAAAAAATTAGGTTGAAATTTTTCTAAAAACAAGGCGATGAGTCTTATTTTTTTTTATTTTGAAAGATTTTGATTAGAAGATTAGAAAGAAGATTAGAATGATTTTAAAACTTTTGGGAACTTTTTTTTTAAATTTGCAGTTAACTTTTTAAGAGATGCTGCTGATCGTGGGACCTCGCTGCACTTTTTGTTTTTGAACTTTAAACACATTATTATTATTATAATTATTATTGGCTCCAATTACCGGTTATCAGGCCCCTTGACTGCTCATAATCGCTTTCTGCCCTGAAAAAATCATTTTGGTCTTTCACTGGTGCTCTCACAAGTGTGTGTTCTACACGGAGGCAACCAGTCAGAGGAAAGGTGGCGGTCTTAGCCTTACGTTTGAAAACAGATATTGTTGACTTCCGAGTTTACTTCATTTTGTGACCAAGCTCGTGAATCAATTTACTTGTACAGTTGTGCCTTGACTTACAAGTGCTCCAACTTACACATTTTTTGAGTTACGAGCCATCATTCGGTTGATTGTTTTGTTTTTGTTTTATCTTGAGAGCAGAAAATTGACTTTTGAGTGAGCTTTTTTTCTAACCATGGTGTCTATTCTGCCCTCCCCCTCAGCTTGCCATTTGTGCAGTTTCAGATAGTGAAAATCTCGTGAAAAAAGATGGAAAATGTGCTTGCTTTAAGCTGTTTATTGCCACTCCCAGTTGAAGTGTACTGTAAAACCAAACATAAATCAAAGAGAATTACACGTTGTGAATTTAACCAAACCACAGCACTGCCTCACGAAAATCCGCTAGCCTAATGCTAACACATAATGGAAAACCCCATAGACAGACTAACGAAACTAGCATTGATATTGGGGTTGTTATAAAGATTTAAACAACTTATATTTGAACACAAATGGGGCATACACATACAGACACAGCATATAATTTTAATACTCACATATACTGTATTTTTTATGCTCAAAAGCCTCAAATTTGCAAAAGCCTAACCATGTGTGGAGTTTACTGTACTTCTACATTTCCGAGAATATATATATTTTTTAAAAAAGTATTTGTACTTTTACTTTAGTACAGTGTGAGTACTTTTGCCACCAGTGTTGTGTTGTACCTTGGTGTCCACGACGGGCTCGGGGTACATTTCCACGGTGACCGAGCGGGGGTCCTCACACGTGGGCTCCATCTGCACCATGACCAGACTCAGCCCCGGAGGTCTAGCTCTGATGTCTGACCCGTTGGCGTCGTGTTGCATCACGGCCGTACACTCGTCGTCTTCGAAGGCCCTGCGCACGTTAAAGGAAACGTGCCGTTACCTGGCACATTTCGAGACTTCTAGGGTCAATGTTGGTCTACGCACCGGTTTTCGTACGGTCGTCCTGCTGGGTGACGCTCCGCAAGACGCATCGGGACGCCCAGGTTCCTCTGGGCTGTCAAGGGGAACAGGAGAAGAGTTCAAAGTCCTTGGCAGGCAGCATTTGAAGCCATTCATAATGCTACAAAAAGGTCTTCAAATACTGCCTTCGTGTTAGTTAGTAAGAGAAAAAGGAAGGCAGCATTTGAAGGAATTCCACCGATGTTCATAGGATAGAAAGGGTGTCATCCTTTGAACGCCTTCTTAGAGTGGTCATGTAGGATAGTAGTGGTGTATCCTCCAGAAAATGAAAAAAGGAAGAATGTATTTGAAGGCCATTCATCGGTGACCTTGAAAGTAACGGTGTGTCTTGCAATAAATGAGAAAAGAAGCCTGCATTTGAAGGTATTCCAAGTTGGCCATGAAGGGTAGCAGCGGTGCAACCTCCAAGAGGACATGTTGCTCATGTTGTCATGTCATGTTCTGTTTTTATTTACTTGGTTTTGGATTTGATTGAAGTTCTTTCATGTTTTGTCAAGTTTTCCTATGTGACATGTTAATGTCTTGTCTGCTGGTTTGGTTTTTGTCTCCAGCAGTTCTCGTCAGTACTTACCTTATGACATAAGGTAGGCATGACATAAGCCTTATGTCAACCAATCATCTCCCTCCAGCCACTCGTGTCTTGTCCAGGTGTGCCTCATCGTCGTCCATGAAAACATCTGGTGTAACACATGTACCCAAATGTACGTTTCCCATTTAGTGTAAGACTTACTGCTGCTATTCTTCACAGTCACTCATGGAAGGCCTTCAAATGCAGGCTGCTTTTTTGCAACCTTCTTTTCTCATTTATTTTTTTAAAGACTGTCAAGTGAATTCAGAGAATCGTTTGTGAATTCACTATACGTGTTTATAGATATTTCGTGAAAACGTGCAAAGATTCAAGTCGTAGTAGAGGTATTTGCTTGACAGTTGACTGCTGAGCAGGGAATAGTTTCAGCGCAATCAATGGACATGCCCACAGTGTCTGAGAGCAGAGACAGTAGCTTGATATTTTTTATTTTTTGGAATTAATTTGAAGCCTCATTTTAGATACTTTTATTTATTTATTTAGTCATTCGGATCTCGCAGGATTGTTATCAACACTATCCTTTGCTGTGTGTCACATTTAGAAGACATACAGTATGTACACGATAAAAGGCCTTTTTTTCCCCCCGTTTTGCTTTTTTTGTGTGCACTGGCTTTTCTCCACCACAAAAATTCTTACAAAAAAAATAGTACTCCCATCAATTAAGTTGTAACAATAGCTTTTAATGTACTGATGATCAGTAGTTCAACACATGTTCTACTCTTTTCACAACTCTTCTTTTAAGACAGACTGGTCAGGCTGGACAACACGCCCTCTTTTGTTGTTGGCCCCGCGTGAAGCGTCCGCTTGCTTGTCCTTAAGTTTGCTTTGGCTATCCTCCGAAGACCCTTGTGGTCCCTTGTGATCGCCCAGTTCTTTCACCCCCACACATGCCTCGGACTTCTCATAGCAAAGGAGGACGTCCAGTGCGTCCAGTTTGCGATGCACCAAAGCTGCGTAGAAGTCATCGTAGTGGGAATCGATGAGTTTGATGCAGGCGGCGGTCAGCTCGTCATTGGGGAAAGACTCGTCAGCATGCAGTCTGTTGCACACGTTGCTGTCGATGATGAGGTCGTCGATAGTGTGCCGTCGTCTTCGAGCAGAAGGCTCTCGCATTGCTTTCTCAAACTCTTTGCTCGCGAGGAAGCAACTTTGGCAGTAGGTCATGGGGTCGATGTCGATGTCGATGTCGACGGCATGAACGCACAGAAAGACAAAGCAGCTAGACAGCGCCAAAGTGACGATCGCCACGGTGCAAGACTGCAGAACGACCATGTTGGTTGACAACTAGTCAACTCTGAATGCGTATGCTGGGAATTGTCAGCTCGCAAGACAACAGATTTTTCAGGTTTTTCAGGTTTTCTCCTAACCGTTTCTGACATACTCATCACTTTCCAAGCACACAAAGTATTTTAACCCTTACATACTGTTTATTTTCCATGCACACGTACTGTAGTATGTTTGAAAGCCTTCAAATACGCCCTTTTGTTGCTTACCTTTTCTTTTCTTTTTTTTTTTAAAGAATACACTACTACTGTACTTCATAGCGACCCATTAAAGGACTTGGGTTAGGGTGATACTGACTTTGGTTCTTTATTTTGTCAATGATACAGCAATACTATCCTTCATGGCTCCTCTTTAGAGGCCTTCAAATGCAGCCTCCTTTTGACAATTTTGGAGGATACACCAATATTGCCATCTTAGCTACCAATTGAAAGCCTTCAAATACAGCCTTTTGAATTTTGTATTTTTCAGGGACATCTCATGACCACCCTTAGAATGCCTTCAAATGCAGCCGTCTTTATTTTTGCAGGATATTTTACACCTTTATTGCCCTTCATAGCCACCCATCGAAAGTATTTAAATATGGCATTATTTTATAATTTTCTTCTAACAAGACAATACTACTGTCCTTCATGGCCAGTGTTAGAAGGCCTTCAAATGCTGCCTTCTTTTGCCATTTTTTTATGCTTTAGAACACTGCATAGCCAACCATTGAAGGCCTTCAAAAACAATCTTCTTTTATCTCTTACTTTATTTCAGACTACATCACTACCATCCTTCATGACCTCACATATAAGGCCTTCAAATGTGGCCTTTCTTTTCTCATTCATTAGAGGACACATTGCTACTATCCTTCATGCCCGCACTTGGAAGGCCTTGAAATATGTTCTTCTTTTGTCGCTTACTTTTTTAAAAGAATACACCGCTACAATTCTTAATGGCGCCACATATAATGCCTTCAAATGCAGACCTTCTTTTTTCATTTATTGGAGGACACACTGCTACTATCTTTCATGGCAACCCTGGTAAGGCCTTCCAGTACATCCTTTTTTTGTTGCTTACTTCTTTAAAGAAACACGACTACTATCCTTCATTGCCACCCTTGGAAGGCCTTCAAATTCAGTCCTCTTTTTGCAAGGATTAGAGAACATACTGCAGGCATCCTACATGGCAACATATGGAATGCCTTTAAATGAAAGCGTCTTTTGTCATCTATTTTTTAAAGATGCACTGCTACAATCGTTGTAATGTCCGTAACAGAAGCACGTCTTTCCTTTTTTCTGTGCACAGACTATTTATTCTCCCACAAAAATTGTCTTACAAAAAATAAAGTACTGAGTTGTCTCATCACTTAAATCATAACCAAACTTTTAAAGTACTGATTTGGTTACACAGGGGTTCTACTCCTTTTCAAAGCTCATCTTTTAAGGCAGGCGGGACAGGCTGAGCAATGCGCACTTCTTCCATGTTGTCCTTGTGAAAAGCATCAGTCTCCTCGTCCATAAATTTGCTTTCGGTATCCCCAAAAGACTCTTGTTCTTCGTCCTCTTCCTGTTCTTTCACCCCCACACACACTGTGGACTTCTTATAGCAAAGGATGTCATCCAACCCAAGGGGTCTGTGACTCAGCAACGCTAAATAGAAGTCATCGTGGTAGGAATCGAAGAGTTTTACGCAGGCGGAGGCCAGCTTGTCTTTGTGGAAATCTTCGCTGGAAGGCAGCCTGTTGCACACCTCATTGTTAAGCATGAGTTCGGCGAGAGCCACCCGTCGTTTTCTTGGAGTAACAGCTTGCATGGTTTTTTCAATCTCTTCGGCTGCGAGTAGGCAACTTTGGCAGTAAGCCTCGGGGTCGACGTGTACGCTGTGAACGCGCAGAAAGACGAAGCAGCTCCACAGCACCAAAAGGACGCTCAACATGGTCAAGACTGCAAAATGGCAATGTTGGCTGACGAGTAGCAGCTCTGAATGTGCATGCCAGTAATTGTGAGCTTGCAAGACAACAGATTTTTCAGGTTTATCCGGTTTTCTCTTACCCCTCACATACTGTAATGTTTTTTTTTTTTTTTTTTTTTTTTTTTAAAGAATACACCAACACTATCCTTCATGGCCACTGTTGAACAGCCTTCAAAGGCAGCCTTCTTTTGTACTTTTTTGCAGCATATCTTACACAAATACTGACCTTCATCTGCAACAATAATTTTACAATAATGCTCTTTATAGCAACCCATTGAATGACTTCACATATAGCCTTCTTTTGTCATTTGTTTATGGATACACCACTCCTATTCATCATGTCCACCCTTAGAATCCCTTCAAATACTGCCTTAATTTGCTATTAAACCAGGGGTGTCAAACTCATTTTTGTTGTGGGTTGCAATGTAGGTACGGTTTCCGTCCCAGGGCCATTACGACATCGACTCATCGTAGTATTTCATATACACAACAAACCGATGGAGAAGTAGTTTTAAAATTTGAAGTATAATATTTTTTTTTTTAACTATTAAGTTAGTTACTGTAAAAAAGTATTTGGTTATAACAAAAATCCTTTCAATAGCTCAACATTTATTTTATTTATTATTTATTACATATGGCCTGCGATTGGCTGGCAACCAGTTCAGGGTGTACCCCGCCTCCTGCCCGAAGATAGCTGGGATAGGCTCCCGCACGCCCGCGACCCTAGTGAGGAGGAGTGGCTCAGAAAATGGATGGATGGATGGATTACATGTGGCTTTTGAAATGTTAGTTCACATTTTAGCAAGATTCATGGAAGTTGACGCAAATGATTCGCGTGCCACATAAAATGATGTGGAGGGCTGGAGTGGCCCCCGGGCCTTGAGTTTGACACCTGTGCCTTACACCAACTCTGGAACCTCGATTTAACGGATCCGGCAACAACGGACTTGGGATTTAACGGACAGGAAATAGTGTCCGTTGGAACTGAAAATGACGCCTCCTTGTGGTGGACAAAGTCTCTTATTTCCAGAATGCGCTGCTGTTGTTTACTGCTACAATCAACGGACAGTTCTGGCTTCCGGGGGAAAGCTGCTGCTGTCAAAGATGTGAAGCCTAGATAGGCCAGCACGCCACATTGGCAGGGCAATGTTCCCATCAAAGGCAATACGTGGACAGTGGTTTAGCGTACCCATAGGCACACATCTCAAAAGGGGCGTGTCGTATCTACCTATTCATATCAAAGGGTGTTGTTTACTCAAACGTGTTGTGTCTCGTCTTGAACGTTCTATACTGATTTTGGCACAGCATAAAATAGTTTTTTGTCATGCTCTTCACCGAGGTATCAAGAGTAATGGAGGTGAAAAAAGGGTCGCACTAACCTTAGTACAGTATTGGTGACACATTGAAACTTGTTATGAAGTTGGAGTCAGGATTTTGCATAGCAAAAATATGTGAGGAATACAGCGTGAACAACAAATGTGAAAAAGTGACATCCATTAGGAGTACCTGTCAGGAAAAAAATGCAAAAAAAGCCTAGAAAAGATAAGAAAGTTGGCGTAAGCACATGAAAGTGTTGAAGTAGGGACCTTGAGGAAGATGTTTACAAGTGGTATGTGCAATAGCACATCATAGACAATCACAACAATATTTAATGGAACATTTAATTGTATGGAACATTTACAAGCTTTTCAATATTTATTTACAATAATTTAGTACTGTACTGGGTGTCCTTAGGCCATGAAAAAAGTGCTTCAAATTAACAGACAAATGGATTTAACGGACCACCCTCACCACTATTAGTCCGTTAAATTGAGGTTCCACTGTACCTCCATCATAGCTACCCATTGAAGGCCTTCAAACACCGTCTTCTTTTATCGCTTTTTTTTTTTTTTTTTTTTTTTTTTTAAAAGGATACACCACTACTATCCTTCATGGCCACACTGGAAGGTCTTTTCTCATTTACTCGAGGATAGACGGCCACTTTCCTTCATGTACCTTCTAACTGTACCTTTTCCAGGGACCCACCCTGTTGACATATTCTCCTTAACCAACCTTAAAGTTATCCATATTTCTGCAATTCCAGACCTGCACGTCCGGCGGGCGCCGGCTCGTTCTTCTTCACCACGGAGTAGAAGGCCACTGTGATGAAGATGAAGGCCAGAGACACACCCACGCCCACCAAAATGGGCACGTCGTGTTTCTCCAGGACGGGCAGCCATGATGGGGACTGCGGAGTCACCCTGGAGCTGGAAAGACAGACAAGAAGGCAAGTGTCAATGGGGAAAGTGGTGCAATGCTGTAATGCGTCCAGCAGATGATGCTATGGAGAAAAAAAGCTCGATATCACGAGAATTAATGAACCCAGGCTTGAAACCCTCACTTTTTGCCCCTTTTAACCCCATCTTAAAAACCTACTTTAAACCATAACCATTGTTTTTATATCCTAACCCTGGCCTGAACCCCTACTTTGAAACTCTGAAGATTGAAACCCAAATTTGAAAACCCTAACATAAAACTTCCACCAGGCTTCAACCCTACTTTGAAACCATAACTCTGGGGGTTAAGCCTCGCTTGAAACCCTACCTTGAAATCCCAACCCTGTCTTGAAAATCCAATTTTAAATCCTAACCCTTTGCTTGAAATCTTAACCCTGGCTTTGAAGCGTACATTGAAACCCTAACCCTTGCTGAAACCCTATTTTTAAACCCTGACCTTTGTTTGATATCCTGACCAACACCTAAACCCTAACCCTGGCTTGAAATTCTCATCTGAAATCCTAATTTGCAAATCAAGACTTATTTGAAACCCTAACACTGGCTTGAAACCCAGTTTTGAAATTGTAATTTGAAGCTCTTGAACCTTTCTTAAAATGTGTTTTTTACATGTTTGAAATCTTAAACCCATAGGATTCAAACTCGGGTTCTCAAATTAGGGTTTCATGCTTGGGTTTGGGATTCAAAATATCATTTCAAGGGTTTCAAAGTAGGGTTTTCAAGCCATGGTCATGGTTTACTGGCCCCCCGTTGTCACCATAAATTACCTCCATTGATACTCTCTGGTGTCTACCTACCGAGGGTCATTGCTGGTCATGGGCGACTGCGAAGTGTTCCTCTGCTCTTCGTCTTCGGCCTTAGATGACTCCACCGGTTGATCCTGCTGGCCACCAGACACATTGAGCCCTCGGACTCCGTAAGGTTCCTGAGTAGGATGACAGGTCCGGACAGGAGGAGGCTTTTGAAGAGAGCTCTCGTGCTGGACTGATTCTGTTGCATGGGTGTGAGACGGGTCTGCGGATGCTTCTCTGGAGGGGTGAGTGTCCATTTGGGGTTCAGGAGGCTGAGCAAGCTCCAGGAGGAAGTTGGGGTAAGGGGATGGCGGCAACATGGGAGGCTGAATCTGAGTTACTAAAAGCAGGCTGGGAGGATCGCTTGTGGACCGGCGTTCTGGAGACAGAGACGGCAGCCTTATCGATGGCTTTGTTGTGGTTTCACACCGTGACGATGAGCCTGAAAGTAGTTATGAGAGAGGTTGGGTTTAAAATTTTGGTATGGTTCAGACACTAAAGTACAAACTAAGAATTGAAAGTACAACTTAATTTTGGAACACTAACCACTGGTTTGAAATCCAACTTTTAAAACCCAACCATGGCTTGTACCACTAGTTTGAAACACAAACCCTTGTTTCGAATCCTACCACAGACTTGAAAGCCTAACCCTGTCTTTAAACCCTCATTTAAAACCTTGACCTAACCCTAGTTTTAAACCTTTTACTGAGGCTTGAAACCCTAATTTGAAACCTGATCCCTGGCTTGAAAGACACACTTGAAACAATAACCCAGGTTTGAAATCCGATTTTGAAACCACAACCCAGGCTTGAAACCCAAACTTGATACCCTTGCCGTCTTGAAGCCCTACTTTTAAACCCGAACTTGGAAACCCCTTTTTAAACTCTAACACTGTCTTGAAACCTAATTTGAAACCCTAACTCAGGCTTTAAACCCTAATTTGAAGCCCTAAACCTAACTCAAGCTTGAAACCCAAATTTGAAACCATCCTGAATTAAAACACTAACTTGAAAACCCAATTTTAAACTGGAACTCTGTCTTGAAATCTCACTGAAACCCTAATTTGATACCCAAACCCTAGTTTGAAACCCTAACCCAGGCATAAGATTTGAGTTTTAATTCATGGTTTCAAGACAGTAATAAAGGTTAAGCTTTTACAAAGGAATTAGAGTAATATTTCCTATGTGCAAAACAGAGTTTCCAGCACACATTTGTTGAAATGACAAACATATACATTGAAATACATATACATTATACAGTATGTATGCCGTATGTATTTGCATGACATGCATTTCAATCCTATTTGTAGCGATGACATTGGTTTACATTACACTTAATGTTCTTGTTGTGGTGTAGCTGTCCAGTAATCTGCTGAGTCTGCAATGTCGGAAATCGGGATTCTTTGCTGGAGTTGTTGCTCTATAGATTCGAAGATAAAACAAGACCATTTCAGAATAAACATATGTCAAAAGTGTACTGTATGGACAAAAGTATTGGGAAACTTAAAGCATATGGCACCTGCTAGTTGTGGAAAGTAACCCAGTACAAATACTTAATTGCTGTGCTTAAGTAACATTTTCAGGGATTTGTACTTTATGCTCTGTGTTAAAGTACCGCATTTTCACGACCATAAGGCGCACTAAAATAAATCTTACATTTTCTCCAAAAGGTGGCACGGTGCCCGACTGGTTAGAGCGTCAGCCTCACTGTTCTGAGGACCCGGGTTCAATCCCCGGCCCCGCCTGTGTGGAGTTTGCATGTTCTCCCCATGCCTGCGTGGGTTTTCTCCAAAATTGGCCATAGGCATGACTGTGACTGTGAGTGCGACTGGTTGTTTGTTTGTATGTGCCCTGTGATTGGCTGGCAACTAGTTCAGGGTGTACCCCGCCTCCTGCCCGATGACAGCTGGGATAGGCTCCGGCACGCCCGCGACCCTAGTGAGGAGAAGCGGCTCAGAAAATGGATGGATGGATGGATGGATTTTCTCCAAAATGGACGGGGCGCCTTATAATGCGGCGCGCCTTATGTGCGCACCGAGTTCCAACATCTATAAATGTTGTTGTGTGATGAGTGCTGCGCTTGACTTTTTTTCTTTATTTTTTTCTGAGCATTTCCTGCTGATGCGCCGCTTACGCAGAGGAAAAGCGGACATGGCTGAGGACGAACCGCTGGACATCCGTGTAAACAGGGCGTTCAAAGTGAAGTTGCGAGCGGCGTGCGAGCCATGGATGACAGATGGCGAACACAGCTTTACTAAGACTAGGAGGCAGCGCCGGGCGAGTTACGCCACAATTTGTGAATGGATTGTGGGTGCTTGTTCGCACGGCAACGAGAGTGTCTCGAACCTGGCGTGTTTGATTGAGAACTTGCCCAGCTGTTCATTTTGGATACAGAAGATGATGACTTTGATGGATTTGTGGATGAGGATTGATCAAAAAATAACGTGAGTACATTGTTAAATACTTCAATAAAGTACAACCGAACTCAGTATTGCTCCCGGTGCCTTTTTAAAAACATTGTTTTAGCGTGCACGCATGCTAGCTTGTGTTTTAAGCTAGCATATGTTTTACCATGCCTGCGCCCAATAATACGTGTTTACGCCTTATGTATGTGTTAAATAGCGAAATAGACCCCGTATCTGAGACTGCGGCTTTTAATACGATGCCCCCTATGGTCGTGAAAATATGGTAGTTGTTTGAGGGTTTATAATTACCGTAACACAGGGGTATCAAACGCATTTTAGTCCGCGGGCCACATTCACGACAATTTAATCTCAAGTGGGCAGGACCAGAATATCTGTGGCCTTAAAAGCTATAAATATAAATTCTATTTTGTTACCATTTTTTGGGTGTACATAATTACAACTACATTTGAGAAAACATTCACATTTATTGATTATTATCTTGTTGCAAATCTTGTTACAAATCATATGAGCAATCTCAAATGTCATAAAAATTAGTACAATTTCAACAATATTATGAATCAGTGTTTTCATTTACTATTGCAACTTACAGATCACAGTAGATATATAAAGTGTATATGTACCTTTTATGTATACATATATTAAAAAAACTATTTGGAAATAATTTACATAACTTTCCACATCCATCTGGAACTCTGCATAGGCTCAACTGACTCATCACACCATACAAAAACTAAAGTGGGAACTTTTCAGAATTATCCCCCTGCCTTGTAAATGTATACAGGCAGATTGACAGAGTGAAACTAAAATAATGAAGACAAAAATTGATTTGAGTGAATCTAGATGATGTTAGCATTCGTCTGCAAAAGCAATTAGCAACCCCTCTCCAATTATTATCATGCATAAAATTAGCCTGTAGATTTTCAGCTTCTGCGATTGGCTGGCGACCAGTTCAGGGTGTACCCCGCCTCTCGCCCGAAGATAGCTGGGATTGGCTCCAGCACTCCCGCGACCCTTGTGAGGATAAGCGGCTCAGACAATGGATGGATAGATGGACTTTCAGCTTTTCCCTGTCAGGGGTCTCCGCCACAGCGGGTCACTTGCATGATTTGTTTGTCTGATCTAACCCAACCTAAATTTTATCAGGACTTTAATAAACCCATGTCCCTATTACCTTCACAAACTAATTTTTAAGTGGGCATGTGCACATGAAATTGCTTAACCAAAAATACATGATATGATACATATATAGACATTGCTTCACACAAAGACTCTCTCTTACTGCATATGGATTGGAGGCATGCCCCGCCGTGCCGATCTTTACTCTCTCGCTCAGCTTTGTGCATGTCGCGTCACGTGACTCACAGGACTTCCGGTTCTACGGTGCTTGCGTGAAAATAAAAACTCAAGTTTCAAAGTGGGAGTCTTTACATAAAAAGACCGTCAGAACAATGCCCGCAAGCCGGATTGGACACCTGACTGGCTGCTTCTGGCCCATGGACCGTACATTTGAGACCCCTGTCATAACATCTATGCTAACATCTGTTAGTCCATCTGTGTTGTTTTTCATTATATGTCTGTACTGTTTTGTAACGTTTACTTAAGTATAGGAGTTGAATCAATGCTTCTAATTCTACATCTTTTTTTTTTTTTAACCCAAGTATCTGTACTTGTATTTGTGTGTAATCTTGCTACTCTGACACTTGTATAGAAATCCCAGTCGTCTACGTGTGATACTGTCAGCATTGTGTGCTTTTACTCACGCCAGACAAGCTGTTAAACTGCATTAAGTCCTCCAGGATGTCGTCAGCTCAGGATGGAAGTGGAAGGAAACTCGTTTTTGGGTAATATGTCATTTGTTACGTGGGACGTGTTCATGTTCTGAGCAGTAACCCTGGCATGAAATGCTAATTTGAAACCCTAACGTAGTTTTTAAAACCTACTTTGAAACCCTAATCCTGTCTGGAAAAACTAATTTAAAATCCCAAACCCTATGTTGAAGCCTTAACCTTGTCTTGAAACCCTCATTTAAAACCTTAATCCTGTATACAAACCCTACTTTGAAACCCTAACCCTGGATTGAAACCCTAATTTCAAACCTTAACCTTGGTTTGAAACCCTAATTTAAATCCCTGATTTGAAACCCTCACCCAGGCTTGGAACCCTACTTTGAAACCTTAAACCAGGGGTGCCCATTACGTTGATCGCAATCGACTGCTTGATCGCATGGGTAGTGTTGGTAGATTGTATGCTGGTTAAAAAAAAAAAAAACACACACAAAAAAACAAAACAGAATGTCAGTTAATTTATCATTCTCGCTGGCTATTAGATAAAAAATGTATAATAAAATAGCGCTCCTTTGGCCAATCATCTTCCTTCCCTGGCATTTGCCACACTTTAACTCTTAAAACCTAACCCAGGCTTGAAACCATTATTTGAAATCTGAATCCTGGTTTGAAAGTCCTATTTAAAACCCTAACTTGGAACCCCAACCCCTGAAACCCTAATTTGAAACCGTAAACATTCTGTAAAATTCTAACGCAGGCTTGAAATCCTACCTTGATCCGTGGGCCAGGCTTTCAAATGAGGCTTTCAAGCCCAAATTAGGGTTTCAAATTAGGGTTTGTAGCCAAGGTTTCGGTGAGCCTACCCGTGACCAGGAGGACGGTGCGTCTCTGCTGTCGTCCTGCTCTGTTCTCTGCCGTGCAAAAGTATTCCCCCGCGTCCGCCGCCTGCACACTGGAAATATGCAGAGCTCCATCGTCCGGAGGTAAGGACATTGGGTAGCAATTGAATGATGTACGTTGATCCATCCATTTTCTACACCGCTTATCCTCACTAGGGTTGCGGGTATGCTGGAGCCTATCGCAGCTGTCTTCGGGCGAGAGGCGAGGTACACCCTGAACTGGTTGCCAGCCAATCGCAGGGCACATATAAACAAACAACTATTTGCACTCATGTTGACACCTGCATGCAATTTGGAGTTTTCAAATAAGCTACAATGCATGTTTTTGGGAAGTGGGAGGAAACCTGAGTACCCGGAGAAAACACACGCAGGCACGGGGAGAACATGCAAACTCCACACGGGCGAGGCGAGATTTGAACCCGGGTCCTCAGAACTGTGAGGCGGATGTGCTAACCAGTGCGGCCACAACCACATGTATGTGTATTATATTATTGTGCTTAGTTGGTTAAAGCAGGGACTCTCAACTGGGGTCGGGGAAGGAGTAACATTTATAAAAACATTTGGTAATTCATCCATCCATTTTCTGAGCCACTTCTCCTCACTAGGGTCGCGGGCGTGCTGGAGCCTATCCCAGCTGTCATCGGGCAGGAGGCGGGGTACACCCTGAACTGGTTGCCAGCCAATCGCAGGGCACATAGGAACAAACAACCATTCGCACTCACAGTCATGCCTACGGGCAATTTAGAGTCTCCAATTCATGCATGTTTTTGGGATGTGGGAGGAAACCGGAGTGCCCGGAGAAAACCCACGCAGGCACGGGGAGAACATGCAAACTCCACACAGGCGGGGCTGGGGATTGAACCCGGGTCCTCAGAACTGTGAGGCTGACGCTCTAACCAGTCGGCCACCGTGCCGCCCATTTGGTAATTACATAATGAAATAGAATGTAAAGAACTGAACAATTTTTGTAACCAGTTCTTGGAAAAATGTCATCCCTGTATACCAGAAAGTTTGAGAACCCCTGCGCCCGGTGTCCATTATCAGACTCACCATCAATGTGTTTTCCGTCAGAGTTGGCGATTGGGGTCTTGGCTCCACGGTCTCTGGTCCACGTGTACCAGATGGGCGGGACCCCAACTGCTGAGCAGGGAAGCAAAGCAGACTCCCCGGGCCTGCACGCCACCTGGCCCGCGCTGCTCACCATGATGGGACTTACTGGGAAACACGAACGAATCACTCCACTTGTGAACGGTCAATTCAAAGGGGGAGCCATGTTGTTTTTAGGTAATGAAGTAACTCAAGTAGATTTATTTTTTTTTTTTTAGAAAAAGCACTCCTCACAAGGGTCGCCGGAGTGCTGGAGCCTATCCCAGCTATCATCGGGCAGGAGGCGGGCTACACCCTGAACTGGTTGCCAGCCAATCGCAGGGCACATACAACCATACGCACTCACATTCACACCTATGGGCAATTATAGTCTTCAATTAACCTACCATGCATGTTTTTGGGATGTGGGAGGAAACCGGAGCGCCCGGAGAAAACCCACGCAGGCACGGGGAGAACATGTAAACTCCACACAGGCGGGGCCGGGGATTGAACCCGGGTCCTCAGAACTGTGAGGCAGACGCTCTAACCAGTCGATCACCGTGCCGCCAAGTCCTAACTTTAAACTTGTATTTTCATGAGGTCAGAAATGGCATGGCAATAACCACATTTGTCATTTGATGCTAGGCAGAATACGGGCTCGTACCCGCGACAGTGAGGGGTGAGCGTGGCTCGACTTTGGCCGAGCGCGTTGGCGGCGGCGCACACGAACGTTCCTTCGTCGTAGCTGTGACCCGCCTCGATGTTGAGCATCGCGTTCCTCGCTCAGAGAGACAAAAATCCAACAAAAATCTGAATCTTTAATGGTATGCCACGTAGATGACAATGCCTACTCACCCCAAAGTCATCCTGGCCCCCATCTGCTTGGAGTGTCCTCGCTAAAGCCAGCTGATAGATGGCGGAGGCTCACCCGACGCTTCGCAGACACTCGGCCCCCCAGGGCCACCGTTAGAGCAGAGGGCCGCAGTGTCACTGAAGGAGTAGCTAGATGAACAGGAAAATGTGGAGGAAAAATACAATGGACCCCCGCGTACACACAATTCGACATGGATTTATTTTCAATATTTTTGAGTTTTTTTAAATTGTAATTCAAATGTGTGTATAGAGTGTGTGTATGTATGTATATATATATATATATTAAATGCAATTGTAACGGGTCTCAATTATCCGCGGATTTTTGCTATTCGCAGTCCAGTCCTGTCCCTATCCCCCGCGAATAGTGGGGTCCACTGTATATGCAAATGTGGGATAACCATCACCTCCTACCTCCATGCCATTTGGGAGTTTGGGGGAAATCGAAGCACCACAAGATCATTTGAAAATTACTGTTTCCATACTCAAGGCAGGGTTAAGGTTTCAAATAAGGGCTTCAAACCTCAGTTAGGGATTCAAATCAGGGTTTCAAGCCAGGGTTAAGGTTTCGAGCAAGGGTTAAGGTTTCAAAGTAGGGTTTAAGCCAAGGTTAGGATTTCAAAAGAGGGGTTTTAAGCCTGGGTTAGGGTTTCAAGCAAGTGTAAAGTAGCCTTGTTTGTACCGTGCACAGTGAGCGTTGCTCTCGTGGACGTGACAAATCTTTGCAGGTGGACGTTGGCCGCCCTGCACAGGTAACTGCCCGCGTCTGCCTCCACCACGCTGAACAAACAAAACACACACACACACTTCTAATGGGCCCTCAAAAAGATTACATTAAAAAAATCAAATACAGTACAGACCTGATTAAAAAAGTCATTTGTATTTCTTTGATATTACGACATCACTTCAGATTTCACATTCGTCTCCATCTTTGTTTTTCACTGACAGAGCCTCATTTTTCAGTTTCAACTCCCTGTGTTTCACATTCAAGTTTCATTTTGTCACTTTCAAACCCTAATCCTAGCTTTAAACCCTACTTTGAATTTCTAACCCTGGCTTGAACCCGTACTTTGAAACCCTAATGCTTGTTTGAAATCGGAAGCTAAGCTTGAAACCCTGATTTGAAAATCCTTAGGGAATCAAGCCCAATGGGATTTTAAAACAGGTTTAGGGTTTCAAAGTAGGATTTCAAGCGAGGGTTCGTGATTTGAAAGCAACAAAAAGACTTGAATGCGCAACCCATGAGGCTTAAATGGAACAGACTCTGGAAACCAATCCAAGCACAGTCACTGAAGCAAATGGACATGAAAGCCAAACGTGCAGTGCGTCCTACCCAAACGCTGGTCTTACTAATGGTGCATTTGTTGCTGGCGGACCTGAGGATGAGGAGGTCTCCGCCAGGGAGCACACCCACACGGGCCGAGGGCGTCACAAGACGGTTGTCCTTGAACCAGGAAACCTCGGCGGGAGGTCTGCTGAAGGGCGGCCCGCACGACACGCTCACGTTGTCGCCTCTCCACGCCGTCACGTTGGACGGATGCCGGGTGAAGCTCCACCCCATCTCTGGAAAAAACAACAGAAATAAAAATACACTATAATACATGGTTAAGGTTGCATGTCCGATTTTTAAGCTTGGGTTGAGGTTTCAAGCCAAAGCATGGTTTCAAGATGTGGTTATAGTTTGAAATTAGGATTTCAAGTCATCGTTTTTTTTCCCAAGTCATCTAAATTTAGGGTTGGGATTGGGATTTCATAAGAGTTTGGGTTTCAAAATAAATGTTTAAAGTCAGTGTTTCAAACCACGGTTAGAGTTTCAAACATGGGTTAGGATTTCAAAGTATGGTTTCAATATGGATAGGTTTTTAAAGTTTGCTTTCAACTTGGGTTAGGTTTTCAAATTAGGGTTTCAAGCCAAGGAGAGGTTTCAAAATTACGGTTTTAAGCCAATGTTAGGTTTTCAAATTAGGGTTTCAAGCCATAGTTAGTGATTCAAATTGGGGTTTCAAGCCAGTGTTTGAATTTCAAATAAGGGTCGGGGTTTCAAGCTGTGGCTAGGGTTTCAAAGTTGAGTCTGGAATCTTTTTAGGATCTCAAACAAGGGTTAAGATTTCAAATTAGGGTTTTAGGTCAAGGTTCAGGGTTCAAAGTAGCATTTCAAACCTGGGTTTGGGTTTTGAAATTCAGGTTTCAAGCCTGTGTTCGGGTTTCCATTTAGGCTTGACGTGACATTGCACCTCTTTCTATTCCTGCTGTGTGCATACGAACCAGCAGGAAGGAGGAAAGCTGCCTGCGACTTCATTTTCTCTCGAAGGTTTGATGCTTCGCAGTGATACGAGCCTTCATCCTCTCTACTCACATTCCTGAAAAACAAAAAAACAATAGCAAAAATCCCCTCAAATATGACTGTAGATGAAAATGCATTTATAATTTTAGTGATGAACAATCAGCACCTGAATGTGAGCAGCTGTCCGTTGTCCCGCATGCCAAGTGAGGTTGTGACCTCCAGGGGGGCGTCGTCTTTGAACCAGCGCACCGCGGGCACCGGGAAGCCTGCCACCTGGCAGTGCAGGGAGGCCTCGGTTCCCACGGCAACCGTCACGTTGTCTGGGCCCCGTGTCACACGCAGTCGGTGGGGGACCCCTGGACGTACGTGGGGTTTCAAAGTAGGGTTTCATGCTTTGGTTTGGGTTTCAAAGTAGGGTTTCAAGCCTTGTTTATTTTCAAACAATGTTTGGAGTTTCAAATTAAGGTTTTTAGAAAATGTTGTGCTCTCAAAGTAGGATTTAAGCCAGCGTTAGGATTTCGAAGGGTTTCAGGCTTGGGTTAAGGTTTCAAAGTTGTGTTTCAAGCCTTGTTTCGGGTTTTAAACAGGGTTAGAGTTTCACATTAAAGTTTCAAGCCAGGGTTACGCTTTCAACGAAACGTTAGGGTTTCAGAGTTGGGTTTTAAGTCTGACTTAGGCTTTTGAGTCAGTGTTGACATGAAATGAGGATTTCTATTTGTTTATAATGTGTGCATACAAAGTAGCAGGAAGGAGGAAAAGCCGCCGGTAAAGTTGCTTACCGAGCACAGTGAGCTTGGCCGGTCTGCTCTTCCTGCTGATGTTTAGCGAAGGGTTGACGGTCTGGCACACGTACGTGCCAGCGTCCTCCAGGCTCACATTGACGAGATGAAGTGTTCCCGACGTCTTCTTCTGGTGGCCACCTCCGTATTCTCCCTGAATACAGTGGAGAAAAAAAAATGTACAAGAGTGTAGCATAACTAGACAAAATATCAATAGATGGGTAGTAAATACACTATATTGCCAAAAGCATTTGTTCACCCGCCTTGACTCACATACATTTTCCATAAATTTGTTTCCATCCATCCATATATGAATTCATCATCCATTCATTAGTTCATGCATTTATATCCATCCACCTACCCATTCATTCATTCATTCATTCATTCATTCATTCACGTACAGTATTCATTCATAATCGATTCATTAATTCATGCATTTATTTGACACCCGTTCATCCATCCATTCATTTATCAAGCCATTTAGTCATCCCACATTAAAAATCTTTGATTCATTAATACATTCAATCATCCATCCATCAGCCATTCATCCATCCATTTTTCATTTCCATTTCATGTTTATTTGAATAGGGACAGATGCTACAGCATAGATATTTTGGATGAACAAATCTCTAATGTACAGCGTCACAGCATTTGTAGCTACTGCTAATTTCCCATGCCCGTCCCCAGGACCATCCAGCCATTCATTTGTCCAACCATCAGTTATTTTACATTCTCTATTTACTCAGCCAGCCATTCATTCATTATTCAGCCATCTATTAGCCATTCATCCATTAAATTGAACATTTGTCCATCCATCAATCAATCATTCTTTCATTTGTCATCCACTTATTTGTTCATTCATTCATCTTCATCCACCCATACATCCATTCATATATTTATTCATGCATCGATTCATTTATTCAGCCAAACAACTTTTTATCTTCTTGTTCATCCATAATCACTCATCTACCCATTTTTTCAGCCGTGAATAATCCACATCCACCATTCATTAATTCATCTATTCAGCAATCATCCATTCATTTGTTGGTCCACCCATCAATCAACCATTCATGTCCATCATCCATCCATCAATTCTTCTCACATCATCCACTCATTCAATAATACATACATTCACTCCTATCAATCATTCCCAGACATCCATCCACCCATTCATTCATTATCATCCATTCATTCAACCATCCCCCATTCATCACACTGCCTGCCGGAGAACCTCAGGGCTCCAGAGAACATTCTTGTTTTCAAGGCCAGGCTGAAGATCCGCCTTTTTAATTGAGCTTATAACTAATATTCAATTTATCTACTCATATCTTTTGTCTCCATTCATTATTACAAACCTCAATTCCAATGAAGCTGTGATGTTGTGTAAAATGTAAATAAACACAGAATACAATGACTTGCATACTTTTCAACTTATATTCAACTGAATACACTACAAAGACATAAAACAAAGATATTTAATGTTGAAACTGATCAACTATATATTTTTTGCAAATATTCACTCATTTTGAATTTGATGCGTGCAATACGATCCAAAAATGCTGGGACACTGGCATGTTTACCACTGTGTTACATCACCTTTCCTTTTAACAACACTCAATTAGTGTTTGAGAACCGAGGACACTCATTGTTGAAGCTTTGTAGGTAGAATTCTTTCCCATTCTTGCTTGATGTACACCTTCAGCTGTTCAACCGTCAGGGGCTCCGTTGTCATATTTTGCACTTCATAGTGCACCACATATTTTCAATGGGAGACAGGTCTGGACTGCTGGAAGGCCAGTCTAGTACTCACTCTCTTTTACTACGAAGCCATGCTGTTGTAATAAGTACATAATGTGGCTTGGCATTGTCTTGCTGAAATAAGCAGGGATGTCCCTGAAAAAGACATTACTTGGATGGCAGCATTTGTTGGTCTAAAACAAACAACCATTAATGGTGCCTTCACACTATATGCAAGTTACCCCTGCCATGGGCACTAACACCCCCCCCCCCCCCCCCCATACCATCACAGATGCTGGCTTTTGAACTTTTCACTTGCAACAATCCAGATGGCCTTTTTCCTCTTTGGTCCGGAGGACGCGAAATCCATGATTTCCAAAAACAATTTGAAATGTGGACTTGTCAGACAACAGCACACTTTCCACTTTTCGCCAGTCCATCTCAGATGACCTTGGGTCCATAGAAGCCAGCGGCATTTCTGGGTGTTGTTGATAAATGGCTTTCGCTTTGAATGGTAGGCTTTCGCTTTGCATGGTAGAGTGTTAACTTGCATTTGTAGATGTAGCGATGAACTGTGTTATCTAACAATGGTTTTCTGAAATGTTCCTGAGTCCATATGGCAATATAATTTACACGATGCTAGTTTTTAATGCATTGAAAGATCGAAGGTCACGGGCATTCAATGATGTTTTTCGGCCTTGCCACTCGCATACAGAGATTTCTCCAGATTCTCTGAATCATTTGATGATATTATGGACCAGAGACTATGAAATCCCTAAATTCCTTGCAATTGTATGTTGAGAAATGTTCTGAGGACCAGGGTTCAACCCCCGGCCCCGCCTGTGTGGACTTTGCAGGTTCTCCCCGTGCCTGTGTGGGTTTTGTCCAGGCACCCCGGTTTCCTCCCACATCCCAAAAACATGCATGCTAGGTTAATTGAAGTCTCTAAATTGCCCATAGGTGTGAATGTGAGTGCGTATGGTTGTTTGTTTGTATGTGCCCTGCGATTGGCTGGCAACCAGTTCAAGGTGTACCCCGCCTCCTGCCCGATGATAGCTGGGATAGGCTCCAGCACTCCTGCGACCCTTGTGAGGATAAGCGGCTCAGAAAATGGATGGATGGATGTATTCTGTTTTTTTTTACATTTTACACAACGTCCCAACTTCATTGGAATTGGGGTTGGTATTATCTTTTATCTTCATGGTGCTCTTATATTTTTAGGTCTGTTATTCATGTCCATCCATCCATCCATTCTCTGAGCCGCTTCTCCTCACTAGGGTCGCGGGCGTGCTGGAGCCTATCCCAGCTGTCATCGGGCAGGAGGCGGGGTACACCCTGAACCGGTTGCCAGCCAATCGCAGGGCACATCGAAACAAACAACCATTCGCACTCACAGTCATGCCTACGGGCAATTTAGAGTCTCCAATTAATGCATGTTTTTGGGATGTGGGAGGAAACCGGAGTGCCCGGAGAAAACCCACGCAGGCACGGGGAGAACATGCAAACTCCACACAGGCGGGGACGGGGATTGAACCCCACACCTCAGAACTGTGAGGCTGACGCTCTAACCAGTCGGCCACCGTGCCGCCCTGTTATTCATGTTTTAAATAATTTTAGTCCATAAAGTTCAAGGTCATGTTTGATGGATTCATTCATCCATCACTCATGAATTCATTTATCTGTCTGTCAATCATCCACCCACCCAGTTATTCATCCATTCATTTGTCCACCATTAATTCATCCATCCAGCCAATTTTTTATTCATCCATCATCACTCATCTGTTAATTTGTTCATCCATCCATCAATTTATTCATGTATTCATTTTTTTCCTCCATGCCTCCATCTAATCATATATCCATCCATATATTCCTCCATCCATCCTTTTCTCCATGCACCCATCCATTAATACATGTGTCCTTCCATCAGTCATCTATCCACCCAAACATTCAAACATCCATTCCTTCATCCATTCATTCATCCACCTGTTTATTCAGCCATACATCCATCCCTCCATCCACCCATCAATCAAACCGCTTCCTCAAAGACATCAACTTCCTGGTTGTAGTGTGGTTAGGTTTTCAGTACCTGGCTTTGTCTCCCAGTGGTGACCAGGCTGCCATCTTTGATCCAAAGGATGCTGGCAGGAGATGAGCTTTCACCAGACACGCAGCGGAAGGAGGCCTCCTCTCCTTCTTTGACCATCTGATCCCACGGACTGAAGAACACCTCCTCCAAACCTGACAAAACACCAACCACCATGTCACGTCCATGAAAAATGATACTGCTACTGCCACTACTATAGTGAGAGCATAAAATCAATGAACAACAATATGTCAACAAAACTGAAACAGAACTTCGTCCAATGAAAGTCTGCTAGCTCAATGCCAATATATAATGTGAAACACCATAGACAGGTGAATGGAAATTAGCATAAATGTTAAGATCATTATTAAAAAACTCATTCACTGCCAAGCCTCCATGTTAAGATGGATATTTGAATTGAACAGCCGTCAATGGCAGTGAATGAGGTTTAACCGTCAAACAACTGATACTACTGAAACACACACGGAGCAGCGCATACAAACAGAGCACACAACAATTCACACAGGTATATATATACCTGTATTCTTTCTGCTCTGTGGGAACAACAATGAACCGCATTATATCTGTGGTTAGTATAGTGCGCGTGGGACCAGACTCACCTGACTGGGATGAGGCTGTCAGACTGGACAGGACAACTAAGCAGAGGGCGGGAATCATCTGAGGAGGGCAGACAAGCATCCTACTGCAGAACTCCACCAGAGACATTAGGAAACCACCATGCAGCTTCAGCCATTTTGTCCACTCTGAGAAGTCGATATACTTTAATGAGGTCAAAAATCAATATCCAACAAACCCTATCGACTTGGATATCATAAAAAAAGTCCTGGATGCTGCTTTCTAGATCTGCTATTTGTTGAAATAGCAGTGGTGGGAAGTACAAATACTTTGTTACTGTATCCAAGCAGGCGGCACGGTGGACGACTGGTTAGAGCGTCAGCCTCACAGTTCTGAGGACCCGGGTTCAATCCCCGGCCCCGCCTGTGTGGAGTTTGCATGTTCTCCCCGTGCCTGCGTGGGTTTTCTCCGGGCACTCCGGTTTCCTCCCACATCCCAAAAACATGCATGAATTGGAGACTCTAAATTGCCCGTAGGCA
Organism: Phyllopteryx taeniolatus; assembly: GCF_024500385.1. Lineage (NCBI taxonomy): Eukaryota > Metazoa > Chordata > Actinopteri > Syngnathiformes > Syngnathidae > Phyllopteryx > Phyllopteryx taeniolatus. Next base: position 13,166,909 of record NC_084504.1, on the reverse strand, counting down.
TGACTATGAGTGTGAATGGTTGTTTGTTCCTATGTGCCCTGCGATTGGCTGGCAACCAGTTCAGGGTGTACCCCGCCTCCTGCCCGATGACAGCTGGGATAGGCTCCAGCACGCCCGCGACCCTAGTGAGGAGAAGCGGCTCAGAAAATGGATGGATGGATGGATGTATCCAAGCAGATTTGTATGGGAGTGCTTCTTCCACCTTTGCAAAATGCCCTCACATGATGATGTAATGATCAAAAATACATTTTTGGTTAAAAATGTCTCAATATTAACAAAACAAAAAAATACTACCACTGATTCATGTGTTCTTTTTGTGCTCCTTGAGCCCCCTCGCCGCTCTCCCCAGTCGTCCTCTTTAGTGGCTTGAATAATGCCAGACACTTTATAGAGCGCACTGCGCACTCAATGGAAGTGACATGAAACGAAGCTGCCGAGCTTTGTACCGGCAACATCAACATGTTCGCTTTTATTTTTGTCTGAGCCTATAGGCTTTCATGGCCCTCTCGCCGTGTCCATGTGAGGGTTGGAGCACACAGCAGCACAATTTTGGCTTATGTAATGCTCCATTATCGTGATACTGAAGAAGGCATAGTTTTGATCTAGCTCAGGGGGGCTTCATGTAAAGGTGAATGGGTCATGATGGAGGTGTGAAGCTGGATGAGATTGATGAGTGGGTGAACACATGGGTAAGTGGGTGATGAATGGATGATAGATGAGAGGGTGAAAGTAAATGGAGGGAGGGAGGGAGTAAGTGGATGGATGGTTGAAGGCATGAGTAAGTGAATGGGTGTATGGATGGATGAATGGATGATTGATAGGTGGATGTACAGTATGAGTAAGTGGTTGGATAGGTAAAAGCATGGTTATGTCAATGGATGGATGGATGGATGAGTGAGGGAATAGATGACTTGATGGTGATGGTGGGTAAAGGCTAGGCTTTACACGATCACAATTTTTGGGGCCGATCACCGATCAAAACAATAACCGATCACCGATCCGATCACAAGATGGAGCAATGTGTCCATTTACATGACTTGTTCATTTATTGTATATACTTTAGTACTGTATACTGAGTACTGTATCCATCCATCCCTCCATTTTCTGTACCGCTTTTCCTCACTAGGGTCGCGGGTGTGCTGAAGCCCATTCCAGCTCAAAATTATTCTCTAGCATTTTAGACAAAAGTTAAAACATTGATCACCTCTAGGGGACATTCAAGGAATGGCCACTGACATAAGTTTAGGTCAGATCAACATTACAACATGACAGAAATAATGGGTGCTAACTTAGTGTAATTAAATTACTTTATTGCAATTAAATTACTTGAATAAATACTGTTAATGACATGCTTACTCTAACTTTCTCACTGTCCCGGCTATATGGACGGGTGTTGTCCAGAGTTTGGGTCCGTTTGTGTTTTCCTTTTTTTTCCCTCCACAATGTGTTGCTTGAACGCGCCATGCTCCTCCTTGTGTACATTCTTCAGGTGCCTGATCAAATTTGTGTTGAAGCATTTAGATGACGTTCTGCACAATGTATTTCAGTTGTGCACAGACTGCAAATAACTTACGTGTTGTTTGTCTGAGACACCGCAAAAGTCCCACACCGATGACGTGTTTTTTAACCCACACGATTGAACAAAACTTTATTGGCAGATACAGATAGTTACAGTGCTGCGCCACAAGACACGTGACAAGGCTAAAAATAAACTAGCTTTTGGATTCATACGCAACGGCGACGCGGAGTTAAATGTCTAGTGCAGAGCCGATCGATGACGTCATTGATCGGATTGGGGAATTATGACATGAAAGCCAATCAGCATAAAATGCTCATTATCGGCCGATACCGATCACACCGATCAGATCGGCGTAAAGTCTAGTAAAGGCATGAGTCACTGGCTAGATCGATGCATGGATGATTGGGTGATTGGCTGAGTGAGTTGCTGATCGGTACAAGTAAGGGATGGTGGCTGGCTCAGTGAGTGGATGGATGGATGCATGACTGGGTGAAAGCATGAGTGAGTCGACAAATGTGTGAGTGAGTGAACCGTAGGCAGAGGTGGGTAGTAAGGCCTTACATTTACTCCGTTACCTTTACTCAAGTAACATTTTGGATAAATTGTACTTGTTTAAGTAGTTTGAATCAAACATACTTTTTTACTTTTACTTGAGTATTTACGTGAAGAAGAATCGATACTTTCACTTCGTTACAATGATCGATATGCTGCTCGCTACTTTTATTTACCCATTAGTGCAGGCGCGATCAATTTTTAGACTCCAGCATTGACTTTCACTTAGTGCGCCTTTGTGCCAATCCAACGTGATCACTAGTGTGATTTGACTCCAATTCACCAATCGGACTGCACACTGCAGTCACATGACCGCACACAACCCCTTCGTGGGCCAATCAAAGTGACTCATTTTAGGGAAGAAAAACAACAGCTTTGTCATGCAACTCTTAAATTGTGACTGCCCAAACTTTGATATTTTAGCCCATTTCTAACTTGAGAAAACACCTTACGGTAAATTGCAGATGTTTCTGTCTCACGCACACACACACTTCCAAGTCTGGTCAGCAAAAAGCTTTTTCATGAAGTCATTGGTCATGGCCAGTGGTCCCTAACTGCCGGTCCGCAGACCGGTACCAGTCCGTGAGGCATTTGTTATCGGGCCGCATAGAAAGAATGACCAATTCATAGACAATACCGTTGTATTGCGTTTCACGTGTGAAATGTGTCTTATTTGGAAAATTGACAGGATCTTCTCTGCCACAACAGCTGTGCGTCTCATTGACACATCAAGACTGCATAGCACACTTCTGTTTCCGCTCCCAACTGACTCACTAACGGCAGCGGCTAAGCTCAAAGAACGAATCATTTCATAAACTGATTCAGTTCATTATGTTCACTGAAAAGATTTGTTCTTTGAACGAAACAACACTAGACTGCACATGTGGGTCACGTGAAACGTTACTAAAAATAAATCCGCAAACGAGCAAAAATGAGAGCTTCTTGTCAAAAGGAAAAAGGCCACCTGAGGAGCCAGAAGAAGAGCCTACGACCTTAAAGAGGAGTCCTCCGTAAAATACAGGTTTATCGCAACAGGTAATTCTCACGCACCAAGTCCGCTCTGCATAATATGGCGACAACCTAGCCAACGGAGACCAAGCACCCTGGACTAAAAGATAAGCCATTGGAGATTCTGAAATAAAAAGAGATCCACTGAATAACTGCTGCTACCATTTCCAACATCCTATCTTTGACAGCTTGAATGGACAATTAGGTGGATGCGTGGGTGAACGCTTAAGTAAGTCTAACAAGACAACACAATACAACATTGTGGGACATCACAAAACACGGCAGTGGTTGACTCACAAGACAAGATGGCACTGTTGGTCTTGAGTGTGTTGAAGAGTCACCTCGCCTGGTGGCTGCTAACTTGATGCTAAGCGAGCGTGGGTGTCCAATTGTATGTACGCTATGACTCATACAGCTCACAACAGATTTACACTTGTTTGCATGTTAATAACACCTCCACTTGCTAATTGAATATCTCCCACATGGACACTTAATTGTGTGGATTGACAGGTTAATAGTATTGATCAGGTTAATAGATACAGTACACAGCATGCAAGGACATCAAGTCAAATACTTACTAAATACTGAAGTTACAGTCTTTGCGTGTGTGGTCTGTGCGGACGCTCAGTGCGGACCCTCTGTCCTCTTGATGCACTCTGGCATGAAGAGGGTGCCGATAAACAGCTAACACGCGCACACACGCACATCCACGTGTGAGTGTTCATTCAAAGCCAACAACTGTAATGGCGAGGCACAGAAAAGAAGGCCTCCTTTGTGAATGCTTCTTTTATGCACCAAGAGATGCAAAAAAGGATTTGGGAACATGAATATACATGCAATATTGGTGCAACTTCTCAGATTTTCTGTTGTTGTAAAACTGGTCTTGGAGTGTTGACTAATGACAGATGACAGATGATGTCGCTCCGAATCAGATGCCCCAGCCACCTCATCTGGCTCCTCTCGATGTGGAGGAGCAGCGACTCTACTCTGAGATCCTCCCGGACGACCGAGCTTCTCACCCCATCTCTAAGGGAGAGCCCGGACACCCTGCGGAGGAAACTCATTTCGGCCGCTTGTATCTGGGATCTTGTTCTTTCGGTCACGACCCACAGCTCGTGACCATAGGTGAGGATAGGAACGTAGATCGACCGTTAAATCATACTTTTTCCACCCAATGTACATACCTACCTACCTTCCTACCCATCTATGTAACTACCTACCTAGGCATTTACCCACCAAACTATCGACTTACCGACCCGCTTCGCTACCTAGCTACTCACCCATCATAATACCTTACCTACCTACCCTCCTACCTATCAGCACACCTACCTACCAACCTATCTACCCACCTATGCAGTTGATCAAGCTTTTCTCCCCAATTGTCAATCAATCAGCAGACTGCGATCTATACTGGAGCTTATTTTTTCAAGTCCACTTTGCACCGTTTCCCTATTAAAAGTAGGTTAATGAGGGTTAATGGCCCTTATACAGATAGTTAGTGCAAGGGACGCACATTTATTTGATTCAATTGGACTCGCAACTCGTCTCTTTTTGTGTCTTCATAGGTTTTATCACTTTTATAGCCGGGATAGGAAGATGTTTAACTCTTAAAAAACATTTCAAAAGAATTGTTTGTGTTCCTTGTTACACTTGTCTCCCACAGCCTTGCAAATGGGAATGTCCGCTGGCGTGCTCTGCATAATGGCATGGAAATTGAAAGTACAAATGCAACCATTTATAATGTATGCTGGCCCAACGCTGATTTTAATTAAAAGCGGACAAAGGTAGAATGTCACACGCTCACTCGGGTTGAGGACATCAAACGACCTCAGTGCAACCAAAGGAGCTGCTGCGTCCATCCATGCCGTATTTAGCTAAAGCACAGGCTCAAAATATTAGGGACCACTGCGAACTGCAACACAACACTAAATCTATCTTTCTATCTGTGTTTATCTGTGGTTTTTTTTGCTGCAGCTTTGTAGTAGATCTCATTGCTACATGTGTACCTAATGAGGTGACCTGGTGAGTGTAGACCTAATCCAGAAATCTATTATATTTTCCAGAAATTGCGTAGAAATCTAAATCTCTGAAAATTATTTTTGTAATAATTAAAAATAAAATTAATATTAATAATAATAATAATAACACAATTACCAGGCTGAATCATTTTATGACTGGAAATAATATGAAATATTAAACCATTTTTAAAAAGTCAATAATAATAAAATGAAAAAGAGTCACTAACAAGACTGAGTTGAGTCATTTTATAATAATAAATGGAAATAATCAAAATATAATAAAATAATCTAAATAATAAGAATTTATAATAGAGAATAATACATAACACAAATAAAATGAGACTGAGTTTAATGATTTTATAATAACTCTTAAAATAATACAAATATAATGAAATTATAACCGTGATAAAATAACAATAATAAAAATAATAAATAAATAAAAAACAATCAACACAATACATAAAACAACATAAGACTGAGTTCCCGGAGAAAACCCACACAGGTACAGGGAGAACATGCAAACTCCACACAGGCGGGGCCGGGGATTGAACCCAGGTCCTCAGAATTGTGAGGCAGACGCTCTAACCAGTTGTCCACTGTGCTGCAAAAAAACAAACAAACAAAAACAAAAAAAACATAATAATGCTTGATTGTTTTGGCGTTCTAAGCATGCTTGGACCGTTCTGTCCACGTGCAGGTATTCACTGCTATTTTCTCCATAAGAGTCTTTGAATCATATTGTTATCGTTAATTTATAATCAAAACAAACACATTTACGGTCTGAACCAGGGGTGGATAAAACAGTTAAAATGGTATTATTTAGAATTTATTCATTTATGAAACTAAGCGCTACTTCTTGGCTACTGACTAATGTGATGGACTATGACTTTGTTATACACCTCTGAGGCTGCTTCAGGTTTAACTACTGTAAACAGTCCTATACTATGGCTGCAAATAACAATTATTTCCATAATAGATTAAACTAACTAATATTTTTTCCATAAATGGATTATGATTCAGTTACTGGTTTGGTCCGTAATGTCCGAAAATAGGGAAAAATGTTTGTTTGTTTATTTGTTTTCCAAAGTAAAAGTAAATGTTTTCACATGTCTTATTTTGATTAAACACAAATATTATCAGTCTGCTTTCATGGAGGACATTTATTTGCAGTTGCGAGGCTGAAATCAGAGGACTTGGGACAATTTTAGGTTAAACAATGGCTTTAAATGATTATTTAATTATTAAATTAGTTGTTCATAATCAATGCACCTCTAGTGGGATATGTATACAAATAATTAATACATAACTATTAATTCTATCTTTTATTTCATTTGGAATTAATTTAACTATAATTAACCAATTACTTAAACGAATTATTACACTCATTCTATTGTTGGACATATTTGTGTTTTTTTTTTATTTTACCGGTATTTATTTTGTTATTTCCAATAAACAAATCAACTATTTGATGAGCTAAATGAATAAACATGAATTCCCAGTAATAAGAAATTCACCAATTACTGGTATTTAATAAAATAAAATACATTTCAAATCTATATGTAAAATTATTTATGTTCTAATATGTTGTCATTAATATTTTTATTCACCCAATGAAATCAATACATTTAAAATGAATACATTATAATTAAACAGTTTTAGGAGGAAAAAACTAATGCAACAAATATTAGTGGACTCTTGATAATGTAAATGATTGTTGGGCCATACTTTGCCCAGCCCTGGGCAGAAACGCTAACTTTACTTACTTTACCTTTGGGTTGCTTGGACAGCAGGTGCTTCAATTCCCTGAGAGGGTGGATGGGTTTTCCAGCCGCTACTACAGATGGACGTTCTCCTCCTTCAGAGAGTGTATGGTGTCTTGCAACTTGTAAGCAGAACCGCACAGTAAAAGCAGACAAAGCGTTGCTGCGCTCAAATGCAAATGAAAGGCCATAATGTGAAGGCTCTCTGTTGGTGTTGCTGCTGATCCACGGTGTTCCAAATCAGGTTAAAGTGCTGGAGTTATTCAGTTATAGATACATGTTAAGTAAACTTGATTTGTTAACTGCTTGTATTCTATGCAAATATTGGGGTCACTGGAGTGCCTGCTCACCCATGAAGTGTGAAATTAAAAGACCCGGTAAAAGTACTCACAATCTTTACTTAAGTAGAAGTACAGATACTTGCATAACAAAATACAAAAATCCTTTTAAAAAAACATTTAAAATCCCCTTTAAATTGTGGAAAACAATGTATGATGATTTAATTATTCTAACCTTCATTAATAAAAACATGTAAGTCTGTGTTTTTCCAGATTTGTGTCATACCGAAAGTGCTTCACTGTACCATTTCCGGGTCAGAGTTCCAATCCGTCTTTCGGGGAAGTCAAGATGGCGGCCCACATGTCCCGGTGTAGGTCTTGGAGTCGTGTTCAAAGGTAACAAACTACGTCGTTAAAGAGCGTAAACACCAACTAGACGTGACCGAATTACAGATAATTTTGTATAGCAACATATTTTATGACACGAATGTGTTGTCGTCGTCTGACTTGCGCGTTTTGTAACTTTTACCATCTGGTGGCGTGAGGTTCCGGAGTTAGCATGTTGCTTATATACCGCTGTCAGCGACGCCATGCTTCGTCTCTCCCGTATACTTGATAGATTTTGAACGTTAGAAAATGAATAAAATACTTATTTAAATTCAAGCCAATGTCTATCAAAGTCTGATAGGGTATCGAAAATGAATGCTTTGTATCAGGACTCTTCGCGTGATTTGCTAAGCTACAGTGCCTAACGTTAATGAGTCCTGTTCAGTACACCCTGTAGTAAAGGGAGCTTTTAATGCAATCAAAAAAGTGGTAAATATTGACAGTTAAGTAGTCTTTTGTTGAGGGAAAAACATGAAATATTGTTGTATAAAAGTAAGAGTTTTACTCGAAAGAAGTCGCAATAAAAGCTAAAATCCTTGAAACGTCATCAGTAATTTTAGTATATAATTGGTAATAACGTGTGAGATTCACAAGCCTACATTAATAAGTGATAAAAAGTGGTCAATATTGAGATTTTTTTAGGGAAATATTGTATTGTTACATGAATGAGTCATAATCTAACAAGAAAAAAAGTTCAGTTAAAATCGTGGTAAATATGGAGATTAAATAGCAATTTTGGTAGAATTTTTTTTGTTATAATAATACATTGATGTAATAATTTAAATATGTAATCAAATGTGTGGTAAATATTGACAATTGAGTTGTCATTTTCTATTATTTTTTTAAAGATTAAAAAATGCAATAAAAAAGTGATCAAAATGAAGATGTGTTCAAAATGTTGTATTGATGTGAATCAAGTAATTTACGAAAACAAAAAAATGAAACCAAAAATGTTGAGAATCAAATAATAATTTTAAAGGGAAAATTTGTGGTATTTGATAAAATAAAGTAAATGTGAAATCTGTATGTAAAATTATTTGTTTTAATATTTTATCATTAATAGTTTTATTCAAATAAGTTCAATCCATGTAAAATGAATACATTCATTTTAATTAACCAATTTTAGGGGGGGGGGGGGGAAACAACTTAGTTAATGCAACAAATATTAGTGGACGCTTGACAACGTAAATGATTGTTAGGCCATACTTTGCCCACCCCTGGGCAGAAACGCTAACTTTACTTACTTTACCTTTGGGTTGCTTGGACAGTAGGTGCTTCAATTAGATCGGATGAGTTTCTCCAGCCGCTGCTGCAGATGGATGTTCTCCTCCTTCAGAGAGTGTATAGTATCTTGCAGCTTGTAAGCAGAACCGCACAGTAACAGCAGACAAAGCGTTGCTGCACTTAAATGGAAATGGAAGGCAATAATGTAAAGGCTCTCTGTCGGTGTTGCTGCTGATCCATGGTGTTCCAAATCAGGTTAAAGTGCTGGAGTTATTCAGGAGCATGGAGCCTGTTGTTCTTTTAGTGGGGGTTAACATTGATGCAGTAAATGGAGGACTGCATGCATGCTCTTAGCTGGAATCAATTGTTTGGGTTTGGGCACATGTTAAGTAAACTTGATTTTTTTAACCGCTTGTATTCTATGCAACTATTGGGGTCACTGGAGTGCCTGCTCACCCATCAAGTGTGAAGTAGTGTTTTGTTGAGGGAAAAACATGAAATATAATGAGATAAAAGTAAAAGTTTTACTAGAAATAAATCGCAATAAGAACCAAGATTCTGGAAAATTCCCCATTAATTTTGGTAAGTAATTGGTAATACTGTGTGGGATCACAATCCTACAATAATAAGTGTGATAAAAAGTGGTCAATATTGATTTTATTTTATATATTTTTTGAGGAAAATATTGTATTGTTACATGAATGAGTCATAATTTAAAAAGAAAAAAGTGCAGTTAAAATTGTGGTAAATATAGAGAATTAAATAGCAATTTTGGCAGGAAAAAAGGTGATAATAATACGTGGATGCAGTTATTTAAATATGTAATCAAATATGTAGTAAATATTGACAATTGAGTTGTAATTTTTGGTTATATTTTTTAAAGATTAAAAAGCACATTAAATAAGTGATCAATATGGAGATTTTTTTTTGGGGGGGGGGGTGTTTTATGAATCAAGTAATAATTTTACGAGAAAAAATATTCAACCAAAAATGTTGAGAATGAAGTCATCATTTTAAAGGGACAATGTTGTAATGTCGCATGAATAAAGTCAATTTTACAAAAAAGGTATTGTCCAAAAGTGGTGAATATTGAGACTCAAATCGTAATTATTTTGTGTAATATTGAGTAAAGTTGTAATTATTCAAGGAAAAAGAACAAACGTGTGAATAAAATCATCATTTTACAAGAAAAAAAACTGCAGTTTAATTTATTGAGAATAGTCATCTTTGTGGAAAGAAATTGTAACGTGAAGAGTTGTAATTTTACAAGAAAAGAAGTACAATAAATTGGGTAAATATTAGACTTTACACCGATTTTATCGGCCTGATCGGTATCGGCCGATATTTAGCATTTTATGCTGATCAGCTTTAATGTCATACTTTGCCGATCCAATCAATGACGTCATTAATCGGCTCCGCAAAAGACATTTACTCCTCATCGCAGCGTGCACAGTATATTTGAATCCAAAAGCTAGTTTATTTTTAGCCTTGTCGCGTGTCTTTTGACGTAGTACTGTAAACATCTGACGGCCAATAAAGTTATTTTAAAAAAAAAACATGTTGGCGGTCTGAGACAGACAACACGTAATGCCCAGATTAGACTACAGTACAAATTTGCTCTTTTATGATTGCACTGTCAGACTACTGCAATAAAATATTGTATTCTGATACCACCGCATCCCGTTTTTTTAAACGATCATTGGGCTTTATCTTGTCAACTCAAATGCGACCGGATACACTCGTTATCGTGGCGACGACAACAAGAGTGGATCGCGCCGACTGTATTATGAGAACAAAATGGGGGGAAAAGCGTGTGTTGGTGGATACCGGTGCTCAGAAGAGGAGAGACGTTCGTTTAAGGCTTGCTTGAGGTATGTTCCCATACTTTTAATACGATACGGCTCGCAAGCAGGCAACAAAATGTTATCTAGCCTAGCAAGTTAGTGGTTGAACGAACGGTTGTACATAAACATGCCGCCGTTCTGTCGAATCATGCTCTAAAGTTTCGCTGTGCGAAATATTGTGTGGGAAAAGGTTTCACAAGGTAACAGTGCAATTAAAAACAAATATTGAGAATTGGGAGCAGTTTCTCTGACAAAAGGTTTACATATTGTGTGAATTAATTCATAACTTTGCATCATAATACCCAACAGGTGTGGTATTGCTGCATACAGGAAGTACAGCAGCGGTGGAGGCTACCCCAACATTTCGCTTTCTTCGCCACTGCCCGGAATCCCCAAGCCCATGTTTGCATCTGTGGACGGGAAGGAAAAGTATGAAACCCGGATAACCGTGTTAGAAAATGGCCTCAAGGTCGCTTCACAAAACAAGTTTGGGCAATTCTGCACTGTTGGAAGTAAGTGACCACCGTCAAATGCTAACCATGTGTGTCCAGCGACTCATTTTAACGAACCAAATGATTTTTTTCCTCTAGTATTAGTCAACTCCGGATCCAGACATGAAGCAAAGTATCCCAGTGGAATAGCACACTTCTTGGAAAAACTTGCTTTTTCTGTAAGTACTTATTGGGTACAGTGTGTAGATGAATTCAAATATAATAATTTCACTTGATGCGGTTGGTGGCCTAAAAATTATTCATTGTGGGAGCAAGGGGAACTATGAGGAGGAGCTTCGAATCATTTACGTGAAAGCCTTGCAATCATATCAGAACTTCTATTCACCCAAAAATTGTTAGAGACTGATTCTCTCAAATAGATTCATTGTACGAGCGAGAGACGCTACGAGAAGGAACTGCACACAAGTGATTTACACGATTCTTCTCAATTATTTTGGACTTTTTATGAGCTAAAGTTCATATAAGTGAGAGAGGTATTTCCTCAAAAACATATTCATTGTGCTAACAAGATGAGCCATGCGAAAAAGCTGCACATGAGTGATTTATGTGACTCATCGAAGTTTTGATTTATTCCCTCAAAAACGTAAGCATGGTACTAGCAAAATCATCTTATGTAAATCATTTACGTGATAAATTGCAAACATCAGTGTTTGTATTGGGCCAAAGTACACAAAAATAATAGGTATTCTCTCACGAACATGTATTCATTGTGCTAGTGAAAGGAGCTACGAAATGGAGCCCCATGTGAGATGTTTGTGAGTCATCCCAGTCATCCATCCATCCCATCCATTTTCTTTACCGCTTAGCCTCACTAGGGTCGTGGGCTGCTGGAGCCTATCCCAGCTATCTTCGGGCGGGAGGCGGGGTACACCCTGAACCGGTCGCCAGCCAAACGCAGGGCACATAGAAACAAACAATCATTTGCGCTCACATTCACACCTACGGGCAAATTAGAGTCTTCAACCAACCTAGCACGGATGTTTTTGTGATGTGGGAGGAAACCGGAGTGCCCGGAGAAACCCCGCCCAGGCACAGGGAGAACATGCAAACTCCAAACAGGCGGGGCTGGGATTTGAACCCCGGTCCTCAGAACTGTGAGGCAGATGTGCTAATCAGTCGTCCACCGTGCTGCCCAACCCAGTCATATCAGACTTTTTACCAGCATAAACTTCATGTACTGTAATTTCTCCTGTGTAATTTGGATTTTCCCCCCCAAAAAATTGTCAAAAATGAATAGTGCGCTTTATACACAGGTATAAGGTAAAATGGAAAAAAACTTTCATATTTTTATAAATGTATACCGCCAACTAGTGGTTATGAAAAACCTGTACACTTACATTCCAATATGGCAACGCCACCTAGAGGTTATGAAAAAGGTGTAGCCTACACTTTCATTCCAACATGACAGGGGTAGGACTGCATATATGTACAGTTGTGCTCATAAGTTTACATACCCTGGCAGAATTTGTGAAATAATATTTTTTTAAATACGACTGATAACTGAACAACCACCGTCATTAATTTCTTAATGGTTATATTTATTTTAATGATAATGCTTTTCTGAAATGCTTGACAGTTTAATTTGAATCCCATTAAAATAAAATTAAATGTTTCGTCTGGCAAACATGAAGGTTTTATTTAAAGAATTGTACACATCTTACAAATTCTGCCTGGATAATCAAACATGAGCACAACTGTGTTTTCTCATTTACTAAAACAAAATAGGGGTGTGAATTTCAAAATAAGAGGAAGTAAATAAAAAAGTATTATGTGTTCAAATAAAATACTTCAGAATAATTATTTGAAAAAAATAACAAAATACAGATAATACTTCATGTTTTGATCATATGGGTAGAAGCAAAATCATGCATTTTACAAAGGCATAATACATAGGTTGAAACTTTGGGGGTGCGTATTATACACGTGAAATTATGGTAATTTAGTTATTCCCTCAGAAGCATGCTTTCATTGTGCTAGCAAGAAGAGCTGCAAGAAGGAGCTGTGTGCGATTGATTTTTACGTGATTCCTCTCAATCATGTCAGACTTTTTATTTGCTCAAACTTGCACTTAATGTTTAGTCTTTACCACTAGTGCCTCTAACTGTGTCCATCTTTGTAGTCCACAGCTCAGTACGGGAGTAAAGATGAGATTCTGCTCACACTGGAGAAACACGGAGGGATTTGTGATTGCCAAACATCCAGGTAGCATTACTACACCAATGACTCTTCATTTTATAAGATAAATAAAGAGTCATTTGTCAGCAAGCAAGGCATTCTGAGAAGAACATATAACACTACTAGAAAAAAATGCTTTTTTTCTAGTAGTGTTATATGGTCACATGAACAAAATAAATTTGTGAGAAAAGTTGCGCAAGTATGTTTGTTATTGTTATGTTTGTGTGTGTCTTTTGTTAGTTTGTGTTTGTTTTTCGGTGGTTTGTGTGTTTTTGTCTTTTTTTGGGTTTGTGCATCTTCGTTTTTTGGTTGTGTGTGGTGGAGTTGGTTTTGTTTGTGTGTGTTTTGTTTGCTGAGTGTGTGGGAGTTGGTTGTTTTTGTTTGTTTAGTTTTCTGTGGTTTTTGTCATTTTTTGCTTTCAGTGTTTGTGTGTTTTTTGTGTGTGTTTTTGGTGGTTTTGTGTATTTGTTGTGATTGGGCTTAATAAATGTATTATTTGCCTCCGCAGGGACACCACAATGTATGCGGTGTCTGCCGAGGTGAAGGGCCTGGACACGGTGGTCAGCCTTCTGGCCGACGGCGTCCTCCAGCCTCGCCTGCTGGGTGAGTCCGCTGTCTCACGAGATTTCCACCAATGGGAAGGCACTGTTTCTGACTGCGTTTTTCTGTCCAGATGAAGAGATGGAGATGACCAGGATGGCGGTTCGATTCGAGCTGGAGGACCTGAACATGCGGCCGGACCCCGAGCCTTTACTCACCGAGATGATTCACGCTGTAAGTCCTCTGTTTATTTTTTCAGTCCAAAACAATGTCTGGGAATGCGCACAGCTCATCCTCTTAGCTCCTCCTGCTCGTGCAATGAATACATGTTTGTGAGAGAATTAACTTTCACTTTTATTAACTTTGGGTCAACTAAAAAAATGACTGTGGCAATCCAATTTGCTCAGCATTTTTTACTCAGAAAATAATCTTTCAGTTCTAACTATGGCCATCAGAAAAATTACGTTTAATGTCTAAGCATGTTTTTACTGGTATGTTTGTATTTTTATTTGGGCTTTTTGTTGTTTTTGTGTTTCTTGTGTGTATTTAGTTTAACTGTTTTTTGGGTGTTTTTGTTGTTTTTAGTTTTTAATATTTTATGTTGGTTTTGGTGTTTTTCTTGGTTTCTTTGTGGGTTTTGTCTGTGTGTACGTTTTTGTGTTTTAGATTTTTTGTGTTTTCTTTGTTGTTTGTTGTTTTTGTTGGTTTCCATTTGGTTTTGTGTTTTATTTTTTTTAGTGTTTTCATTTTGGTTTTTGTTTGTTTTTTGTTGTTTTGTCTGTGTGGCGATTTTGCTTGTTTCTTTTGTTGGTATCGGTGTGGGTTTTGTTCATGTTTTGTGAAAAAATTTTTTTAGGGTGGGTTATTTTGTTGTTTTTCTTTGGTGTGTATTTGTTTTTATGTTTATATTTAGTTTTTTAGGTTTGTGTGGTGGGTTTTGGTTTGTTTTTCCCTTTTCTGTATTTGTATCTGTATGGGTTATTACTACTTTTAGAATAGAATTTGTTAGTTGTCACTGAGTAAGAAATGTTTTTTAGGATGCATCAAGATTTTCTGCGTATCTTTCCCGCATTTCCCAACTTTTGAATGGCGTCCCATTTCAAATTCGCAATTCACTTTAAGCGTATTTCCGTACCTTGTTAGTAAGCGACGCCCTCCTGCGTGTAATAGTCGCCACGTGTTGTCGTCTTTGTAGGCGGCGTATCGGGGGAACACGGTGGGACTTCCCCGCTTCTGCCCGCCGGACAACGTGGACAAGATCGACAAGGGGGTACTGCACAACTACCTGTCTGCCTATTACCGGCCCGAGCGCATGGTCCTGGCCGGAGTCGGTGTGGAGCACGAGCGGCTGGTGGCGTGCGCTCGCCACTACCTGCTGGGCGTCCGGCCCGTGTGGGGCGACAGCGTGCCGGCCCCCGTCGACCGCTCCGTGGCGCAGTACACGGGCGGCATTGTCAAGGTGACCCTCACCAGGCTTTCTTACCTGGAGAGCAGTAAAAATGAATAATGTGTAATGAATGTTTCAGATGGAGAAGGACATGTCGGACGTGAGCCTCGGACCGACGCCCATACCTGAACTCACGCACATCATGATCGGGCTGGAGACGTGCTCCTTCCTGGTGCCGTGCTACCTCCTTATTATTATTCCTGTTATTTATGTGTTTGTTGATATTTTAGTTGGTTTCTTTATGATTTGCTTGAGTGCCTTTGTGCGTTTGATGGTGTGTGCCTTGGTAGGAAGACGACTTCATCCCGCTGGCGGTTCTCAACATGATGATGGGTGGCGGCGGCTCTTTCTCGGCGGGAGGACCCGGCAAAGGCATGTTCACGCGCCTCTACCTCAACGTCCTCAACAGGTAGTGGAAATACACGCGCGCATACGTCACCCACATTTCCGTCAGCCTCCGTTTATTTATACTTGCGTAAGAACCCATAAAAGAACTGGTGGCTATAAGCAACACATTTCCACAACAGACAAGTGAATATGATCCACAAAAAATATATATAAATGTTCTGTTTGTTTTCTTTGTTGGTTTCTGTGTGTTATTGTTGTTGTTTGCCTTTGTTTATTTTTTTTTATTGTTTTTCGTTGGTTTTGTGTTTCGGGGTTTTTCTTTTATCTACTTTTTCTTTTTTATATGTATATATTTTGGTAGGTTTTTTTTTTGTTGCTTTTTGTTGTAATGGTGTTTGTTTTTCATTTGCTTATTTTTAGTGTTTTGGGGGGTGTTTTTTTTTGTGTTTGTGTTTATCAGGGTTTGCACGGTCATGAAAAACCTGGAAAAGTTATGGAAATTGAAAAATGCATTTTCCAGTTCTTGGAAAGGTTATGGATTTTTTATTTTTTTTTTTAAATAAAGTTTTGCAAATATTGCATGGAAAATATTTAAGATGCATAAAACATACCGGTAAATTGTGTAACATATGATTAAAATTAAAATGATTACAATTCAAATTAGCAGTGTGTATAGCGGTGTACTCTGCCATACAGGAAATGTAACAGGTCAAGACGTCGGTGAGGGTACACTGGCATACTCAATCTTCCGAACGTGGATTTCAAAGAGAACGCAAGGCCAGGAATGTGCCATTTTCAAAATGAGTAGCTTTCTAAACAGAAAATTTTCTGTGGTCTGACATAAATGTGCCAAATTTTCAGTCTTGGAAATTAAGTGAAAGGTTTTGGAAAACTCATGGAAAGCTACTGCTAAAAAAAGTGTACAAAACCTGGTTTATTTAATTTTAGCATTTTTGGTTGTGTGTGTTTGTCTTGTATTGTTTTATTTACTTTACTTTTTTGTATTTTGTTGGTTGTTTTGTTTTTATTTGTGTGTATTGTTGTTTTTGTGTTTGTCTATTTTAAGGCTTTTTGTTGGTATTTGAGTTTTTTGGGGGGGTATTTTCTGTTGGTTTTTGTATGTGTTTTTGTGTTTTCTTTATTGTTGGTTTATGTGTCGAGTTTCTTGTTTTTTTGGGGGGGTATTTTTCTTGCATTAAAAGCCACTATAAAGCGTGGCTGCTCTCAGTGAACAGTGACACTATTTGAAAAATATTTAGATTTTGATTTTGTTTGTGTGTAGTCATTGGTGTGTTTTCTCTGCAGGCATCACTGGATGTATAACGCAACGTCGTACCATCACAGCTACGAGGACAGCGGCCTGCTGTGCATCCACGCCAGCGCCGACCCCCGACAGGTCGCCTCAAACTTCTGTCACAAATCTAACGCATTATGTTCATACTTACTTCAACTCGCTCCTGCAGGTTCGCGAAATGGTGGAGATCATAACACGGGAGTTCATTCAGATGACAGGAATGGCAGGAGAGGTTGGAGCGTTAGTTGGCCTTGTATGGTTTTTTTTGTTTTGTTTTGTGTTTTTTTTGGTCATTTATATTGTTATGTTTGTGGTCCCAGATGGAGTTGGAGCGAGCCAAGACGCAGCTGAAGTCCATGCTGATGATGAACCTGGAAGCCCGGCCAGTCATCTTTGAGGACGTCGGCCGCCAGGTGCTCTCCACGGGCAAGAGGAAGCTGCCGCATGAACTCTGCGCGCTCATAAGTGAGTACGGGATTGTTAGGAAAAGGGCAGTGTCAAGTGTCATATGATTTCAACAACAACATGGTAGTGTATTGATCTAAATGTAAATTATAAATTTGCAAAATATTCAAAAACAAAAGAGAATTCTATTTAAAAAAAGTTACAAAAAGAAGCGTGTATAAAATATTTAAAACCAAGAAAAAGCTATTTATCTACAAACAAAATACAAAAAAGAAATTTAACAAAAGTATTTGATTAAAAATAAATATTCTACAGCAAAAAGGAAACTTATAGAAATATATATATTTTTGGTCTACAAAATATCTAAAATAAAAATGTTTAGTATTTAAAAGTAATAAGTCCTACAAAAATATTTTAAAAAATTTAATCTAAGAAACGAGAATTTTTACACAAATGTAAACATTCTATTTTATTAAAAAGTAAACTTCTGATTTTTGTTAAAATTAAAACAAGGCTATACATTTTTAAATAAAACTTTTAAAAAAGGAAGAAAATATACAAAACTTAAGAAAATAAATTCTACATTAGATATCTAAAAAAACAAATTGTAAATATATTTTTAAAAATAAGAAAATCTACTAACTTTGGTTAAAAGTAAAACAAATCTATGCAAATATTTTTAATTTTCTTCATTAAAAGATGTCTATAATAAACACAAAGAAAAATACAAATTTTAAAAATAAAAAACTTAAAATGAACAAAATTTCTCAATTCTCTAACAAATATCTAAAAAATAAACCGAAGATATTTAGTTTTACAAATAAAATAAAATGTATTTTTTTAAAGTAGCATGTTAAATATAAAAAAACATTAAAAAGAAAAGAAAAAAAAGGGGGCGGGAAATAAATAGCTACAAAATAATTAAAAGGAATCTGCATGCAAAAACTATTTAAAAAAAAAAAAAAAAAAAAGAAAATCTGCAAAAAGGTTTTAAGACATTTTACAAAAATGTACACCATTATATTCTGAGCGGGATATTTTTGTGTGCGTCACAGGCGAGGTTAAGGCAGGCGACATCAGGCGAGTGACTGCCAAGATGCTGCGCAGCAAGCCGGCCGTGGCGGCTCTGGGGGACCTGACGGAGCTGCCATCCTACGAGCACATCCAGGCCGCTCTGTCCAGCAAAGACGGACGCCTACCGCGCACCTACCGCCTCTTCCAATAAAACCATCTAAAATCATGTAAATAACACCAACAAACAAAAAACACTCACACTGAACTCTCCGGGAGGGACTCATACCTGGAGTCGACAGTAAGTCACCTGTAATACACGCTAGTATTTATTCTTTCTTTGTGCTTCATCGTTTTTTTCTTAAAGGGACAGTTGATTATTTTTTTAAAGCATAATTATTGTAAGCACTGACAATTGACCACTGGATTGGTGAAAAAAATCATAAAGTATGAACGAAGGACACTGTGTGGCTTGTATGATGGACATTTCTGGCGAGAAGCTGGGGGGAAAAAAATCTTATAAGCCATTTTATCTGACTGAAACGTGGACGTCAACTGTTAAATAAAAGCAATCTATTCACCTTGGTTTTTTTTTTTGGTTTTTTTTATTATAATGCTTCTGTAGAAAGAGATCCTGAGGAGATGCAAACAGGCACTTTTTTTTTAAAAAAACGTTTTACATGGAGATGACAAATGACTAAGGTTTCAGTACATGGACAAGTTACACACAAACGTTTTAATATGAGTAATACAAAGGCAGGGGTTCTCAAACCTTTTGGGTTCGGGGAAGAAAGTGCCCTGAGACAACTTCAGTTGTAATTTGATTTTCATAATCCTAATGCTACTTAAACACCACAGAAATTAAAAACTAGCCTATTTTTGAAAAAAAAAAAAAGTAAAATGTTTTGAGAGAAAAGGTAATTTTCACCAAAACAATGATGTATTTCTTTGGGATGAAAAGACAATTTTATAAGAATTGTGTTTTTCCAAGATAGCTGTAATATGGTAACAATTTCAGATTTTTTAGAACTAATGTGAAAGTATTTTTTTACTTTTGTTTCGTCCATCTTTACAAAAACAAAGATGTGTTGTGTTGGGATTAAAACTGGTATGAGGTCCAAGATAGTTGTAATATATTTTTTTAAGTTAAAGTATTTTTTCAATATATTTTTTTAAACCTTTAAGAGCAAATACTTTTTGCTGGGATAAAAGGTAATAATTTTATGAGAATGTTTCCAAGATACTTCAATAAATTATGTTTTCTTAAATTGTGCTTGGTGATAGTGTTTTAAAGAAAAACATAACATTTGCAGAACAAAGACATATTTTGTTGTAATTTTTATGTTTTTCCAAGTTAGTTTCAAATTATGAAAACAACTTTTTTTTAACAGGTTTATGTTATATGTCACAATCATAGAGCTTTTAATTGGCCAAAGCTACGGTAAGGAGGAAGAATTGGTTATGTTTGTTTATCATTAGCCTAACAGCATAATTGCCCAAGTCATGTTTAACTTTGTCACAATACCAAAAAATACATTTGTGCTGGCTAAAAATGCTTTTTTCTTCATGTCTGTGTAAAATCTCTGTCATCCCGGTCAGTAATCCACAATGGTTGAATCGAAGCAACTGGACTCTTGTTTGTTGAATTAGTTTTTTCTTGTTTTCCAAAACCGTTCAAAGAAATGGCAGGCAATTATGTTCACAATGAATACTTTGCACTTTTAAAAAAAAATATCACATAATTTATTGCAAGTTATTTTACAGACCCCCAGTTTGAGAACTCCTGATATAAGGCATCTTGTTCGGACCACACATAATATTTGAAATTAATAGATTAAAATGTAGCAGCTGCTCATGATGATAACCTTAAAACCAATAATAATAATAAATCCCCATTCTTTGTAATGGCATCTACAAAACACATCTTTAGTAATGTGCTATTTGCTCTAAAAATGTCCCGAGGCATTAATATTAATACTGATGTTGAATTTAGGGGTATGTCGAGGTTCCTGCCCTCGAGTGCTCCCCAATGTGACCAGTAGATGGCGCTGAGGTACTGTCCGTGGTTTAGGGTGTGTAGTGTTTCACGAGATGGCGCACACGCTGCTTTGATTCTTCATGGCCTCTCTCATCTTTAGCTCTCTGCTGATCCTTCTCTTGATGCCCTCCAGGTACAGACTGCGGTCAAACTGGCCCGCTCCCAATGGAATACTGGACAACATGCACACACAAAATCGGGATTTTGGAGTGGGAATTGGAATGTTTTGCAAACATATATCTACCCATCGATTGACCTACTTACTTTGCCATCCATCTATTTACCTACTCAAGATACCCATTTGTTTACCTATTTTCATACCCATCTACATACCTAGTTATAGGCAATCAATCTACATTCTTTCATACCTATTGACATATCTGGTTACCTACATTCTTACCTAAATTTCGATCCAGGTACCTTCTTACATACCCATTTATTTACCAACTTAGCTATTTATCAACTTACAAATCTGTCTACCTACAAACCGATACACCTACTTGCATACATATCTACTCACATGCCCCCTTTAATTAACTACTTGTATTCCAACCTACCTACTTTCATACCCATCTACATACCTACTTACATAATAACGTATCCATCTATCTATTGAAATACCTATCTATCTAACAACCTGGACACCCATCTACTCCCTTACATACCTGCCGACCTATCTTTCTACTTACTGTACATACCCTGGAACTGTGTCAAGTACCATCCTGTTTCAAACACTCCACTATCATCCCAGTTCTCAAGAAACCTGCAATCTCGGGTCTGAATGACTACAGGCCTGTCGCCCTGACAGCTGTGGTCATGAAGTCCTGATGGGCAGGACACAGCAGGTGAGCCTGGGGGACACCGCCTCCTCCACACCCACCACCAGCACCGGGGCGCCCCAAGGATGTGTCCTCTTCCCGCTGCCCTTCTCGCTCTACACGAACGACTGAACCTCAACGCACCCAGCTATCAAACTTCCAAAGTTTGCAGACACCACCACAGTCATCGGCCTCATCAAAGACTGTGTCCAACTGCCCCGTGTCAACCGTTGAAACCTTGAAGTTCCTGGGAATTACGGTCCTGAAGTGGGAGACTAACATCAACTCAATTCTCAAAAAGGCCGAGCAAAGGATGTACTTCCTGTGGCTTGTGAGGAAGCACGGCCTGCCACAGGAGCTGTTGAGGTAGTTCTACACAGCGGTCATCGAATCAGTCCTGTGCTCGTCCATCACAGTCTGGTTTTGTGCTGCCACAAAAAAGGAAAAACTCCAAATGCAATGGACAATCAGGACTGCCAGAAAAATCTTCAGTACCCGCCCTGCCCACCCTTGAGAACTTGCACGCTGCCAGAACTAAGACAAGAGCATGCAAAATCCTCTTGGACCCTCCACATCCTGATCACCACCTCTTCTAGATCCTTCCCTCAGGTAGGCGCGATGGAACAATGCTAACTAAAACCAGCAGACATTCCAACAGCTTCTTCCCTTTTGTCATTAAATTGCTAGAGGCTAAGTGAAGCTCCGGAGTGTTTTTATGTCTCAAAAGTATTTATTGTCAAAATGGCTGTCTGTCATTGTACTAGATCGGCTCCAACTACCGGAATTAATTTCTTGTGTGTTTTTGACATGCTTGGCGAATAAAGAGGATTCTGATTCTGATCGATCTGAACCTTCTTACGTACCCATCTTCCAGTCCAGCTACTTACTTGCATACCCATTTATTTACCTACTTACAGTGCTATGAAAAAGTTATTGTTATTGTTATATTTTTGCATAGTTTCCCCACTTTGATTAAGATCAAACAAATGTAAATATCAGACTCATATATAACCCAAATGAACTTAAAATGTTGTTTTTAAATGGTGATTTAATCTGAGACGCACAAAAATTAGCAGGGATGCATGAAGCATAGTTATTCTGCATCCTTAGACTCATGGTTAATGACTCGCCACACATATGTGTGTGTGTGTGTGTTGGTAAAGAGCTTCCACACAGCGAATCGAAAGTAAGAATCCTTGGTGCTAGCTATTCAGAGACAAAGTGGGGCGGGTTATTGTTCCACACAATGCGCACGGGAGTTTTCATTGTTGTGGTAACACGCCACGCCACTCACGATGGCAGCAACACGCTGGCAGAACGACGTTTGCTCCGTGGATGCACACAATCGGGAGAAAGTAGTAGTTAACTGTTTTTTACATTCGCTAGCCTGCTATGCAAAAAAATATAACAATTTGAGAAGGTAGCCAATACTTTTTCACGGCACTGTTTTTTTATACACACACATCTACAAATATATATTCTGTCTATGTGAGTGTCATCATGGTGCTCACGTGTCTCGGCCCGCCTTCAGTTTGACGTGGTAGATGCCGATGACGGGTCGGTGGTCTGAGGTCTTGATGCTGGAGCAGCTGGAGTATTTGAGCACGTGGATGTCATCTGCGTACCTGGTCCGAAACAAAATCCTGTCCTGGAGAAGCGCACAAACACATTTTTTTGTATAGGCGGTGTTCCGGGTGGTGTTTTGTGGTGGTGTTTCATACGGTGTATGATGGCGTCCTCTGTTTGGCGCTGGTGTCGTACACGTCACTGCCGATGTCAAACTTGTACGTGGGCAGGAAGTGGATACCAGCCTCCTGGAAGCCTTTGAAGATAGAACCTGGCGACACCACACAATTTGCTTTCCAATTCATTCTATGGCAACACATCTAAAGAACCTACCCATCTAACTCACTACCTCTACCAAAGGTCCAAATCTATTTTATCTACCTACCTATATAGTATGTATATAGTACATATCTACCGATCTATTGACCTCAATACCTACCTAGCTACCTGTACATACCTGTATCCATCTCACAACCTCAATATCGACTGTATCTAGCTACCTACCCACCAACCTACCTCAAAACATCTCTCTTCATCTACTGGCCTCTCTCCCTACCTTAAGGCTTCTCTACCGACCTCAATACCTTTCTAGCTATCTGCCTTCATACCTACGCCTAACCTACCTACCTCTCCATCTACCTGCCAATCTCCTTAGTAACCTACCTATCAACCACACGAAAATCCATGAAAATGTACCGTCTTTCATCTCCTTGGACAGCTGGTCGTGCTCCATCAGGGCGTCCATGTCGTCCCCGGACGCACGCTTGATGATACTGTCCACGCTGGCCCGCTCGTGACCTAGACGGAAGTTGAAGTCCCCGAACCAGAACACCTGGTCGAATCTCGTGGTGACGTCAGCTACATAAAGTAAAGACACACAAACAGAATCACACCACCTTAGCGTTAAAACACGACACCAGCACCATCTAGAGCAAGCTTTGAACTGCGACTGTGCCTTCAAGTTAAAGTTCAATTCATTCAATTGTGTTGCAGCACCCCCTGGAGGACGGTAGCTGACCATGCACATTTACAACTGATGGAAAATAGCCAAAATCAGGGTTGGGGCACACTTTTGTGCTCAAGGGCCATTTTATTTTGAAAATAGACAGATGGGCCAAGTCATTCAAAGATGACATTAGGGGGGGGGGGGAAAGTAAAAGTTCAGATAATTTATTTTAATAATAATTCAAAATAAATGTATTCATTCAGTACATGTTATTTTATGATTTACAATAACTCAACTAAGAAATGGTTTAATGGGAAAAATGAATTCAACATTGTTTTTTGAAAAATGAAGATTTGGGATGTAAATGTACAAAAATGGGGTTATTCCAATCTGGTAGTTTATAGTAACATTCAGGATTCCCACTGCCAGATTATTTAATCCCAAATCAAATCATCTGTAAATCATTTATTTTTTTTAAGGGTAATGTTCTAAGATGATCTTGAAATGAGATTTAATTGTTTGGGCATATCTAGAATTTTTAATTGGCCCAAATCTAAAATAGGGAGAAGTACTTGCGTTATAATGTTTGTTTTATTGAAGTTCCTGTCCCCACATGTACAGGGGTGTGAATAAGTGTTTGCCCCCTTCCTGATTTCTTATTTGTTTTGCATGTTTGTCACACTTAAATGGTTCCCATCATCAAATCAATTTATAAACACAAAATGCAGTTTTTAAATAAAGGTTTTTATTATTAAGGGAGAACAAAACCGAAATGGCCCTGGGTGAAAAAGTGATTGCCCCCTAAACCTAATAAGTGGTTGGGCCACCCTTAGCAGCAACAACTCCAAAACAAGCGTTTGAGTCTCTTACAGCGCTGTGGAGGAATTTTGCCCAACTCATCTTTGCAGAATTGTTGTAATTCAGCCACATTGGAAGGTTTTCGAGCATGAACTGCCTTTTAAGGTCATGCCACAGCATCTCAACTTTGACTAGGCCACTCCAAAGTCTTCATTTTGTTTTTCTTCAGCCATTCAGAGGTGGACTTGCTGATGAGTGTTGGATCATTGTCCTGCTGCAGAACCCAAGTTCATTACAGTGTGAGGTCACGAACAGATGACCGGAGAGTTTCCTTCAGGATTTTTTGGTAGACAGCAGAATTCATGGTTCCACTTATCACAGCAAGTCTTCCAGGTCCCGAAGCAGTCTACTTCACTTGATCAGGCAGGTCCTATATAAGTGATTTCTTGATTGAGAACAGGTGTTGCAGTATCAGGCCTGGGTATAGATAGAGCAATTGAACTCAGGTATGATAAACCACAGTTATGCCTTAATGTGGGGGGTAATCACTTTTTCACACAGGGCCAAGTGGGTCTGTATTTTTTACTGCCTTAGTAAATAACCTTCATTTAAAAACTGCATTTTGCGTTTACTTGTGTTGTCTTTGACTAATATTTAAATTGTTTCATGATGGTAAAAATTTCAGTTTGACAAATATGCAAAAGCCAAATAAGAAATCAGGAAGGGAGCAAACACTTTTTCCTACCACTGTAGGCATGCACTTTCCAATGGGACACTGTGTAAGAATTACTCCCATCTAGCGTTGACGTTGTGTATTACATCCAAATGTACAGCGCACTCTAGCGCCTCAGTTTCCCAAACACGTATTGCAACAATGGGAGTAGTTGTATATCAAAAAAACCTCGAACATGGGAACATTTGTCGGAACACCAGCTAATACGGGACCATTGACCCCCACTGGGTTCTGCTGCCTATAGTAAATAACATTGTCTAACAAAACCGAATGAAATAGGGCTTGGAAACAGCTTTGCATTGTGGGTTGAGCCAGTCGCAATGGCTTACTAGGCAGGATGTAAAATGACCGTGTGTTTTTCGGACTGAAAACATGTTAGAAAGCATGAAACTGAAAGAGAAACTGCACCGCGATACCTGAAAAAATACATGCAAGTACAAGTGGTTTGGATCTGAAATAAATTCCAGATACAGAGTGGAGCAGCGACCGGCCGGACCAACTGCCTCTGTTGTGTGCAGCCCACTCGCGTACCTCGTGTGTGGCGTACCTACACGTTGGAGCAGTTTAAGAATTGTAAATCGTTAGCATCTCATGCGCAGTTTGCCAACGTGTGGATGCAAGATCTTAACATGACGAAGCCGACCAGCGAACAATGGCAACGCGTCATTCGGACGAAGATGCATGGAGCGAATCAAGTTGCATGTGTGTTTGCAATTTCTGCATCCCTTTTAAAATCTTTTGCTCTCATGAGCTCCTTCCACCTGGGGAAGGCTAGCCTCATCCTCTTTTGAATGTGTCGCTACTTAAGTTGCCTTTTTCGCTTTCTCCATTGCATATCCATGGTTGTGCATTATGCTGCAGCAGTAATGGAGATTTGCCGTGGTATGCTAATAAGCTCATCTTCGCCTCCAGTGTCTCATTATTCCGCGTTTGGTGCTGCTTGTCCCCTTACGGCGGCTGTAGTTTCAAGATGGCAGACATCTACTGGGTCACGACTCTTATGTATAATTAAATCTAAACTCCTTCGCTTTCGAGAATGTATCGGATGATTAGCAGAGGTCATAATACACCAATGACAACACGTATAAACACAGACATCAATTTTGGCCAGTTAACAACTGAAAATGCACACAGTGTCCCTTTAAAATGATACGACCGAATTTGTTTGCAATTTTGGAGACCCCCAGGCTAAGGACCACCGTTTGACAACCCCTGTCTTACATGACGTGGATCGGTATGGGTTGGTATCCGGGAGGCCCTTGGGAAGTGCCAACGCCTCCACGATCTTGTTGTAGTCCAAGATCCTCTCGTACACTTTGGCATCTCCGGCTGGAAGACATTTTGTAACAGTGCGTCAGAATAATACATTTTGTATATCGCTTGTCCTCACTTGGGTGCCAGGTGAGCAGGCGCTTATCCCAGCTGACTTTGAGCGAGAGGCGGGCTACACCCTGGACTGGTTGCTAGCCAATCGCAGGGCCCATACAGACAAACAAGCATTCACACCTTCACACAAATGGACAATTTAGAGGTTTCAATGAACCAACAAGAATTTTGGGGGGAATGTGCCAAAAAGGTGCATTCCAAAGTGTGACTTTGATGCTTACAGGTGAAGTGTGATGTGATGAAGAGGAAGGACGTGCCGAAGAAGGTGAAGGCCACAGCCACCGCCCCTTTGGTCTTGATCTGCGAGATGATCCTGGTGGTGACGGTGGCGTGCTCCACTTCGGAGCAGAACCAGATCAGGTCCCTGCGGATGAAGGCGCTGAGGTGCAGGACGCCGTGGGACGCCGCGTACAGCATCACGTAGTGTGGACCCAGAGACTCCTGTAGGCGTGTCTCCCACTCCCTCCTACACACAGGCACACAAACACACACGTACACACGCACGCACGTGTAGCCGTGTGATGCACAAAACAACTCAATAGATTGAAGTTGAGTACCTGTCAGGACATCCTTCCTGCACTCCGATAATGTAAAAGTCTTGCGCAAATTCTGAGTCGGTCGGAAGGAGGAGGTCGTCGAGATTGGACGGGAGGCCCTGGGGGGGGGGGGGAATTAACAAACAAACACACGTTCATTATAATTCAATGATCCCCACGCCAATCTAGCGTTGTCAAAAAGCAGCGCAGTACCTTCTCCCCCTGCATGTTCCAGGTGACCACATATATGCCCAGCCTGCGGTCCGGGAAGTAGCGCTTGAGCTCCTCCACCCCCAGCAGGGCGCCGCTGCCCAGTCCTCCTCCCTCCAGAAAACTCCTGGGAAGACACCACGCTGACTTCATTTCTTTGTTTTTGTTTTTTTATTTTTTACACCCGTGAGGCAGTTAAGAAATTCAAATGTGGCTTCAAACTCTCGCCAGTACTTTACAGCTAATCAAGGTTTTATGAAGGTCATATTTTAAACTTGGAACATAGGGCTGGGTGACATGGCCAGAAAATACAATCTCCAATTTGTTTTCACAAAATTCCGATTGTTAACCATTTTCTCCCATTCATTCATAGAAAAAGCAAATGACAATGAAAAAGTACAGGACAGCTAACTGAAAAATGTACCTAGGTACAATAACCAAGTATTTGTATTAATTGAACACTCAGATAAAACAAATATTTTGCAATAACATTTATTGTAAAAATATTTGTGTCTCCGATTACTGTTTTGTAATGATTTTTGACATTTATTTGGTAATGTTTAATGATTAAACAAAACCAAATAAATAAGCAATATCACACGAGACAGAGTTATGGTGTACTCACCAACTTTTTGGAAACTGAGAGCTACTTCTTGGGTACTGTTTAATGTGAAGGGCTACAATATTTTTATATAGACTTCTGAGGTATACGCTTCTGTGATCAACTTCAGGTTCAACTACATGTGAATTACACGTTATTCATACTACGACTGCAAATGGTTATTTTTCTAATAGATGAAACAGAATATTTTTTTCATCAATTGATTGTGATTCATTTATTGGTTAGGTCCATAGGGGAAAATGTTGATCATGGTGTTGCAAAGTAAAAGCAGATGTTTGCAAATGTCGTATTTTGATTAAAAAACTAAGATAATCAGTCTGCGTTCATGGAGGACTATAGAAATCAGAGAATATTTACTGGTGAGAGGCTGAAATCGCAGGATTTTGAGATTTGGTGTTAAAGAACGGCTCTAAACGATTAATACATGACCACAATAGTTGTACATTATTTTGATAATCGATTAGTTGTCGGTTTATTGTTGAAGCTCTGGTTACTTCCCACCACTGGTGTGAATGGTAAACAATAGGAGCGGCAGCTTCCTAATGCGAATGACCAACTCCCCCTCGGGCCTACACTGGCATAGTGGGTGAGAGGAACAGATACCTACAACATCTCTTTAGGTGCAATACCCAAGTGTTATCACTTTCCACCACTGGTCCAGCGTACCTGTTCCTAACTTCCTGAGGTTTGATGGGACTCAGCACGCTGCTGGTGGATCTCATGGAGTTGACGGACACGCTATCCGAGCCGGCGTCGCTTTCGCTCAGGTTCCTGTGCAGCAGCAGCCTCTCGGCGCTCCTCCTGGCGACGTAATCCGAGCAATCTTTGTCAATCCGATTAGCGGCCCTCAGAGCGGCCGACACGAAATTGTGCTGAAGGGCGGGCAGCGGCGCCGAGACGGGGTGCACCGGCGACAGGCGCAACCTGGAGGCCCGCAGCCGGTGCTCCGGGAGGTCGCGCCGCGGCTCGGCGACCGGGCTCAGCGGGCTGCGGTCGAACTCGGACAGGCTGCCGCCTCGCTTCCGGAACGCCTCGGGGGTCGCCACGTTGGGCTCGCTCGTGGGGGAGCCCACGTCCTTGAGGGAGTCCGTGGACGAGCCCACCGGGTCGCTCAGACTCTCCTGGCTGGATCTCAGCCTCCGGGCTCGGACGCTCTCCTGCGGCATCTTCCTGGCCTTCCACTTGCTGGGCAGCGAGGGCGGCCGAGGCTGGTACGGGCTGTCCCCGGCCGCGTTCCGCGCAGCCTGCTGCAGTTTGAGGGCGTTGTTGAACTCCTTGCACATTTTGCGCTCCGCCGAGGGGGCATTGGGAGCTCTGCCGTCACTGGCGACCGTCGCCGGGATGTTGTTGGCCGGCCTCGCGCCGTCCACTCCGTTCTCCGTCATCCTTGCTTGGCTCGTCGTTAGCCGCAAGCTAAACTAACTCAGCGTAGCCCGAATAAACGCACTATGCATCTTCGCGTAGGCATTATATACATTCTCGCTGTTGTTTACATGTCATTAAACTATAAATAAATCAGACATTTGCAGCACAGTGTACCGTCGTGCTACCGCCCATCCGGAGCGTCTAGTTTAAAAAATAAAAACAAGTAGCCGCGCGACTTCCTTAGCAACGTTTGACAACAACTACTTCGTTGCCAGGAGGGAGGAGGCAACATGGTCAGCGCGGCGCCGTACTGCCCCTGTGTGGTCAGTGGGGGAAGTACATGCAATAACTACGCTATCTATCTATCTATCTATCTATCTATCTATCTATCTATCTATCTATCTATCTATCTATCTATCTATCTATCTATAAAACTCTCACATAGGTACACATGTGCTAATAACACCCAATGCAGGAACTCAAAATGAAAATCAAAATATAAGAACACTGACTGTGGGTTAGTATTTCAAACAATTGTTAGGGCTTCAAGCCAGGGTGAGGGGTTTAAATTAAGGTCTCTAGAAAGGGTTAGAGTTCCAAGGTAGGGTTATAAACCTGGGTTAGGGCTTCAAACAAATTAGCGTTTCAAGACAGGGTTGGGATTCCAAATTAGGGTTTCACACAAAGGGGAGTATTCCAAATTAGGGTTTCAAATCTGGGTTAGGGTAGATTAGGTAAATTTGGGATAGGGTTTCAAACAAGGTTCAGGTTTCAAATCAGGGTTTCAAAGCATGTTCAGATGTAGGGTTTGAAATTAAGGTTTCAAGCCTTTGTAAGGCCTTTAAAGGTTTCAAGTCAGGTGAGGTTTTTAAATTACAGTTTTAAGCCTGGGTAAGGGTTTTAAACAAGGGTTAGGGTATAAAATTGGTAATTGGTGTATTTTAAAGTCAGGGTTCAAATCTGGGTTGGTGTTTCCAATTAGGCTCTTCACCCTGGGTTAGGCTTTCCAACAAGGGTTAGGGTTTCAAGACAAGGTCAGGGCTTTAAATTTAGGTATCTAGTCTGGGTTAGGGGTTCAAACAATGGCTAGAGTTTCAAATTAGTGTTTCAAACCAGGGTTAGGATTCCAAATTAGGGTTTCAAGACAATGCTAGCGTTTCAAACAGGGGGCAGGGGTTTCAAATTAGGGTTTCGGGCATGAGTTAGGGTTTCAAATAAAGGCTTCAGGCCTGTGTTACCATTTTAAAGCAAGGTTTCCAGTCAGAGTGAGGTTTTCAAATGAAGGTTTCAAGCCTGAGTTACAGTTTTAAAGCAATGTTTCAAGTCTGGGTTAGAGGTTTAAAAAGGATCTAGGAGGTTTTACATTTGAGTTTATAGACACTGTATAAAGTTAGTGGTTAGGGTTTTAAATTAAAGTTACATTTTTCAGTTAGGGTTTCAAATTCATGTGTCAAGTCTGGGTGAGGGTTTCAAGCAAATTACTATTGCAGACACACACTAAGGAAACTACTGTGCTCCGAAAAACAATACTATAAGGATTCTTGACCAATCCATACACGCTACATAGACACTCTTGGCAATTGTGTCACTGCTCTGTATTAAATATAAGCGACTGTCTCTATCCAATGAAAAGCATGTGATTCTTCCAATCGTGTAATTAGTAAAGTTAATGATCTCAGACATATTCTGGCGTGTGACGTGAAGCCTTCTCCCTCACTCCCCGCAAGCGAGCAACGTCTCAGAGGGGCGTATTATTAGAAGCACATCTTTTCTTCTCCTCCTTCTCGCTTTTTCTTTATCTTTCCTCCTCCAGAGGATGCGGATGCTGGGGGGAAATCGATAACCCCGATATGAGATGGGGTCCTTAATGAGGATCAGAAACATCTTCATAAAGACCCTTAATCCAGCACTTAATCCCTCGTTACAGAATCATCTGCATTCACCGGGAGGCCTCGTTGTTCATCCCGCCGTCCGCCTTTGTCTTCACTCGCCTTTTGTCATTTTTTTCATGCGCTCTCATTACACTTTCAGATTGGGTGCAAATTGTGCTTTTGTGTGCACTCCTGCCCTATCTCAAATGGAAGACATACAGTATGCTTAATTAATGAAGGAGAAGCACACAAAAGGCACATTTTTTGGGGGTGGGGGGATGATGGCTCTCAAGTGGGGCGTGTGGATTGAAGTTGATGGCAAAAGTTGAACTCTAGAAAACACTGAGTGGCCTTCGAACCTCACAGGAACGCTGTGGACGTGTCTTTTTGGTGCCACGAGAGGTCAGAGGAAGACACACGGTGACAAGAGGCCCCAACAATTAAAAAGAATTCATTTTATTAGACCATCATTCCTCACATCATGGTCCTAATCTTCACATTTTTCAGTTCATAAAACAGGGTTGAGCTATCAAAGTAGGATTTCCACACAGAGTAAGGGTTTCCAGTTAGGGCTTCAAGCCTGAGTTATGGTTTCAGACGGGTTTCAAACCAGGGAGGGCTTCAAATTGGGGTTTCAAAGTAGGGTTTGAAGCCATGGTTTCAAGTGTGGGTTTGCGTTTCAAATTAGGGATTTTACTTTGAAACCTTAACCCTTGTTTGAAACCCTAACCTAAGCTTGAAACTGTAACCCTGTCTTGAAGCCCTAATTATCAACCCTACTTTCAAACCTTAACCCAGGCTTAAAAAGCTTCTTTGAAACCATAACCCAGACCCTAGCGCTGGCTTGAAACCAAAATGTTTGAATGCTTTTGTCCATCCAGTAGGGGAGAATGAGTTTGGATGCCACACATTTTGTATTCATGTGAATTTCTCATCATCAAAACATCATTCAAAAGTCATTCCTACAAGAAACTGGATCTTAAGGTGTTGGCTTGAAATGTGTAGCCCTCTCATTTTCCAACTCATTGTGAAAAAGAGGCAATTAACTATCAAAGACATCGTAACATCCAACCCCATTTTCCTCTATGTTGTTGTATACTTGTTATGAGACACATGTAACAAAGTGAAAGAAAACGGTGTTTTACATCAATATGAGACTGTTCATCACGAAATGTGAAACAAAAGACATTTATTTGATTACTTTATTTCTCCGACTGCTTTTCCCACCCAAAAAAAAAAAATGTTGAATTTTTCCTCGCAATGTTAATATTTGTGTGTTGACAGAGAGGCGAGCGGAGAGGTTCATCCTAAGAAGTGCAGCTGTGTCAACAATCAGCATGTGTATTTCTTAACACGTGCCAAAAACAAATAGAAACCTTCATTTGAAACTTTAAGCCCAGTTTTAACCATAACTAGAAACCCTCCTCCAGGCTTGGCACCCTAACCTAGGCTTAAAACGCTAAATTGTAACCCTAAACCATTCTTGAAACCCTACTTCGAAAGCCTGTCTGTCCCTTGTTAGCCAGAGCTAGGGTTTTAAAGTAAGGTTTCAAGCCAGAGTTGGGGTTTCAACATAGGCGTTCAAGTCTAGGTTAGGGTTCCAAAGAAAGGATTCAATCAAGGCTTAAGGATTTTAAACCAGGGTTACGGTTTAAAACAAGTGTTAGGGTTTTAAATTAGTGTATCAAGCCAGGGTTAGAGTTTCAAATTGGCCTTTCAAGCCTGGTTCAGGCTTTCAAGTTAGGGTTTCCATCCAATTTTAGTTAGGGTTTCAACCCGAGGTTAAGGTACCAATTTAGGGTTTCAAGCCAGGTTTAGGGTTTCAACACTGCGAAAGTTAAGGTTTCAAATTATGCTTTCAAGCCAAGGTTATGGTTTCAAAGTAGGGATTCAAACAAAGATTTGGGTTTCAATTCAGGGTTTGGGTTTAAAATTATGTTTCCAATTTAAACCGAGATTAGGTTTTCAAACAAGAGGGTTTCAAATGAGGCTCTTAAGTCTAGGATATGGTTGCAAGTCAAGGTTAATGCACCATTTTAACGTCACAAACCAAGTTTAGGGTTTCAATTTAGACTTTCAAGCCAAGGATGCGGTTTCAAATAAGGATTAGGGTTTAAAGTCAGGGTTAGGGTTTGAAATCAGGGTTTCAAGCCTCGGTTAGATTTTCAAACAAGAGTTAGGGTTTTAAGTCTGATGGGTTGACAGTGTATCTCTGCCTCTAATGAAACGTTTGCTTTCCCTGCCAGAAGGTGGCAGTGGTTGTCTTGTGCATCCCCATAAACCTCTCGGTCTTTCTCATCTGGTCCGGTGTCAAGGGATAATATTAAGGACAGGCAGGCGGGGTAAGTCATCAAGGGTGTGGAAAGTGGTTTCACCTTGTCTGCGAGTTGAGGGACAGTGCTTTAGTATCGCCTGCTCTATATTTAACAGTACGCTTTCAAAAGGCTGTTGTGTTCAGGGACATCCTGTGTGTAACAGGTGTGCTCCCTTCATGCCTGTGAATAGAACACAAGATACTTTACCACAACAGCTGCAGAAACAAATGACAACTTCCTCCTAATGATGCGGAAATACAACAACAATCATTTGTGTTGCCTCGGAATTGAAGAATGTTAATTTGTTATCAAGGAATAATCCATCTGTCCATTTTCTGTACCACTTATCCGAATTATTTATATTAATGGACACCACAATTACTGACTGAGCAACTGTCTACTTTCCTTCATAGCCAACCTTCCTGCCTATACCTACCTACCTAGCCACCAAGCTATCTACATAATTACCTTTCTACCGTCCTACTTAGAGTAGCTACCTGCTAAGCCCCCCCGAAGCTACCTAACCCATCTACCTTCCTACCTAGCCGCAACCTAGCCACCAAGCAATCAATCAACATACATATCGACCTTCCGAACAAGCTAGCTACCTAGCCACCAAGATAACTAAATGTTTCGCTTCCTACCTAGCCACCAAGCATCCTACCTACCGTCCTACCGAGTTAGCATCGTCCCTAGCCACCAAGCTACCTACATACCTACCTATCCAGAGGCGCTAGAACCTACTTTTTAGTCTAT
Organism: Phyllopteryx taeniolatus; assembly: GCF_024500385.1. Lineage (NCBI taxonomy): Eukaryota > Metazoa > Chordata > Actinopteri > Syngnathiformes > Syngnathidae > Phyllopteryx > Phyllopteryx taeniolatus. Next base: position 13,132,627 of record NC_084504.1, on the reverse strand, counting down.
GTGCCCCTTTGTGTGTGATGTTCCCCTTTTTAGTCATGGAAAATTGCCCTTTTCAGGAATGGAAAACATTTTGCAAAATTAACTGACAGTAACAATTTATTTTGACGAATGTACTTAAAGGGGAAGGAAAGGCAAACATTTTTGGGCAAGAATATGCTGTATGTGCCCCCACTAGTCTAAACCACTGTATTCTGATTATTATTTGTTTGTGGGATAAGAATTAAACAGATAAATTCATCAATTTTCACCTATTCCAGGGGGCGGCCATGTTGGGCAATATTAATGTCACAAGTGCCCAAGCGAACATCACGTGACCAAACACGGAAATCAGGGTATCAGCAATAACTAGCAGAGCTACGGGTTGATTACATGACGGTTTGGACAATATTCTAGCAAGGTTGGATTCATAACTTCATGTCATCAACCTCTGCCTCCAGTCAAAAAGTCAAAGTCAAGGCAACCACGACAGCGATTGTTCATCAGCACCACGGCAATACGCCGGACGTCACCAACACACCACGGAGGCCAACTTCAGAATAAAAGTCACTTCAATAATACATTGGACATCAATGTCTTAATGTTAGGCTTTTATTTTGAAGGTGGTCTCCGTTGCTTGCCGGAGGCTTCCTGCATGAACACATGGCGTAGCGGCCTGACCGCAATTCATATTACCATTATATACTGCTGCCATCAACATTACACCATCGAGAAATTATGTTCATTATTATTATAAATTATTTTCGCTAAATTTATTTCCCTGTCTTTGATTAAGTGGTAGAATATGGGGCTAGCTGCGAGGCGAGTTCACGGTAGGCTCGCGACAGCTGGCACACTACTTTTCCGAGGCAGTTTAATAGGCCAAAATGAACCTGCCCATTTATCTTTGATGCTGACAGCCTGACACAGTTGCAGTTCCTACCGATCCATTTTTAATAAACTAGGCTTGCTCAAATGTAAGGGAACGTGCTAGCTAGTGATGTCACTTTGTCCTTTTTGCCGGAAGAAGGGTCAGATTCATGTCACATTCTCGTGACTTTTGCAAACGGAATGACGTAAAAATGGCGGCCCCCAATGCAGTGTTTTAAAAGTATTTTTTTAGAGTAAAAACTTCATAGATTTCAGTAAACTGCATCAGATAAAGAAGATATGGACATTTACAATATTTACTTTGCGGTTTACTTCCACTTTACATACATTTCAGAGTCTGTAAAGTAGTCAAATCGGTACTTGTACTGTTAAGTCTTTTTTTTTTTTTTTTAAACACAAATATCTGTACTTCTACTGAAGTACTAGCGTGAGTGCTTTAGCCACCTGCGTCCATTCCCAAACAGAGCCAGCCTCTGCTGTTTATTTACAAATCATTAGGGAGCTTGGGAAGAGCCTCTCTTCAGACTCGATTTGGTCGGCTTTTCCGCGGTCACGTTTGCCAGTGTGTCGACAGACACACTGGCAGGGCATCAAAGAGCAACGTGGCTGATGGGAGACCGCTCACTCAGTCCTAATCTGCTCGCAGGAGGGAGGATCCAATCTGGATCTTCTCTTTCAATCCTGAGGTTTTCCAAGTTAGACAATGCATTAACCAGATAAAGGCCTCTCGACTGAGGCTGGATCTGCGGGAGCCTGACTTTCTTTTCCTCCCTATCTCGTCCGCGGATGTCTTAAGCTTGGCCTTCTTTCCTGCCTCTTTTATCATAGCTGTCGTCTTGGGTTTCTTTGCTCTCTATACTTTTCCACCATAAAAACCAAAAAAAAACAAAAGACCTGATACATTTCAAATGTCTTTGTCTTCGCCATAGTATTCTATACAGGTTAAGGTTGAGACTAGAAATTAAAAGAAGGCCTATGCATAATTTTCCATTAAAGTAGGGCTTCGAGACAAGGTTAGGGGTTCAAGTTAGGGTTCGGAGCAGGTGTTAGTATTTGAATTTAATGTTTCAAGCCAGGGTTAGGGTATAAAGCAAAGTTTAGGGTTTCAAATCGGGTTAGGGTTTCATTTCATAGTAGGGTTTCAAGTCAGGGTTAAGGTTTTATATTAGGGTTTCAAGTTGAGGTTAGTGTTTCAAAGTAGGGTCTTGAGACAGGTTTATGGTTTCAAGTAGGGGTTTTAATCCTGGGTTAGGATTTCAAGCCAGGGTTAGGGTTTCAAGGGTTTCAAAGTAGGGTTTCAGGCAAAATTAGGGTCTTCAAAACAACTTGGGATTTCAAGATGGAGTTATGGATTCAAAGGAGGGTAACAGGTTGTGGTTAAGGATTCAAGACAGGGTTGGGATCTCAACGTAGGGTTTCAAGTCAGGGTTGGTTTCCAAGTAAGGGTTTCAAGCCTAGATTAGGGTTTCAACTGATGGTTAAGGTTTTAAAGTAGGGTTTCAAGTCAGAGTTAGGCTTCCAAAGTAATGTTTCAAGTCAGGATTAAGGTTTCAGTGTAGAATTTCACATCGAGGTTAAGGTTTCAAAGTAAGGTTTCAAGACAGGAATGGTTTTCAAGTCATGGTTAGAATTTTAAAATAGGGTTTCAAAACAGGCTTGGGATTTCAGGATAGGATTTTTAATAGGCCTTTCTATGGAATCAGATTTGTGCCAAAAAGATTCACATGAAAATGTTTAACTCTGATTCCATACGTACCCACATGATCACATGGGTTACGCGTCCAATCGGGTGCATATATATTCTTAATGAGGAAGTGGAGCGCTGTAGTCTCGCTCTAACAGCCTGGCTAAATAGTGTGGCTGCGTATGCCTGGCCCAAAGCTGTGATAGCTGTGATAGGTTCCAGCACGCCCGCAGTGAGGATAAGTGGTACGGAAAATGGATGGATGGATGGTTTCAAAGGAGGGTAACAGGTTGAGGTTAGGGTTTCAAGACAGGGTTGGGGTTTCAAAGTAGTGTTTAAAGACAGGGTTAGGTTAGGGTTGCAGCCAGGGGTTAAGCTTTCAAAATAAGGTTTCAAGTCAGGGTTAGGCTTTACATGTAGGGGTTCGAGTGAGACATGATTAGGGTTTCAAAGTACGTACGGTTTCAAATTAGGGTTCAAACCAGGGTCGTGGATTCAAGGCTGAATTAGGATTTCAAACCCGTATTAGGGTTTTAAAGTAGGGTATCTCAAAAGGGTTTTGGTTTCAAACCAGGGTTTCAAGTCAGGGTTAGTGTTTTAAGATCAGGTTTCATAATAGAGTTTCAAGTTTAGTTTAAGGTTTCAAGACAAAATTAGGGTTTCAAACTCCGGTTACAAACCAAGCTTAGAGTTTTAAATTAGGGTTTTAAACCAAGGTTAGGTTTTAAAAGTTGGGTTTCAAGCCAAGCTTTGGGTTTCAAAATAGTGCTCCAGCTCGATCAGGATGAATTATAGTTTAATCAAATTTGAGCTCAAGAAATGTATTAAATTTCAATGAAAACATTTATTAGTTATACTATTATACTATTATATTATTAGCGATCAACTCACAAGAGCCCGACTGATTGGCGCGTCGTTTTCAATTGGAGGCCAATCAGTGTGAAGCTGCTGTCAAGTGTGCACTACTTCCAGTGTGACGGATGGGAGTGTTTCTCCCTTGCAGACGCAGCGAAGGACATCCAGATGACAACACTACTGGGCAGGAAGGGAAGCGGAGGGAGGATAAGCGGGATGGTGGTGTGATGGCAGAGGGAGCCCCAGACGTCACATCTGCCACTAAAATGTCCCATGGCCTCCAGGGCATGGGAACCTTGGTCCTTTCACCCCTTCCCCCCCCATCCAAAGTCAGACACAATTCCAAATTTAGCTGTGTAAGTATGGAAAAAATAATAGAAACTCTTCAAACTAGGATGTCCACTGTCCTTGTCCTCCCTCACCTTGTTTCCATGGCAACACATGGCAGATCTCCATGACAACTGGAGATAACGCCCTATTACAGACTTTTCGATCATGATGGAAAGTCTGAGTGAGACTTTACATCATACTCTGTGTGTGTGTGTGTGTGTGTGTGTGTGTGTGCCCGTGTGTGTGTGTGTTAAAACTATATCAAAAGCTATCAGGGTTAGGTTGAGGGTCCGGGGACCCTAACATATCCCTAAATCATCACAGTAATAGATCACAGTAATAGATGGTGAGTACAATTTGTACAAAAGTTAGAAACTGTAACTATATGCAACAAAGGGAAGGGGAAAAAGCCCACTAATCTGTTCCAGCACACACTTCAAACGCTGATGAAATGTACACTTTGGCAGCGTTTGATTTCAGAATGTATCCCAAATCAAACTGTCAGTGATATATGTATATATACTCACATTAAGGGGATGAGGGACATTTTTCAGGGAAGTTTGCTTATGTTGCAAGTTACTGATGAACCTGGCAGCACTAGAATTGTTTTTTGCCTAGCTTCATATGAATAAAATAAAATAAGGGTACTTTATTGATACTAGGTGAGAAATATAAAAGTAAAATAAATCTAATACGATAAAATCAGAATCATTTATTAAGCCCAAGGGTATAATGAAATAAATTAACCAAAAAGTCCAAATAAATAGCTTATTGATCCCGAGGGGGGAAATGTGTGTGTGTGTGCGTATGTGGGGGGGAGAAATAAGCAGAATAATTTCTTGACCACAGGAGCAAATTTGTAAAATTTGTATGTGCCCTGCGATTGGCTGGCAACCAGTTCAGTGTGTACCCCGCCTCCTGCCTGATGATAGCTGGGATAGGCTCCAGCATGCCCGCGACCCTAGTGAGGACAAGCGGCTCAGAAAATGGATGGATGGATACTGGTCCGAGGGGTTAAAATAAAATAGAAATGTCTATAAATAAATCCAAATGATTTCTTGATCCCTGGAGAAAATTTTTGAAAATAAACTAAAGCTAAAATTAAAACACAAACAGAAAATTAAATCTGAATAATTTATTGATCAAGTACTAAAATAAAATGAAATTAAAATTTCAATGAGAATATTTTTTGGCTCATTTGGGGGAAATTTGTCATAATAAAATAAATACTGGTCAAATAAAATTCAATCAGAATACTTTGTTTTGATTAATTGCCAGAATAAAATAAAATAAAGGAATGGTTTTAATTAACTTAATTTAAAAAAAGATCCATATTTATTCAAATGTCTTAACATCCCTTCCTGACTTATTTTCAGCCCGCTAGAAGCATCCATCCATCCATTTTCCGAGCCGCTTCTCCTCACTAGGGTCGCGGGCGTGCTGGAGCCTATCCCAGCTATCATCGGGCAGGAGGCGGGCTACACCCTGAACTGGTTGCCAGCCAATCGCAGGGCAGAAACAAACAAACAACCATTCGCACTCACAGTCACACTTACAGGCAATTTAGAGTCTTCAATCAACCTACCATGCTTGTTTTTGGGATGTGGTAGGAAACCGGAGTGCCTGGAAAAAACCCACGCAAGCACGGGGAGAACATGCAAACTCCACACAGGCGGGCCTGGGGATTGAACCTCGGTCCTCAGAAATATGAGGCAGACGCTCTAACCATTTGTTCACCGTGCCGCCCCCGCTAGAAGTCAGCCTAGTTTAAAGCCACGACAATACAGAGACATTTATTTGTGAAGTTCAAATCTAGAATGACGAGTGCTGGGTTTATGGGTTGGTTTGTCCCTGTTGTGACATTCCAGCGAAGGTCACTAGTGGCCTCATTATGTCTAAAGATAGAACTCACTGTGTGTCTACTTTTTTTCCTTTGGTCTTCAGTTCCAGGGGTTGATGCTTTGTCAAACACTGAAAAACACATTTAAGCAAAAATGCTAACAGCTGAAGGCGCCAAATGCAAATGTCCTGCTGAGTATTTGTTTGTTGCTGCTTAAACTGTTATCTACAACAATGTGCAAATGCGGCAGGGGAAAAGTTGCAAAGAGTCTGCGAGATTTGTGTGGACTTTCACACGGAAACACTCATGCTGTTTCCTGATGTCAGAGCCTCTTTCCCAGGCTCCTGAGGAATTTGCTTGGGAAACAAAAACGATAGGGGTTTGCATCAGAAGTGGAAAAATTACCCAGTACCGATTTTTTTGTGTAAGAAAAAGACTCTGGTAAAAGTAGAAGTACAGGTTCAAAAGATTTAAAAGTAGAAGTACAGATTCAACTCCTTAACTAGTAAAAGTGTTGGGAAGTAAAGTAAGCATGACTTTGTTACTGTACTTATAGATTTTTCATGTATCAGTACTTTATGTGTATACTATATGAGTTTTTGGAGATATTAGCTGTCGTTCGTCTGATTATTTTACTTCGACTTGTGAGTAAATATTTGAGATACGAGAGCTATATGGTGGCAGTGAACTCAACACACCTTTTTTCGCAACAAGCAGCAGTTTAGCAGATAGTGAACAAGTTTTCAAAAAAGAGGCAACCTGTTTAAAAAAAAAAGCCTTAGATGGTACTTATAAGCCTTTAAGCCAGGAGTGTCAAACTCATTTTTGTCACGGGCCACATCGTAGTTATGACTTCCCTCGGAGGGCCGCTACAACTGCGAACCCATATAAATGAAAGATTACCTCATATACTGTAATTACATACAGTATACACATCACACTGATGAATAACCAGTTTTGAAATTAGAAGCCTATAAAAACATATTTTTCGATGATTACATTTCTTTTCAAAGTGGGGTTGGTAACAAAAAAATGCTAGCAAATATCTCAATGGTATTACACCAGAACACAATGAGCAATTTTTATTTGCTTTCGCGGGCCACATAAGATGATGTGGCGCGCCGGGTCTTGTCCCCGGGCCACCAGTTTGACACCTGTGCTTTAAGCAATGGATATTTGAAGACAAATGGTGCAGCAACACATGTAAACAGACAATATAACAATACTTACAGTCATATATTCTTTATCCACTGTGAAAAACGACCATTACTGGAGCTTACTGAGTCACTTAGAGTCGTTGTGAAACTCTTCTTCATTCGTGTCTGCATGACTGTATTGTACTGACTCCCGGTGTCCAAGTCCCGCACACCAGAGGGAGTCGCAATTAGTTAATCATGATGCACAAACTGATTAATTCGTTACATTCCATGTAATTACTATATGTTTTTATGAAGTAAAATATAGAGTGCTATTTTCCTTATTAAAACATATTACACAATTTTTTTATTAGTCTTTTTGGGAGGAGGCTAGAGATACAAGTGTTTTGAGTCACAAGCCCGGTCAGGGAACAAATTAAACTTGTATCTCAGGCACCATTGTACTCAAGTAAAGTACAGATATCTGAAAAATCTACTGAAGTATTGTAACAAAGTATTTATATTTGGTTACTTCGAGAGGTGCAACAATTAATAGAACAACTAATCAATTATCAAATTAATCGACAACTATTTTGATAATCGATTAATCGTTTAGAGCCATTGTTTAACTTAAAATTGTCCAAACCCTCTCCTTTTAGCCTCTGAACATTAAAATAGTATGTAAAAAGTCTGATTTCTTATAGTCCACCATGAAAGCAGACAGATTATGTTGAATCAAAGATTGTTTTGTTGTTTATTTGGTTTTGTTTAATCATTCAACAGTACCAAATAAACAACAATAATCATTTAATAAACAGTAATTGAGGAAAATTTTTTATTTTGCAATAAACTTTAATGCAAAAAAGATTTTTATCTGATTTCTTGATTAATCGATGGAATAAACGATAGAATTATTGATTCTAAAAATGTTCGATAGTGGTAGGCCTACTTACTTCCCGCCACTGGTGTGCGTGGTAAACAATGGGAACAATGAGGTTGGGACAAACGGGCACTTAAACGGGATGACTGGTGTGAGGTCTCACAGGGACCTGACGGCAACTACCTAATGAGAACGAGCAACTCTCCCTAGGCCCAGTTAACACACTGTCGCACAAAGTCAGCGTTTGCTTAGTCAGCGGGAACGTCATGCGCCAAACGCACATTACGTGGGAAACTGATGGCGGGTTGGATGAGAGTTAAAGAGGTGTGAACCTACAGTACTTATGTATACAGATTTGATTGCACACGCAAAAATAAACAAGTTTAACAAACCGGTACTAATGGGTCTGGGGCTCCTTTGCGACATCTGGCACAGAAGAAAATTGACTTTTTGGAAAATCACTTCAGCTCTGTGATGAAATGCAAAAATGAAGTATACGAAGAAAACAATGTCACTGGAGCAAAACATGGAGGAGGCTCACCTATGTTTCTGGGGCTGCTTTGTACAAATGTACAAAGTACATGCTAGGTGTACTAAGCAAAGGAAAAACGGAAGCTTGAACTTTGGAGGTTGTTTTCCATTTGTGGTTGAACAAATACAAGTCAGTGGGTGTGTACCTAATGTTTACGTCAACTGATGTAACTATGTGTTGAAAACCTGCAATCACCTGTTTTTTTCTGAAAGATTTAATTTCGACTTTATGATGCCACCCACCTTCATTTGAAAAAGTTCCCACCATGTCACTTTTGCCTTTCTTGAGATATTTAAGCAGCTTACTTTGGCAAGCTGAGCCTTAAATAGATGTTTGCTTTTAACAACAGGATCAGGACTGGTGAGCACAGGACTATCGTTTGTCATTTGTCTGTTTTGGAAAGTGAAAGCTCAAGTTTGTCCTTGACAGGTTTTTGTTGTTGTTGTTTGTTTGTTTTGTTTTGTTTTTTAGCTTCCGAAGATAAGCCTGGCTAACATATGGACGGACAAAAGTATTTTTGTTCTGTTTTTGTTGCCATTCTGGTTAGCTTGGAAGCCGGTATAGAGCAACCTTTTGTGAGCAAAAGCAGTGTAAGTTGGTTCTTTTATGACTGTCCATCTACTTGTGATGTTCTTTAAGAGGAGCGCTGAGTGAAGACGTTGACTGCTATGTTAGCTTCTCACGCTAGCCGCGAGCTAGATAGCCAGCCACTGTTTTTATTTTTTATTCTGGTGTATTGGTCCTGTTTGTGTTCCCATTCCCAAATATATCCTGATTTACACGTGTTTTTTAAAAATATTGTGTGTGCATTCATCATGGCTTATCATTTGTAATTATTCAATTCTTAAATTTTTGGATTTGAAAAACGTGTGTAAATCACGGATATATTTGTGGATCTGAAAAATGTGTAAATCACGGATATACAGTATTACGGATCTGAAAAATGTGTAAATCGCGGATATATTTGTGTGAATAATTTTGAGACAAATCTTTCCCCATACCTAGAACCTAGCTAGATAGCCATCGACAGGTTTTATTTTGGTCCTGTTTTAGTTCCCATTACCACTGGCTTAGTAGGACTCTCAGGATTTATTTATTATCAATTTTCCTAAATATAATTGATTTTAAAGGAAAATGTTGTTTTGTGGTCAACCTTGCTTATTTAAGGTACCGCTGTAGTTAAATGACATTTAATCTGCTTTGTAATGTGTTTATAAACCATCAAGTCCCATAAAGGTGTGTGAATTTTCCTTTCCTTCCTTTCACGGCTTCATAAAGCCCCACAGGTGCTGCATTGTCTTGCCCCAAAAACTCTGCTGCTTTCCTGGCCTTTTGTGTGCCATGCTGTGTCACAGGTTCTCATGCAGACATTAAACGCACCACCACCGACGAGGAGAGATAATCCTCACACTTCCTTTCCTCTCCCCACGACAATTATGAGATTACTCACACAAACAAGCTCACACACATTCACACACATTCATGGAACTTTCATTTACAGTACTGAGGCATCAAATGTTAGAATAATAAACTGGGGAGCATCAAAGTTATCATCATTTTTCCACAAAATGTTTTTCCTCCTCAGTGGGAAAGGATACAGGATAAATATGTATGTTTTGCATCCGGGAACAGACTGAGAGTCTTCCTACTCTTTGTTCAATTTATGACCTTGCTAGATATGAAATATGGAGCCATTTTATTCCCATGATTTTGCTGCAAATATTTACCCACAAACCCATAAGAATATTAGAATAAAATATTCAGATGAAAATATTAAACAATACAAAATATGAGGCAAAATATTACCAGAAAAACATTAGAAAATAATTTTTTAAAAAAACAATATTCGACAAAAAAAGAAAACTATTAGATTAAAAATATCAAAATAAAAAATACAGAAGCTAAAATAATACAAAGATATTGGACACAAAATATGAAAATATTAGCGAGTAATTAAAACAATAAAGCTATTAGGAAAAAAAAGAACAGAGGAGAAAACTGTGCAATTAGAAATAATAGAAACATACCTGACTAAAAAAAACTATTAGATGAAAAAATACAATAATATTAGCTGGGAAATACAAAAAAATTAGAAAGAAAACCCAATTGAATTAGATGAACCATACAAAAATCTCAGGCAAAAAAAGAAACAAATATTAGAAAATAATAATAACTGCTAAATATTATATGAAAAATACTAAAATATTAGAACAAATCAAAATTATTAGACAAAAATAAAATAATTATATTAAATAATTCATAAATAATAAACAACAATGCACAACAGGCAAAAATATACAGTGACAAAATACACAAATATTTGAAAATTTAAAAAATACAATATGAAAATAATGATATTAACTACAAGAAACATAAAAATAAAACTATTGGAAAAAAAATAGACAAAAAATACACAAATAGTCGAAAAAAAACCAGAAAAAATATTTTACATTTTTTTATCTGACTTATTAGAAATGATGAAATATACAAATATTATATATATATATATATATCCATCCATCCATTATCTACACCGCTTATCCTCACTAGGGTCGCAGGTATGCTGGAGCCTATCCCAGCTAACTGCGGGCAGGAGGCAGGGTACACCCTGAACCGGTTGCCAGCCAATCGCAGGGCACATACAAACAAACAAGCATTCGCACTCACATTCATACCTACGGACAATTTAGGGTCTTCAATTAACCTGCCGTGCATGTTTTTGGGATGTGGGAGGAAACCTGCGTACCCGGAGAAAGCCCACGCAGGCACAGGGAGAACATCCAAACTCCACACAGGCGGGGCCAGGATTTGAACCCCGGTCCTCAGAACTGTGAGGCAGATGTGCTAACCAGTCATACACCGTGCTGCCATATTAGAAAATATGAAAAATATTTCACAAAGAAAACACAAATTAGAACTAACTTACAAATATCATCATCATCATTTAAAAATGAGACTATGTACCCAGAGACTGTTGTTAAGACTATGGACCACCATACCATTAAGGATCATTTCCTGTGCTTGACCCATTCAGCTAATTGAGTACAGACAGCCTGTTGAATGTCATTAAGAATTCACTACACTACTGTTATGTCTGAAGCAGCTGCTTCCCAGTATTGTAGCGTCCCGACCACGTCGACACAATGCCTGGCCAACCAGTCGCAGCGGGCCAGTGTTTCTCCCATCTTCACTAGCAGGCAAGAGTCGCGGGAGGTTCCAGAGAGCCAGACTTGTTTTTGGAGGCATAATCACAAACAGGAAGTTCTGCCGGATAGTCACACAGAGCCACTTCCTCCTTTTGTTTACGGTTAGGCTTAAGTAAATGCTACATGTTCGAGGTTTGTCACTGCAGCGCTTATTTAGTTGCCGTTGTCTGCTTCTTTACCATCTGGCTCAAATTATGATCTGGCAGAGGGTGCTACACCTTAATCCAACCCACCGAGCCAATTAATTTCACATTTTAAGTAATGAATACAAATGTATTTACAGAGAGAATGTAAATATGCCTGTGAGTATTGTTGTATGCTACGTTTGTATGCATTGCTGCTCTGTGTGTTTTCAAGTATCAGTTGTTAGAACATTTGTAATGACCATAACATCGATGCTAATTTCTGTTAGCCCGTTGCCGTGGTTTCGCATCATGGTTTCGCATTAAGCTAGCAGACTTTCATTATCATACGGTTTAGTTGAACAGTTTGATGTTTCAATTCACAATGTTTACTTTTTCTTTATTTTATGTGTCAGTTTTACAGTAAACTTCAATGGCCATTAACAAATAAACACCTTGAAGCAAGCAAACTAAGCCTCTTAGTCTTCTTTTCCTCTCCTCCAAGTGATGTTATATGATCATTTCCCATTTCTTGACAGCGGGACAGTGAGAAATGGTGCTAAGGAATACTTTAAAAGTGTGTTTTAGTACGTTTTTAGTGTGTTTTAATAAGTTTAAATGTGTTAAAACGTGGGAGGAGAGGTAAAACCCCAAAACATCTCTATGTTGCAGATTTCCACCTATCACGGGTGGGTCTGGAACGTATCCTCACAACAAATACTGTAGCTGTGTTTCTCTGCAAATAATTTGTTCTGTTTTACAGAAATATTCACAAGTAGGTGAATTGTGAATCGGCCGAGGTTCGCTGTACCTTTTTGGGGAATCCCCAAAGACAGCATAGCTCTCCCTCCTGTCTTGGATCTTATTTCATTGCTCAGTCCGTCTGTTCTTTGGTGTCATTGGCTTTCTGCTCCTGAGCATCCGCAGCCTCTCTTTGTGTTCTGTGTTTCATTTTATACCCAGTCCCACACACCCAAATGCAGTGCCATGAGTCAGAGGTGCAGTGCAATTCCTATGGGGCCATTTGAACAGATTCATTATTTCCATTTCCCTCTTTTCATGCTCTTATGACATTAAAAAATTCCAGTAACAGAGTCGTATGATTTAACGAGTCAAGGCCCATTTTCACTTGGATTGAGTTCGATTTTAGTTCCGTCTATAAAAACCTCACCCCACATTTTTCCCCTAAACATTTTTAAACATTACAGTGTGGACCGTAAAAGGAAATGGGAAAAAGGAAAGTTTGAAATATTATCTGGAGTTCATATTCAAGTCATTTGGTGCTTGTTGTTTTATCTGTAGGAAAACGTGTTTGGAGTTGCTGTTCATATAATACATTTTATCACAGATTTTGCTTTCAGTATGATGCAGTACACCACGATAAAATTTAGATCAAAAGGAGTTTCTGCTTTTGGTGTCATGCGCAACTTTAACTATTTCTTTCTAATCTCAAAGTTTAACCTGAACCCTTAGGTTTTGGATTAAAAAAGTAAAAATTGAAAGCTGAACACGCTCCAAGAATGCTGTGTTTGCAGTTTTCAAGGGTCTTGGGTTATGAGTCCAGCGGAACAAGAGACAATGAGACACAGCAGGGATTTGATGCTTTCTAATCCCTAACCCTAACCCTACCCTAACTCTAACCTGACCCCTAATCATAGCCAGAGCAATAACTGTAATACATTGTAATCCCAAACCCTAACCTGATCTAACCTTATCTAGTTTGAAATCCTAACCCTGATATGAACCCCAAACTTAACCCTTTCTAATCCCTAACTTGAACCCAAAACCTAACACCAACCCGAAGCGTAAAGGTAAAAATAAAAAGCTGTCGAGCCTCCTGAAATGGATTCTGTTCTTCTAGAATTTGTTCAAGATAGGGACTGGCTGGAATCAGATTGTGACTGTATAATAACCGTGACCAAAAACATTGCAGTTTCACGGTACCGCAGTATTGCAATTCCAGCTCTTAAATGTATCATTTTGAAATGTTTGGGTAAATAACAACTTTTTTTCTATTGAACACGTTCTGTAGGTATATTAATAAATGTAAAAAGAAAATAAACAATAGATTTGTTCTAAATATAATCAAAATGTAGTGCAACAGTAAAAATACTTCTTTATCAGAAAATTACTTGCTTCTCTGCTCTTCTCCACTTTTTGAAGTAACGTCAGAGCGGATATGAACTGATGTTAGCCATGCTAGTTTGCTAGTTACCTGCCTCGGTAGCAAGTCTATAGTATTTATTTTACCAATTGTAGATATGCTAACTTGAAGCTGCTTTCAAATGTTTATTACAAGATCTTAATTTGTTGATGAGTGATGGGCGGTGCTCTTATTGTTAGTATTGCCTACGTTTTGCACATCCTTCCTCTACTGAGCTGTGGTACCCCAAAAATTTCCAAAAGATCCGACTTTTTCGAGAAGGGGAAAGGTCATTGGGCTCACTGCCTGCTCATGCCAACAACGGGAGGCGGAGGGGTCGTGTCCTTTGCCTGCACTAACGACACACACACACGCACACAAAAAAACACCAGTTCATACTGCTGATAAAATGTTTTAGCAGTTTTGAAACTGTGACTTTTTAAAGCTGCGGTATAAAACAAATAAAAACAACTCAGGGTGAATTTGGGAGAATTTCGAAGACTTTTTCTTTGACATTTTCTCACACTTCCCGACAAGACGCACCTTCTCCCCGGCAGCAGTCGCCTCCTTTCCTTTAACTGCCGGAAAGCAGGAGCCAAAGACCCTCGCCTGTGTTTCCTCACATTGGGCAGCAGCAGAATGTACAATTCAACAATAAAGTCACTGGAAACCTCCTCCTCCTTGATAAGAACAATACAGACGTACCAGGATGCATTAATTTGTGTGTGAACCACTCAGGAAATAATAGGACTGCAATACAATGGCCTATTTTCCTTCCCTCAGGTATTTTTCGTTTGTGTTTTGGACACCATGTTCACAAGAATTGTGACTTCTGTGGTGTCTTCTGTGCTAAAAAAGACTATGAAGCTCAATGGCAGATGATATTGGATGTCGTGACTGCTGCGCCCGATGAGGATAATCTCAGACCTTATGATCCCAAAATGGGGTCCACAAAATAATTTGCAAAAAGTATTATGTCGAATCAATGTAAAAAGGCATACCTACATATGGTGATGTGGGTCAATCAAACAAACATACTAAACCAAATACTCCTGCTCTACCTTAGCTTTGAGTCAATTAAAAGCTCTGATAAGATTGTGACATACCGCACAGTATCACATCAATCTGTATAGACGTATTATTACCGGAATAAAGTCCTATTTTCTATCAAAACAAAAGGCATACTTTTTTGGGAACATTGTCCTATTTTTAGAGAATGCATCTTTTGCAGAATACAATGCATAATATTACTCATTCTCAAAAATATGAATTTGTGACCATAACTATGACTTTTTTCCTCAGAAATAGACAACAGTATGTAGGGGTACACATTAAACTGAGGGGGCCCTTCTGAAAACAATTTCCCTGGACCCAAAAAGTTTGAGAACCCCTGATTTTGTGGTTTTGTGTTCCCCGCATATTCGTGATGCAGTACTCGCAGATTCAACTATTTGCAGATTTTTTATTAGAATTTTTTTTTTGGGGGGGCGAGGGGTGCTATTTTCTCAGTTATTTGCTGAAAAACTCACCTATTCACTGTTATTGTGTGCTAAGGCCAAAGCCATCCCTAATATAAAAGAATTACTTTGGTGCCAAATTGTAGGATTTTGTTGCCAAGAAACCCTGTTTTGCCGCCATCTTATGGCATCAATGGGCAAATCTCAATCTTTTTGAGAGGCGTTATTCCCTGATTTTCCCAGCCCACCAACGGTGGGGGAACACTGTACTCCCGCATTTTTTTGAAATGGAAAATCGGGATGACCTCGAGGAAAAATGCTCTCAAATCCATATTGCTGACCATGTCTTATTCTTTGCGGATGTTTCCCTAATAATGTTCCCACAAAGTGGGAAATGTTCAAAATATTAGCCCCTGAACTTCAGTAAAAGGAACTCTGAATGCTTCAGTATACCAAGAGATTTTGGACAGTCAAACCCCATCCATCCATTCTCAATCCCACTTATCCTGTTCAGGGTCGCGGGTTGCTGGAACCTGTCCCAGCTGACTTCGGGCGAAAGGCAGATTACACACTGAACTGGTCGCCACCCAGTCGCAGGGCACATATTGACATGGACAATCATTCGCACTCACATTCACACGGTCACTGAGTGGGAACTGAACACACGCTGCCCACACCAAAGTAAAATGAATGTACCACTACAGCGTTCAGTGATCCCTTCCTGTTCCAACATGTCTGTGCGCCAGTCCACAAAGCAAGGTCCACAAAGACATGGATGACAGAATTTGGTATGGATAAACTTGACTGGGCTGCACCATCCTGCCCTCAATGTGATAGAACACCTTTGGGTTGATTTCGAGTGGACAGTGAGCGAGGCCTTCTCGTCCAACATGGAAGAATGGGGAAAAATTCCCATAAACTCACTCCTAAACCTTGTGGACAGCATGCCCAGAAGAGTTGAAGCTGTTATAGCTGCAAAGGGTAGCCCAACATCATATTAAACCATATGGATTTAGAATGGGATAAAATCATATGGGAGTCAAGGCTGGGAAGCGAATACTTTTCGCAATAGAGTGTATACCTGTATATTTCTTTTCAGTGCAATTATAATGGACGTCAATTATCCGCGGATTTTCTCTATTCGCAGTCAGGGGGTGTACTGTACCCTACTTTAGATGTTAAAAGTTTTTGTGTGTACCAGGCTTTACATACGTATCTGGACACGTCCCAAATACACACCTGCTGTTGGTTGCGCCCCCTCCTCCACACACACACACACAGTCACTCATGAGAAGATCTGTATGCAAACTCATTTTTTTAAAGTACCTTTTCACATTCTTTGCCTCAAGGTGCAATTGGTGGGGAATGTGGCAGTTGAATCAACAAAATTACTGTCAAGCAGACAATTTTGTTTTAATTGCAGTGTTGTATTTGTCCTTTATAAAAACTCAAACAAAAAAGGGATCTAGAAGTCCTTGAAAGTCAATAAATCTGTGAACAGACACAAACCCAGCAATACCTTGTGCATCTTAAATTTCATCAGAAGCATTCCGACATTCCGTGAGTCCATGCACTGTGATATGCACCGGTGGAATATTAATGAAAGATGAAGCCGAAACAAACCACAGTCTAATAAGAGAGGTTTTGCTCATCCGTGTCAAAGCAGTTGTTAAACATGGGTAACATTAAATGCAGCTGGAGGAAATCAATCCGGTCTTTAATCTGGACTGATACCCAGTCATGCGTTGCTTATTAAATAATCACAGCCACTGTATTAGCGTGAACAGGGTGTGCTTTGGCGCTTTTGCAGCTGTCTCCGCTTGTAAAGCTGATAAACTTGAACAGTTTACTGCATCTGCGCTGGCCCAGTTGCGGGCACAGACCCCTGAAGGCCCCTGGGTCCACACAATGAGGAGGAAATCAAGACAAATCCTGTTTACGCGCCATTTCACAATGCCGAAGTGTAAACACATTTGGGTCTTGGTCACAATGGGTAATGAGCACAATGCGGCAGTTATGTAAAAAAAAAAAAAAAAAAAATCTATTCTCATGTCAGAAGATTTACAAGAGGATTATTGTCCTCTGGGGTCAATATCCAGAGGTGTTAAAAGTACTTCCACTCTGTACTGAAGTAGAAGTTCAAATATGTGTTTTCAAAAAGACTGGTAAAAGTCAAAGTACTGAGTCAGCGTCTGTATTTCAGTGAATGAGTGCACACTCCGAAGTACAAAAGTAAAAGTAATTTGCATTAAAAAATGCAAAAAATGGATACAAAATAGTTTCCCTCTTTTATAACTCAGATAGTGCTTGTTTAAATCATTTTATATGCTGCGTGTTGTTGCTAGCATTAGGTAGCTAGCACTGGCTCGACTGCCATCAAAACGACTTGTTCCCCTGAGCTTTGCTGAGTAATAAAAAAGACAAAATTAGCTAATGATGATAACTGGAAATATCACAGTTTACCTGCAGATTTTTTCAGATTAGACCGTTTTTGAATCAACCAATTGTCTCAATAAGGCCATGGATGGCGAATAGCTTGCTTCTCCAAATCTGTTGTCATTGTCGTTAATACTCCCTGGTTCCCATTCCTCCATGTTGCAGCTGTCCCTGTTTTTCAATCAATCATTTTACCTCCCTCTGATTACATCATTTTTTTTTTTAAAGTCATGTGGCCATCCTTGATGGTTAAAAAAGTAACAAGCCGATTTTGACAAAATAAGGAGTAGAAAGGACAGATACAGTATATGTTTTCAGTTGTAGGGAGTAAAAGTAAAAAGAGGGCCGAAAAATAAATATTGAAGCAAAGTACAGATACCCCAAAAAGCTACGTAAAAACAGTAATGAAATATTTGTACTAGGGGTTAAACGATTAAAGATATTTTTGGACTTGAAAAATTTGAAATTGATTAATCAAAAATGTCATTGATGATTTCTTTCCATCACAGTACAGCAGTCACTAAACTTTTTTTGCGCCTCTGTCCAGTTTCACGTAAAGATATATTTCAATGGACTGGCATAGACATAAATAAAAACAAATGATTAAAAATACAACTAGTCGACTAATCGGTTCAATCCCTGATTTGCACTTTTACTACTCTTGAATTTTGTCACACTAAAACAAGTGCTGCGCTGCTGAGATGAGGCAACCAGATTGAAGGCCTTGATATGTATCAGTCATGAGCTGTGGTCGACCTCTGTTCAGCACGTTAAGTGGGTGTCACTGCTTCATTGTTCCAAAAGGAGACAGAAATAGGTCATTGATGGTAAACAATGAGCAATTGGGGACGTTTGAATTGAGTTGGAGCTCTTGATTTGGTCAAGTGGGTGCAAAGTCAACTGTAAATATTGTACTTTCCTAAGAAGAAAAGTTGCAGTCTGATGTTTTGTGTGACTTTAGAAGTATAGGTTTCCCTCAAATTTGGGCCAATTCCAAATTTAGAGGAATCCCCGTATCGCCATTGTTTTACGCGCATTCCCTTGGGAACCATTTAAAACACCAGGTTACGGATTAAAATACACAAATTAATGGACCGATTGGGCTCAAATCAAAAGCAGATTATGGGCTTAGTTAATATAATGCCCTTTTATGACAATGCTCATATGATCTGATTAAACCGTAGTATTAATGTGCATGAAATTAGTTTACAGTTTGGGCACACCATATTTACTTAACCTGGTTCGTTGCCTCCTTTACTGTAGTTTGTCTGCCCTCAGCCTCTCTCAACGTCTACTACTATTTTGGCCTCCTGCAGCAGTTTTACCTGCAAGCTAAAAGTGCGTCACTCTGTGGTTTATACAACAAAAGGGGAGCAGCTGACAGTGATAAAAGAGGCAGTTTAACAGTCCTTAATAACCGCTCAGGAAAAGTTGGTTTTGTTTGCATGAAATGACAGTTTCCTAGAAATATGGTTAAATAGAACATTTAAAAAAGTATCAAAAGATTGATTTCCGCCAGTGTGTCCATGTTTATTTGCTTGGAACCAACTAGAGAACAGCGTTTTTTTCTTTCTGCTAAACATCTCCATTATTTAGAATGGGAAAACACATTGACAACGTGTTTAAAAAGTGTGTTTAAGTTTCAATGTGATTACAGCACATGCAAGAGGTATTTTGAGACTTGCACTACTGTACTAAACTCGCTCTCTGCTCACCATGCATAGCACCAACCGCACTCTCCATTCCAGCAGTTTTATCAACCTCTCCGTTCCCAAAGTTTGCACTACTTTTGGTTGATTTTCCACTTCAAATCCTTACATTTTCTCAAAAAATCGACAGCGCGCTTTATAATCCGATGCGGAATATGTATGAATTCTGGTTGTGCTTACTGACCTCAAACCGATTTTATGTGGTACACGACGCTCAAAAATCTGTCAACATTTTTTAGTATGACTTTGGTAAGCTACCAAGCCAGATTGTCGGACCATTACGGCTACCGTAGTGAGGAGCTTAGTGGAGTAATACTTACTGTGCTTCAACATAATATTATGGTATGTGTGTAAGTGATTTATCTGACTGTTTTGTTTTGCTTAATGCGCCTTATAATCCAGTGCGCCTTATGTATGAAAATTGACCCGTTCATTGATAGTGCGCCTTATAATTCGGTGCGCTTTGTAGTCTGAAAAATATACTTCATAATAAAAATACAGTATAATACTAGTCCAATTTTACAGCAAAGACTTAAAGTGTCCTGATGGGAACCTGTACTCGTTTTGTGCTGACTCAGCGAGAAAACGTTACCTTGCGCCAGCAGCGTTAGTTTATCAGTGTGGAAGAAGATCCTAACTGATAATAGAACGGTTCCCAGGCTTTTATCCGTTGATGCCACCATCGTGTTTCAGGTGATGATGATGGTACTTTGGATCCTTTTTGTTTTTTGTTTTGGTGTTGTGTTTCATTGGGAATTTCACACTGAGGTGCTTCTTAAACATCTACAAATGTAAAGTATTCACACTTGCTGTGATTATTTCCATCTGAAATAATCGTGTCTTACCCAAGTCTGAATACAATCACAGTAATCGATGCTATGCAACATGACATCTTATCAATTTTGTGACCATAGAATTGATTATCAGCATTGTGCTCAATTTACGATCTTTATTGTTATAAATAATATCCCTTCATGTTCTTTTCGCTCGTCGGTATTAGGGCGGCGGGTGTGCTAGAACCTATCCCAGCTGACTTTCAACAAGAGGCTGGGTGCGTCCTGGACTGGAATGTGGAAGAAAGAACACACGCAAACACATAGAGAACATGCAAACTCCACACAGGAAAGCCAGAGCAGAGATTTCACCCTCACAACTACAAAACATACAAGCTAACCACTTGTTGACGGTGCATTCTGTTTCAAATACATTCTAAATAATGTTATAATCATTTTGTTTGAAATGAGCAGAGTTTTAATTGGCGGTGGCCAGATAAATGCATGCAATCAGGGCAAAATAAAAGATGAACATAAATTTCTATCAATTCTATGACCATATTAGCATTATGCTATTTTATTTTGGTCTTCATTGTCTTAATTACATTTGAAATATGGCAGCACGTGGACAAGAGGTTCGGGGTTCTCTCTAGGCTCCGTGTGAGTTGGAATGCTTGTTTTACTCTATTCTGTCTATAAAGACAGTATTGGGTAGTGACCAGTCCAGCATGTACCCGGCCTCTCGGCCACAGTCTGCTGGCATCCAAGCTCACCTCGGAGCCTAATGGCGATAAAGACGATAGAAAATGAATGGATGGATGTTCATTTTCAATCAAATTGCACTTTTTATTGTTGTTT
Organism: Phyllopteryx taeniolatus; assembly: GCF_024500385.1. Taxonomy (NCBI): domain Eukaryota; kingdom Metazoa; phylum Chordata; class Actinopteri; order Syngnathiformes; family Syngnathidae; genus Phyllopteryx; species Phyllopteryx taeniolatus. The sequence continues at coordinate 13,111,799 of NC_084504.1, read as the reverse complement.
TATTATAAATACAAATACATTTTAAACGACATGACATTATTATTGATCATTTTTAAAATTTATTTGTGATCTTTTTAAATTCACGGCGGCCATTTTGTCATAACCCTGATGCATTTTGGGGATTCAGTCTGCTGGATTATGGTACATACTTCCAATAGTTTATTTTTTTTTCTTTCTTTTAAGTTTTTTTAAAATTCAATTATTTTGTTCTAAATCCGTAAGTATTTTTTCTTTAGTCGGTTCGGCCATTTCCTGCTAAACAATATATCAGTGGGATTCCTCATAACGCGGCGTGGACGAATTGCTGGAACTCTTCGCGCGGCAAACAGAACAAAAGCGTGGAGTGAAACCACAACACAAACTTTTTTTCTCTCTCTCCCTCTCTCCACGCTATCTCTTCATCAAGTGTGTGTTTGTTTGGAGGGCGGAGGAGGGATGGGAGCGGAGCGGGGCGGGGGTGCACCGTGGGACAGCGCCGACCGAGGGCCCCTCCTCCCCGCCTCCCCAGATGTGCAGCGGCGAGCCGGGGTCACTTCCAGTCGGAATAGTGCAGCGACACCATCTCACGTTGACGACGACGTTTAACTTACACCGTGGATCTACTCGAACGCCCCCCGTCGCCCCTCCCCGCCTCCTCATCAGTCGCAGACAAGAAGACATTGGGATTTATGAACAACCCATGTGGACTTTATGTGTAAGCACTTTCAACGAGAAGGAATGCCTAATTTCTTGGCGAAAGTAACTTTATTGTTGTGGCTAATTGGACTAGCGCGAGGTGAGTCATTTAGCTTCGATGTGCATGAATGCCTGAACCCGTTTTGTCGTCAACCTGTTGCTCTCTTAACTGCAGTTTATCGACACTTGTTACCGTAGGATTCGTGACTCAAGTCAGAGTTGGCCAAACCTTTTCAGCTAAAGGCCTCAAATTATTATAAGAAATATGCTTCTTTTTCTGGACACAAACTAACAAAAAGAATGGACTTATTGCCATAATTCTGATACTTACGGTCTATAAACTAAAGATGAAGAGCATATAATAACAATAAGTTTGGGAAGCCAGTCAATACGTTTGATTTTTTTGGGGCTCTTTATGCACCTGTTGGCATCATGTTCTCCATTCTACCAATATATGCAATTATTGCCCAACTAATCATTGAAAGAACGGCTGCCGAGAACAGGGGTTCTCCAACTTTTGAGAAATTTTTCAAAGGACCCCCATATAATCCTAAAGTCAATTAAATATAACTCCCTTGTCTACAGCCTAAATACCCTAATAATTTTGCCTAATATTGAATTTTTTTTGGGAATGTTATGATAAGAAATTCATATTTTTTAGAGAAAAAACATTTGTAATTTTTTTCATGAAGAAAGTTGTACTTTTTACAAGAACTAACACTTTATTTCTCTAAGAAAAATGCAGAAATATTTTCTTTATTTTTGTAGACTTTTTTCTCATTTTTTATTTTTAAAATATATTTGTTTTCTTTTTTTTTTTAGAGAAAATAAATTGTAATAGTCGAATTTTTTTCCAAGGAAAACTTTTTGTTACGATTCGATTTGATCTTGATTCCTTAGGTTGTGATTATGTTCAATTTGATATTGATTTAAATGCTTGGATGTCAACAGTAAGAAGTAGAAATAATAGAGTATAACGTCATATTTCTTCAAGAAAAAAAGTTCTAATCTTTACAATAACAAATACGTACCGTATTTTCTTGGGCTTAAGTCGTTATTTTACGAGAGTCACGTCGTGTTTTTCCAAGATAAAGTTGTAATAGGATATTAAAGTCAAAATGTATTGAGGGCTAAGGTTGTATTTTAACAAGTGAATTTCACTTTGTTCTAATAATATACTTTTTATTCTTAAAAGATAAGACTATATTCTAAAAATAAAATTAAGTTTGTTCTTGAACAAAATGACTGATTTAATTGGCCCTAAACTACATTAAGGTAATATTTAATTGGTTAATTATGTTTGTATTATTGACTGCCGGTCCACATACGGTAGGCTATTTAGGTATGCATTTTTGAAATGATATGACATAATTTATTGCAAATTATCTTGTGGAGCCCCAAGCTGTGGCTCGCAGACCCCAGTTTGAGAACCCATGGCCTTGAGAGCCCGCCCACCAAACCGCTGTCAAGACCCACAATCTTTTACTATGACAGCTAATTGCACATACCTTTGACATTTTTGGTGTTGTTGCACATAAAGACATTTATTTTGTCCAAACAACAAGCACAGGTGTGTTATTGTTATCAGTCTTGGGAAGATTACTTTGGAAATGTAATTGGTTGAAATTACAAGTTACCCTGTTGAAAATGTAATCGTAGTCAAACTACTTCAATTACTTTCTCAAAATAATGTAACTAATTACATTTGATTACATTTGATTGCTTTTCCTAATTTTGAATGAATCCATCAACAGGACCCTTTAAAAAAGAGGATTAAAACCATAGATCATTATTTTGGAGTTAACCATATATTTGATCTTTACACAAATAATAAACTGATAACAAATGTGCTGAAATGTAAATACATAATAAAAAATGTGTTTGTTGCATTATACACGTACTGTGTATGCAGTACATACTGTATAGGTCTACAGCATATGGAAAACATTATAGGAGGTTGACCTAATGACAAATGTTGACCTAATGATACATGTGCACAATATTGTAAACCATATTTCTTCATATGACAACCCAGATAAGTTTATGTTTCATAAAGTCCAAAATCATAAAGATGAAACTCTTCAAACGTTAATGGTCTTTTGTGTTCAAAAGTGTAACTATGAGTCTAAGCTTTTCAAAATATCAGATAAACTAATAGATTGCAGCACATTGCGCTTCGAGGTCATATTTGGAAAAATGTCATATTTGAGACTACAGTAGAATGGCACATGACCAGCTTTAGAAGAAAGAAATTATATGAAAAAAAATCTGAGCTTTTGTGGCTATTTTTCAAATGTCACTAAAATTGTAGTCCTAGAAATTTCCAAAAGCAACTGTAATTTAATTACCCATTTTCTCCCAGTAATGTGTTGGATTACGATGACATGAATTTTGTAATGAAATTAGGTAATTTAGTTACTCCCCAACACTGGTTATTCTTCCAAACCTTTCCTTGACAGGCCTAAGATGCTCCATGCCTACGGAGTTGTGTTTGAACCAGGGGAGGTGTGAGGCCACTCCAGATGGCAACGGACAGTGCAAGTGAGTGCAAAAATTCACTTTTTAAACACGTAAGAAATGGGGAGCACGTGTGCGAGTTGAGTCATAGATGGCGGACGGAGGGTCGGCGCGCGACCGAGCCCCCTCTGCGACCAAACTCCGTCAGCCCTAAATCTTGCTTTTGCGTTTCTTTCACCGAGCGACAGCTGGGGTCTCCAGAAGCCCGGTGGCCATTGTTCCCATCAGCGATTAATTCTGTGTGACTAATCTGGGTGAGGCTTCCCAGAGAGGCCAGACCATCAGACCCTGTCCTTCCAGACACAGATCCCTACCACTCGTCCCTCCCTCCTTTTCCCTCTCTCTTGGGATTTTGTCCCTAAGTGACCCTCAGAATCTCATAGTCCCACTGGGCAGATGGCAGAGGGTTTTCCAAAGTTATGCACTTTGTCTGCAATGAAGTGCCTTCACATTAAGACCATGGCCACATGAAGGTGAATAATTCCAAAAGTACTCATTCTTTCATGTTTTTGCCCAATTTGTCAACTGTGCTTATTGGTAGCATATCGTTTGCGATACAATTTATTTGTTGTTTTCAGATGTTTATGGAGCCTACCAAGCTACTATGTTTCTTGTCAGACTTTAAAAACAAAAATAACTCCATACTGCTGAACTTTTCGGGACTTTTTTGTCAACGATGTCGTCCTTTGAGGCTTGGGCCATCTCCTCAGTCATTTCCTCTGCAGGAGGACTCATTTTCTCTTTGTTTTTCAACGCTCTCCCACGGCTGCAGCAGTAGGCTGCAAACATTAGCGCCTGTTGCGCCTCGCTGCTACGTGCTGTGTGCGTCAACCTAACATGGCACAGTGCTATTGACCCCACGATTGGTTCAGCAACTCACATTATTCTTGGCTATTCATATTGTATGTCAAAACATGGACAAATGCATTCTATCAAACTGTATTGACCACGTGTCAAATGTTTATCAAAAAAAAGTTATTTTTCCTGCGATTGGCTGGCGAGCAGTTCAGGTTGTACCCCGCCTCTTGCCCGAAGATTATCCCAATAAGCTTCAACACGCCTGCGACCCTTGTGAGGATAAGTGGTACAGAAAATGAAGTTATTTTGAGATATGTATCTTTATTTATTATTATCGCCAAGCCCGAATTAAGACATTTTGATGGACTGTCGTAGCCGCTAAACAGTGAAACTGAGACGTCCAAAGAGCACATCGTCATTGGTGGCCCCACCTTGTATTCTGACACCACCGTATCCCATCTTTTACAATCACTGGGCTTTATCTTGTCAACTCAAACGCGACCGGATACTCTCATTACCATGGCGACGACAACAACAATGGATCGCATTGTGTGTTTTATACGAACAAAATGGGGGAAAAACGTATGCTGGTGGTCACAGGTGCTCAGGAGAGGACTTTAATTCAAGGATTGTTTGAGGTATGTTCACGTACTTTTAATACGATACGGCTCGCAAACAGGCAACAAAAATGTTATGGAGCCTACCAAGCTAGTTATGGAGCCTAGCAAGCTAGTGCTAGCAAGCTAGTGCTAGCACTAACGGTTGTACGTAAACATGCCGGCATTATGTCAAATCATGCTCGAAAGGTTCGGTGTGATTCAATTACAACAAAGTAATTTAATTACAGTAAGTTAGCAACCATTATTTGTCATGTTGGTTTGACCTGAATGATTAGAAGACCTGAATAGAGAATACTTTTGAAGATACTAAGTATACAGTACACAAGTATATACAGTAAATGAACAAGTCATTTAAATAGACACATTGCGCCATCTTGTGATCGGATCGGTGATCGGTTATGGTTTTTTTAAACTCGCTGATTGGTGATCGGCCCCAAAATCCTGAATGCGTATAGCCTAGTATAAAATCAATTTGATGAAATGAAAAGTCACTGATTGTGTAGTGTTGCATTCTCCTGACTTAGTGGCGTGCAGTGTGGGTTGAGTTCCCACACTGTGACAATATGAATGTGAGTGTGAATGGTTGTCCGCGTCTATATGTGCCCTGTGATTGACTGGCAACCAGTTCAGGGTGTAGTCTTCCTTTCGCCCGAAGTCAGCTGGGATTGGCTCCACCACCCTGCAACCCTGAACAGGATAATCGGTATTGAGAATGGATGGAAATGAAAAGAACACAACTCTTCCTCACATAGTCCTCCAAATAAGAGCCAAAGCATGCTTGCTTCAACAATTTTGTCACCCCTGTTGAAGATTGCTGTAAAACTGACACATAAAAACCAAAGAGTATTAAACATTATAATTTAAACACAAACATTTTTAACCAAACCATAATTTTTTTAAACGGAGACTCTTATATGAATTTGTTAACATATGATATGAAAATATCATAGAAGGGCTAATAGAAATTAGCATTGATGTTGGTAATTCTAAAAGTTAAAACTTCTACTTTAACACACAAAGCAGCAGCACATAGAAACAATGCCGGCAACAATACTCACAGGCGTAGATTCTATCTGCTTTGTGGGAAAAATTAGTATTACCGAGATTTTAGTTGGGACCCTTCTCTGCCTCTTCTTCTTCTTGTTAATTACACTGCATGTCTTCCAATAGACCTCCGTGCTGCCCAGCATTTGACAGTAGTAGTATCACATTACTACACTAAAGGTACACAATTTCGGTATTAAAAAAAATGTCTTAACAAACAAAGTATTCATATGTCTGAAATGTTCGTAAGTGGTATTAAAAATCCAAGATATAGCAGGGAAGCAAAGGATGAAGTGAGATATGGCAGGGGAACATTGTAACTATTTAATATACGCATAATCTACATTAAGAAAATGAGGTACCCGATCAGCTGATATTGCCTCTTCAGTCTTCTGATTGGCCTTAATACACATGAGATACAACTAATACGGTTTCTTGTGGGCAGATGGAAAAAAAATGCTGTCTGTGGGCGCAGTCCTCGG